>NW_026989842.1:1041974-1389299 GCF_036321535.1 Camelus dromedarius
TGTCTCCTGCAACCCGTTCCCTTGGTGCTAGATGAACGAACGTCTCTCCACTTGCTCAGTTCTGAGAGATAATTGTGTGTGAAAGCCGTCCTTCACCTAGCTTGTTGGGAACACAAAGTTTCTTTTCAGTTGCAAACTCCATTCCATACATATATATGGGGAGGTACTAGCTCCAACTCGTTTTGACAGTGAAAACTGCAGGAACTTCAAACCGGCACTAGGAAACAGACTGAGAAAGCAGAGAAAAAGTGTCTCCTGCAACCCGTTCCCCTGGTGCAAGATGAACGAACGTCTCTCCACTTGCTCAGTTCTGAGAGATAAGTGTGTGTGAAAGCCGTCCTTCACCTAGATTGTTGGGAACACAAAGTTTCTTTTCAGTTGCAAACTCCATTCCATACACATATATGTGGAGGTATGAGCTCCAACTCGGTTTTACAGTGAAAATGCAGGAACTTCAAACCGGCACTAGGAAACAGACTGAGAAAGCAGAGAAAAAGTGTCTCCTGCAACCCGTTCCCTTGGTGCTAAATGAACGAACGTCTCTCCACTTGCTCAGTTCTGAGAGATAAGTGTGTGTGAAAGCCTTCCTTCACCTAGCTTGTTGGGAACACAAAGTTTCTTTTCAGTTTCAAACTCCATTCCATACATATATATGGGGAGGTAGAAGCTCCAACTCTGTTTGACAGTGAAAACTGCAGGAACTTCAAACCGGCACTGGGAAACAGTCTGAGAAATCACAGAAAATGTGTCTCCTGCATCCCGTTCCCTTGGTGCTAAATGAACGAACGTCTCTCCACTTGCTCAGTTCTGAGAGATAAGTGTGTGTGAAAGCCGTCCTTCACCTTGCTTGTTGGGAACACAAAGTTTCTTTTCAGTTTCAAACTCCATTCCATACATATATATGGGGAGGTAGAAGCTCCAACTCGGTTTGACAGTGAAAACTGCAGGAACTTCAAACCGGCACTAGGAAACAGACTGAGAAAGCAGAGAAAAAGTGTCTCCTGCAACCCGTTCCCTTGGTGCTAGATGAACGAACGTCTCTCCACTTGCTCATTTCTGAGAGAAAAGTGTGTGTGAAAGCCGTCCTTCACCTGTCTTGTTGGGAACACAAATTTTCTTTTCAGTTGCAAACTCCATTCCATATATATATATTTGGAGGTACTAGCTCCAACTCGATTTGACAGTGAAAACTGCAGGAACTTCAAACCGGCACTAGGAAACAGACTGAGAAAGCATAGAAAAAGTGTCTTCTGCAACCCGTTCCCTTGGTGCTAGATGAACGAACGTCTCTCCACTTGCTCAGTTCTGAGAGATAAGTGTGTGTGAAAGCCGTCCTTCACTTGTCTTGATGGGAACACAAATTTTCTTTTAAGTTGCAAACTCAATTCCATACATATATATGGGGGGGTACTAGCTCCAACTCGGTTTGACAGTGAAAACTGCAGGAACTTCAAACCGGCACTAGGAAACAGACTGAGAAAGCAGAGAAAAAGTGTCTCCTGCAACCCGTTCCCTTGGTGCTAGATGAACGAACGTCTCTCCACTTGCTCAGTTCTGAGAAATAAGTGTGTGTGAAAGCCGTCCTTCACCTAGCTTGTTTGGAACACAAAGTTTCTTTTCAGTTGCAAACTCCATTCCATACATATATATGGGGAGGTACTAGCTCCAACTCGGTTTTACAGTGAAAACTGCAGGAACTTCAAACCGGCACTAGGAAACAGACTGAGAAAGCAGAGAAAAAGTGTCCCCTGCAACCCGTTCCCTTGGTGCTAGATGAACGAACGTCTCTCCACTTGCTCAGTTCTGAGGGATAAGTGTGTGTGAATGCAGTGCTTCCCCTAGCTTGTTGGGAACACAAAGTTTCTTTTCAGTTGCAAACTCCATTCCATACATATATATGGGGAGGTAGAAGCTCTAACTCGGTTTTACAGTAAAAACTGCAGGAACTTCAAACCGGCACTAGGAAACAGACTGAGAAAGCAGAAAAAAAGTGCCTCCTGCAACCCGTTCCCCTGGTGCTCGATGAACGAACGTCTCTCCACTTGCTCAGTTCTGAGAGGTAAGTGTGTGTGAAAGCCGTCCTTCACCTAGCTTGTTGGGAACACAAAGATTCTTTTCAGTTGCAAACTCCATTCCATACATATATATGGGGAGGTACTAGCTCCAACTCGGTTTGACAGTGAAAACTGCAGGAACTTCAAACCGGCACTAGGAAACAGACTGAGAAAGCAGAGAAAAAGTGTCTCCTGCAACCCGTTCCCTTGGTGCTAGATGAACGAACGTCTCTCCACTTGCTCAGTTCTGAGAGATAAGTGTGTGTGAAAGCCGTCCTTCACCTAGCTTGTTGGGAACACAAAGGTTCTTTCCAGTTGCAAACTAAATTTCATACATATATATGGGGAGGTACTAGCTCCAACTCGGTTTTACAGTGAAAACTGCAGGAACTTCAAACCGGCACTAGGAAACAGACTGAGAAAGCAGAGAAAAAGTGTCTCCTGCAACCCGTTCCCTTGGTGCTAGATGAACGAACGTCTCTCCACTTGCTCAGTTCTGAGAAATAAGTGTGTGTGAAAGCCGTCCTTCACCTAGCTTGTTGGGAACACAAAGTTTCTTTTCAGTTGCAAACTCCATTCCATACATATATATGGGGAGGTACTAGATCCAACTCGGTTTTACAGTGAAAACTGCAGGAACTTCAAACAGGCAATAGGAAACAGACTGAGAAAGCAGAGAAAAAGTGTCTCCTGCAACCCGTTCCCTTGGTGCTAGATGAACGAACGTCTCTCCACTTGCTCAGTTCTGAGAGATAATTGTGTGTGAAAGCCGTCCTTCACCTAGCTTGTTGGGAACACAAAGTTTCTTTTCAGTTGCAAACTCCATTCCATACATATATATGGGGAGGTACTAGCTCCAACTCGTTTTGACAGTGAAAACTGCAGGAACTTCAAACCGGCACTAGGAAACAGACTGAGAAAGCAGAGAAAAAGTGTCTCCTGCAACCCGTTCCCCTGGTGCAAGATGAACGAACGTCTCTCCACTTGCTCAGTTCTGAGAGATAAGTGTGTGTGAAAGCCGTCCTTCACCTAGATTGTTGGGAACACAAAGTTTCTTTTCAGTTGCAAACTCCATTCCATACACATATATGTGGAGGTATGAGCTCCAACTCGGTTTTACAGTGAAAATGCAGGAACTTCAAACCGGCACTAGGAAACAGACTGAGAAATCAGAGAAAAAGTGTCTCCTGCAACCCGTTCCCTTGGTGCTAAATGAACGAACGTCTCTCCACTTGCTCAGTTCTGAGAGATAAGTGTGTGTGAAAGCCTTCCTTCACCTAGCTTGTTGGGAACACAAAGTTTCTTTTCAGTTTCAAACTCCATTCCATACATATATATGGGGAGGTAGAAGCTCCAACTCTGTTTGACAGTGAAAACTGCAGGAACTTCAAACCGGCACTGGGAAACAGTCTGAGAAATCACAGAAAATGTGTCTCCTGCATCCCGTTCCCTTGGTGCTAAATGAACGAACGTCTCTCCACTTGCTCAGTTCTGAGAGATAAGTGTGTGTGAAAGCCGTCCTTCACCTTGCTTGTTGGGAACACAAAGTTTCTTTTCAGTTTCAAACTCCATTCCATACATATATATGGGGAGGTAGAAGCTCCAACTCGGTTTGACAGTGAAAACTGCAGGAACTTCAAACCGGCACTAGGAAACAGACTGAGAAAGCAGAGAAAAAGTGTCTCCTGCAACCCGTTCCCTTGGTGCTAGATGAACGAACGTCTCTCCACTTGCTCATTTCTGAGAGAAAAGTGTGTGTGAAAGCCGTCCTTCACCTGTCTTGTTGGGAACACAAATTTTCTTTTCAGTTGCAAACTCCATTCCATATATATATATTTGGAGGTACTAGCTCCAACTCGATTTGACAGTGAAAACTGCAGGAACTTCAAACCGGCACTAGGAAACAGACTGAGAAAGCATAGAAAAAGTGTCTTCTGCAACCCGTTCCCTTGGTGCTAGATGAACGAACGTCTCTCCACTTGCTCAGTTCTGAGAGATAAGTGTGTGTGAAAGCCGTCCTTCACTTGTCTTGATGGGAACACAAATTTTCTTTTAAGTTGCAAACTCAATTCCATACATATATATGGGGGGGTACTAGCTCCAACTCGGTTTGACAGTGAAAACTGCAGGAACTTCAAACCGGCACTAGGAAACAGACTGAGAAAGCAGAGAAAAAGTGTCTCCTGCAACCCGTTCCCTTGGTGCTAGATGAACGAACGTCTCTCCACTTGCTCAGTTCTGAGAAATAAGTGTGTGTGAAAGCCGTCCTTCACCTAGCTTGTTGGGAACACAAAGTTTCTTTTCAGTTGCAAACTCCATTCCATACATATATATGGGGAGGTACTAGATCCAACTCGGTATTACAGTGAAAACTACAGGAACTTCAAACAGGCACTAGGAAACAGACTGAGAAAGCAGAGAAAAAGTGTCTCCTGCAACCCGTTCCCTTGGTGCTAGATGAACGAACGTCTCTCCACTTGCTCAGTTCTGAGAGATAATTGTGTGTGAAAGCCGTCCTTCACCTAGCTTGTTGGGAACACAAAGTTTCTTTTCAGTTGCAAACTCCATTCCATACATATATATGGGGAGGTACTAGCTCCAACTCGTTTTGACAGTGAAAACTGCAGGAACTTCAAACCGGCACTAGGAAACAGACTGAGAATGCAGAGAAAAAGTGTCTCCTGCAACCCGTTCCCTTGGTGCAAGATGAACGAACGTCTCTCCACTTGCTCAGTTCTGAGAGATAAGTGTGTGTGAAAGCCGTCCTTCCCCTAGATTGTTGGGAACACAAAGTTTCTTTTCAGTTGCAAACTCCATTCCATACACATATATGTGGAGGTATGAGCTCCAACTCGGTTTTACAGTGAAAATGCAGGAACTTCAAACCGGCACTAGGAAACAGACTGAGAAATCAGAGAAAAAGTGTCTCCTGCAACCCGTTCCCTTGGTGCTACATGAACGAACGTCTCTCCACTTGCTCAGTTCTGAGAGATAAGTGTGTGTGAAAGCCTTCCTTCACCTAGCTTGTTGGGAACACAAAGTTTCTTTTCAGTTTCAAACTCCATTCCATACATATATATGGGGAGGTAGAAGCTCCAACACTGTTTGACAGTGAAAACTGCAGGAACTTCAAACCGGCACTGGGAAACAGTCTGAGAAATCACAGAAAAAGTGTCTCCTGCAACCCGTTCCCTTGGTGCTAAATGAACGAACGTCTCTCCACTTGCTCAGTTCTGAGAGATAAGTGTGTGTGAAAGCCGTCCTTCACCTAGCTTGTTGGGAACACAAAGTTTCTTTTCAGTTGCAAACTCCATTCCATACATATATATGGGTAGGTAGAAGCTCCAACTCTGTTTGACAGTGAAAACTGCAGGAACTTCAAACCGGCACTAGGAAACAGACTGAGAAAGCAGAGAAAAAGTGTCTCCTGCAACCCGTTCCCTTGGTGCTAGATGAACGAACGTCTCTCCACTTGCTCATTTCTGAGAGAAAAGTGTGTGTGAAAGCCGTCCTTCACCTGTCTTGTTGGGAACACAAATTTTCTTTTCAGTTGCAAACTCCATTCCATATATATATATGGGGAGGTACTAGCTCCAACTCTATTTGACAGTGAAAACTGCAGGAACTTCAAACCGGCACTAGGAAACAGACTGAGAAAGCATAGAAAAAGTGTCTCCTGCAACCCGTTCCCTTGGTGCTAGATGAACGAACGTCTCTCCACTTGCTCAGTTCTGAGAGATAAGTGTGTGTGAAAGCCGTCCTTCACCTAGCTTGTTGGGAACACAAAGGTTCTTTCCAGTTGCAAACTAAATTTCATACATATATATGGGGAGGTACTAGCTCCAACTCGGTTTTACAGTGAAAACTGCAGGAACTTCAAACCGGCACTAGGAAACAGACTGAGAAAGCAGAGAAAAAGTGTCTCCTGCAACCCGTTCCCTTGGTGCTAGATGAACGAACGTCTCTCCACTTGCTCAGTTCTGAGAAATAAGTGTGTGTGAAAGCCGTCCTTCACCTAGCTTGTTGGGAACACAAAGTTTCTTTTCAGTTGCAAACTCCATTCCATACATATATATGGGGAGGTACTAGATCCAACTCGGTTTTACAGTGAAAACTGCAGGAACTTCAAACAGGCAATAGGAAACAGACTGAGAAAGCAGAGAAAAAGTGTCTCCTGCAACCCGTTCCCTTGGTGCTAGATGAACGAACGTCTCTCCACTTGCTCAGTTCTGAGAGATAATTGTGTGTGAAAGCCGTCCTTCACCTAGCTTTTGGGAACACAAAGTTTCTTTTCAGTTGCAAACTCCATTCCATACATATATATGGGGAGGTACTAGCTCCAACTCGTTTTGACAGTGAAAACTGCAGGAACTTCAAACCGGCACTAGGAAACAGACTGAGAAAGCAGAGAAAAAGTGTCTCCTGCAACCCGTTCCCCTGGTGCAAGATGAACGAACGTCTCTCCACTTGCTCAGTTCTGAGAGATAAGTGTGTGTGAAAGCCGTCCTTCACCTAGATTGTTGGGAACACAAAGTTTCTTTTCAGTTGCAAACTCCATTCCATACACATATATGTGGAGGTATGAGCTCCAACTCGGTTTTACAGTGAAAATGCAGGAACTTCAAACCGGCACTAGGAAACAGACTGAGAAATCAGAGAAAAAGTGTCTCCTGCAACCCGTTCCCTTGGTGCTAAATGAACGAACGTCTCTCCACTTGCTCAGTTCTGAGAGATAAGTGTGTGTGAAAGCCTTCCTTCACCTAGCTTGTTGGGAACACAAAGTTTCTTTTCAGTTTCAAACTCCATTCCATACATATATATGGGGAGGTAGAAGCTCCAACTCTGTTTGACAGTGAAAACTGCAGGAACTTCAAACCGGCACTGGGAAACAGTCTGAGAAATCACAGAAAATGTGTCTCCTGCATCCCGTTCCCTTGGTGCTAAATGAACGAACGTCTCTCCACTTGCTCAGTTCTGAGAGATAAGTGTGTGTGAAAGCCGTCCTTCACCTTGCTTGTTGGGAACACAAAGTTTCTTTTCAGTTTCAAACTCCATTCCATACATATATATGGGGAGGTAGAAGCTCCAACTCGGTTTGACAGTGAAAACTGCAGGAACTTCAAACCGGCACTAGGAAACAGACTGAGAAAGCAGAGAAAAAGTGTCTCCTGCAACCCGTTCCCTTGGTGCTAGATGAACGAACGTCTCTCCACTTGCTCATTTCTGAGAGAAAAGTGTGTGTGAAAGCCGTCCTTCACCTGTCTTGTTGGGAACACAAATTTTCTTTTCAGTTGCAAACTCCATTCCATATATATATATTTGGAGGTACTAGCTCCAACTCGATTTGACAGTGAAAACTGCAGGAACTTCAAACCGGCACTAGGAAACAGACTGAGAAAGCATAGAAAAAGTGTCTTCTGCAACCCGTTCCCTTGGTGCTAGATGAACGAACGTCTCTCCACTTGCTCAGTTCTGAGAGATAAGTGTGTGTGAAAGCCGTCCTTCACTTGTCTTGATGGGAACACAAATTTTCTTTTAAGTTGCAAACTCAATTCCATACATATATATGGGGGGGTACTAGCTCCAACTCGGTTTGACAGTGAAAACTGCAGGAACTTCAAACCGGCACTAGGAAACAGACTGAGAAAGCAGAGAAAAAGTGTCTCCTGCAACCCGTTCCCTTGGTGCTAGATGAACGAACGTCTCTCCACTTGCTCAGTTCTGAGAAATAAGTGTGTGTGAAAGCCGTCCTTCACCTAGCTTGTTGGGAACACAAAGTTTCTTTTCAGTTGCAAACTCCATTCCATACATATATATGGGGAGGTACTAGATCCAACTCGGTTTTACAGTGAAAACTACAGGAACTTCAAACAGGCACTAGGAAACAGACTGAGAAAGCAGAGAAAAAGTGTCTCCTGCAACCCGTTCCCTTGGTGCTAGATGAACGAACGTCTCTCCACTTGCTCAGTTCTGAGAGATAATTGTGTGTGAAAGCCGTCCTTCACCTAGCTTGTTGGGAACACAAAGTTTCTTTTCAGTTGCAAACTCCATTCCATACATATATATGGGGAGGTACTAGCTCCAACTCGTTTTGACAGTGAAAACTGCAGGAACTTCAAACAGGCACTAGGAAACAGACTGAGAAAGCAGAGAAAAAGTGTCTCCTGCAACCCGTTCCCTTGGTGCTACATGAACGAACGTCTCTCCACTTGCTCAGTTCTGAGAGATAAGTGTGTGTGAAAGCCGTCCTTCCCCTAGATTGTTGGGAACACAAAGTTTCTTTTCAGTTGCAAACTCCATTCCATACACATATATGTGGAGGTATGAGCTCCAACTCGGTTTTACAGTGAAAATGCAGGAACTTCAAACCGGCACTAGGAAACAGACTGAGAAATCAGAGAAAAAGTGTCTCCTGCAACCCGTTCCCTTGGTGCTACATGAACGAACGTCTCTCCACTTGCTCAGTTCTGAGAGATAAGTGTGTGTGAAAGCCTTCCTTCACCTAGCTTGTTGGGAACACAAAGTTTCTTTTCAGTTTCAAACTCCATTCCATACATATATATGGGGAGGTAGAAGCTCCAACACTGTTTGACAGTGAAAACTGCAGGAACTTCAAACCGGCACTGGGAAACAGTCTGAGAAATCACAGAAAAAGTGTCTCCTGCAACCCGTTCCCTTGGTGCTAGATGAACGAACGTCTCTCCACTTGCTCATTTCTGAGAGAAAAGTGTGTGTGAAAGCCGTCCTTCACCTGTCTTGTTGGGAACACAAATTTTCTTTTCAGTTGCAAACTCCATTCCATATATATATATTTGGAGGTACTAGCTCCAACTCGATTTGACAGTGAAAACTGCAGGAACTTCAAACCGGCACTAGGAAACAGACTGAGAAAGCATAGAAAAAGTGTCTTCTGCAACCCGTTCCCTTGGTGCTAGATGAACGAACGTCTCTCCACTTGCTCAGTTCTGAGAGATAAGTGTGTGTGAAAGCCGTCCTTCACTTGTCTTGATGGGAACACAAATTTTCTTTTAAGTTGCAAACTCAATTCCATACATATATATGGGGGGGTACTAGCTCCAACTCGGTTTGACAGTGAAAACTGCAGGAACTTCAAACCGGCACTAGGAAACAGACTGAGAAAGCAGAGAAAAAGTGTCTCCTGCAACCCGTTCCCTTGGTGCTAGATGAACGAACGTCTCTCCACTTGCTCAGTTCTGAGAAATAAGTGTGTGTGAAAGCCGTCCTTCACCTAGCTTGTTGGGAACACAAAGTTTCTTTTCAGTTGCAAACTCCATTCCATACATATATATGGGGAGGTACTAGATCCAACTCGGTTTTACAGTGAAAACTACAGGAACTTCAAACAGGCACTAGGAAACAGACTGAGAAAGCAGAGAAAAAGTGTCTCCTGCAACCCGTTCCCTTGGTGCTAGATGAACGAACGTCTCTCCACTTGCTCAGTTCTGAGAGATAATTGTGTGTGAAAGCCGTCCTTCACCTAGCTTGTTGGGAACACAAAGTTTCTTTTCAGTTGCAAACTCCATTCCATACATATATATGGGGAGGTACTAGCTCCAACTCGTTTTGACAGTGAAAACTGCAGGAACTTCAAACAGGCACTAGGAAACAGACTGAGAAAGCAGAGAAAAAGTGTCTCCTGCAACCCGTTCCCTTGGTGCTACATGAACGAACGTCTCTCCACTTGCTCAGTTCTGAGAGATAAGTGTGTGTGAAAGCCGTCCTTCCCCTAGATTGTTGGGAACACAAAGTTTCTTTTCAGTTGCAAACTCCATTCCATACACATATATGTGGAGGTATGAGCTCCAACTCGGTTTTACAGTGAAAATGCAGGAACTTCAAACCGGCACTAGGAAACAGACTGAGAAATCAGAGAAAAAGTGTCTCCTGCAACCCGTTCCCTTGGTGCTACATGAACGAACGTCTCTCCACTTGCTCAGTTCTGAGAGATAAGTGTGTGTGAAAGCCTTCCTTCACCTAGCTTGTTGGGAACACAAAGTTTCTTTTCAGTTTCAAACTCCATTCCATACATATATATGGGGAGGTAGAAGCTCCAACACTGTTTGACAGTGAAAACTGCAGGAACTTCAAACCGGCACTGGGAAACAGTCTGAGAAATCACAGAAAAAGTGTCTCCTGCAACCCGTTCCCTTGGTGCTAAATGAACGAACGTCTCTCCACTTGCTCAGTTCTGAGAGATAAGTGTGTGTGAAAGCCGTCCTTCACCTAGCTTGTTGGGAACACAAAGTTTCTTTTCAGTTGCAAACTCCATTCCATACATATATATGGGTAGGTAGAAGCTCCAACTCTGTTTGACAGTGAAAACTGCAGGAACTTCAAACCGGCACTAGGAAACAGACTGAGAAAGCAGAGAAAAAGTGTCTCCTGCAACCCGTTCCCTTGGTGCTAGATGAACGAACGTCTCTCCACTTGCTCAGTTCTGAGAGATAAGTGTGTGTGAAAGCCGTCCTTCACTTGTCTTGATGGGAACACAAATTTTCTTTTAAGTTGCAAACTCCATTCCATACATATATATGGGGGGGTACTAGCTCCAACTCGGTTTGACAGTGAAAACTGCAGGAACTTCAAACCGGCACTAGGAAACAGACTGAGAAAGCAGAGAAAAAGTGTCTCCTGCAACCCGTTCCCTTGGTGCTAGATGAACGAAAGTCTCTCCACTTGCTCAGTTCTGAGAGATAAGTGTGTGTGAAAGCCGTCCTTCACCTAGCTTGTTGGGAACACAAAGTTTCTTTTCAGTTTCAAACTCCATTCCATACATATATATGGGGAGGTAGAAGCTCCAACTCTGTTTGACAGTGAAAACTGCAGGAACTTCAAACCGGCACTAGGAAACAGACTGAGAAAGCAGAGAAAAAGTGTCTCCTGCAACCCGTTCCCTTGGTGCTAGATGAACGAACGTCTCTCCACTTGCTCAGTTCTGAGAGATAATTGTGTGTGAAAGCCGTCCTTCACCTAGCTTGTTGGGAACACAAAGTTTCTTTTCAGTTGCAAACTCCATTCCATACATATATATGGGGAGGTACAAGCTCCAACTCGGTTTTACAGTGAAAACTGCAGGAACATCAAACCGGCACAAGGAAACAGACTGAGAAAGCAGAGAAAAAGTGTCTCCTGCAACCCGTTCCCTTGGTGCTAGATGAAAGAACGTCTCTCCACTTGCTCAGTTCTGAGAGATAAGTGTGTGTGAAAGCCGTCCTTCACCTAGCTTGTTGGGAACACAAAGTTTCTTTCAGTTGCAAACTCCATTCCATACATATATATGGGGAGGTACTAGCTCCAACACGGTTTTACAGTGAAAACTGCAGGAAATTCAAACCGGCACTAGGAAACAGACTGAGAAAGCAGAGAAAAAGTGTCTCCTGCAACCCGTTCCCTTGGTGCTAGATGAACGAACGTCTCTCCACTTGCTCAGTTCTGAGAGATAAGTGTGTGTGAAAGCCGTCCTTCACCTAGCTTGTTGGGAACACAAAGTTTCTTTTCAGTTGCAAACTCCATTCCATACATATATATGGGGAGGTAGAAGCTCCAACTCTGTTTGACAGTGAAAACTGCAGGAACTTCAAACCGGCACTAGGAAACAGACTGAGAAAGCCGAGAAAAATTGTCTCCTGCAACCCGTTCCCTTGGTGCTAAATGAACGAACGTCTCTCCACTTGCTCAGTTCTGAGAGATAAGTGTGTGTGAAAGCCGTCCTTCACCTAGCTTCTTGGGAACACAAAGTTTCTTTTCAGTTGCAAACTCCATTCCATACATATATATGGGGAGGTACTAGCTCCAACTCGGTTTGACAGTGAAAACTGCAGGAACTTCAAACCGGCACTAGGAAACAGACAAGAAAGCATAGAAAAAGTGTCTCCTGCAACCCGTTCCCTTGGTGCTAGATGAACGAAAGTCTCTCCACTTGCTCAGTTCTGAGAGATAAGTGTGTGTGAAAGCCGTTCTTCACCTAGCTTGTTGGGAACACAAAGTTTCTTTTCAGTTGCAAACTCCATTCCATACATATATATGGGGAGGTAGAAGCTCTAACTCGGTTTTACAGTGAAAACTGCAGGAACTTCAAACCGGCACTAGGAAACAGGCTGAGAAAGCAGAGAAAAACTGTCTCCTGCAACCCGTTCCCTTGGTGCTAGATGAACGAACGTCTCTCCACTTGCTCAGTTCTGAGAGATAAATGTGTGTGAAAGCCGTCATTCACCTAGCTTGTTGGGAACACAAAGTTTCTTTTAAGTTGCAAACTCCATTCCGTAAATATATATGGGGAGGTACTAGCTCCAACTCGGTTTGACAGTGAAAACTGCAGGAACTTCAAACCGGCACTAGGAAACAGACTGAGAAAGCAGAGAAAAAGTGTCTCATGCTACCCGTTCCCTTGGTGCTAGATGAACGAACGTCTCTCCACTTGCTCAGTTCTGAGAGATAATTGTGTGTGAAAGCCGTCCTTCACCTAGTTGTTGGGAACACAAATTTTCTTTTCAGTTGCAAACTCCATTCCATACATATATATGGGACGGTACTAGATCCAACTCGTTTTTACAGTGAAAACTGCAGGAACTTCAAACCGGCACTAGGAAACAGACTGAGAAAGCAGAGAAAAAGGGTCTCCTGCAACCCGTTCCCTTGGTGCTAGATGAAGGAACGTCTCTCCACTTGCTCAGTTCTGAGAGATAATTGTGTGTGAAAGCCGTCCTTCAACTAGCTTGTTGGGAACACAAAGTTTCTTTTCAGTTGCAAACTCCATTCCATACATATATATGGGGAGGTACTAGCTCCAACTCGGTTTTACAGTGAAAACTGCAGGAACTACAAACCGGCACTAGGAAACAGACTGAGAAAGCAGAGAAAAAGTGTCCCCTGCAACCCGTTCCCTTGGTGCTAGATGAACGAACGTCTCTCCACTTGCTCAGTTCTGAGAGATAATTGTGTGTGAAAGCCGTCCTACACCTAGCTTGTTGGGAACACAAAGTTTCTTTTCAGTTGCAAACTCCATTCCATACATATATATGGGGAGGTACTAGCTCCAACTCGGTTTTACAGTGAAAACTGCAGGAACATCAAACCGGCACTAGGAAACTGACTGAGGAAGCAGAGAAAAATTGTCTCCTGCAACCCGTTGACTTGGAGCTAGATGAACGAACGTCTCTCCACTTGCTCAGTTCTGAGAGATAAGTGTGTGTGAAAGCCGTCCTTCACCTAGCTTGTTGGGAACACAAAGTTTCTTTTCAGTTTCAAACTCCATTCCATACATATATATGGGGAGGTAGAAGCTCCAACCCTGTTTGACAGTGAAAACTGCAGGAACTTCAAACCGGCACTAGGAAACAGACTGAGAAAGCAGAGAAAAAGTGTCCCCTGCAACCCGTTCCCTTGGTGCTAAATGAACGAACGTCTCTCCACTTGCTCAGTTCTGAGAGATAAGTGTGTGTGAAAGCCGTCCTTCACCTAGCTTGTTGGGAACACAAAGTTTCTTTTCAGTTGCAAACTCCATTCCATACATATATATGGGGAGGTACTAGCTCCAAATCGGTTTGACATGAAAACTGCAGGAACTTCAAACCGGCACTAGGAAACAGTCTGAGAAACAGAGTAAATGTATCTCCTACAACCCGTTCCCTTGGTTCTAGATGAACGAACATCTCTCCACTTGCTCAGGTCTGAGAGATAAGTGTGTGTGAAAGCCGTCCTTCAACTAGCTTGTTGGGAACACAAAGTTTCTTTTCAGTTGCAAACTCCATTCCATACATATATATGGGGAGGTACTAGCTCCAACTCGGTTTTACAGTGAAAACTGCAGGAACTTCAAACGGGCACTAGGAAACAGACTGAGAAACAGAGAAAAAGTGTCTCCTGCAAACCTTTCCCTTGGTGCTAGATGAACGAACGTCTCTCCACTTGCTCAGTTCTGAGAGATATGTGTGTGTGAAAGCCGTCCTTCACCTAGCTTGTTGGGAACACAAAGTTTCTTTTCAGTTGCAAACTCCATTCCATACATATATATGGGGAGGTACTAGCTCCAACTCGGATTTACAGTGAAAACTGCAGGAACTTCAAACCGGCACTAGGAAACAGACTGAGAAAGCAGAGAAAAAGTGTCTCCTGCAACCCGTTCCCTTGGTGCTAGATGAACGAACGTCTCTCCACTTGCTCAGTTCTGAGAGATAATTGTGTGTGAAAGCCGTCCTTCACCTAGCTTGTTGGGAACACAAAGTTTCTTTTCAGTTGCAAAATCCATTCCATATATATATATAGGGAGGTACTAGCTCCAACTCGATTTGACAGTGAAAACTGCAGGAACTTCAAACCGGCACTAGGAAACAGACTGAGAAAGCATAGAAAAAGTGTCTCCTGCAACCAGTTCCCTTGGTGCTAGATGAACGAACGTCTCTCCACTTGCTCAGTTCTGAGAGATAAGTGTGTGTGAAAGCCGTCCTTCACCTGTCGTGTTGGGAACACAAATTTTCTTTTCAGTTGCAAACTCCATTCCATACATATATTTGGGGGGGTACTAGCTCCAACTCGGTTGGACAGTGAAAACTGCAGGAACTTCAAACCGGCACTAGGAAACAGACTGAGAAAACAGAGAAAAAGTGTCTCCTGCAACCCGTTCGGTTGGTGATAGATGAACGAACGTCTCTCCACTTGCTCAGTTCTGAGAGATAAGTGTGTGTGAAAGCCGTACTTCACCTAGCTTGTTGGGAACACAAAGTGTCTTTTCAGTTTCAAACTCCATTCCATACATATATATGGGGAGGTAGAAGCTCCAACTCTGTTTGACAGTGAAAACTGCAGGAACTTCAAACCGGCACTAGGAAACAGACTGAGAAAGCAGAGAAAAAGTGTCTCCTGCAACCCGTTCCCTTAGTGCTAAATGAACGAACGTCTCTCCACTTGCTCAGTTCTGAGAGATAAGTGTGTTAAAGCCGTCCTTCACCTAGCTTGTTGGGAACACAAAGTTTCTTTTCAGTTGCAAACTCCATTCCATACATATATATGGGGAGGTACTAGCTCCAACTCGGTTTGACAGTGAAAACTGCAGGAACTTCAAACCGGCACTAGGAAACAGTCTGAGAAAGCAGAGTAAAAGTGTCTCCTACAACCCGTTCCCTTGGTTCTAGATGAACGAACATCTCTCCACTTGCTCAGGTCTGAGATATAAGTGTGTGTGAAAGCCGTTCTTCACCTAGCTTGTTGGGAACACAAAGTTTCTTTTCAGTTGCAAACTCCATTCCATACATATATATGGGGAGGTACTAGCTCCGACTCGGTTTTACAGTGAAAACTGCAGGAACTTCAAACCGGCACTAGGAAACAGACTGAGAAACAGAGAAAAAGTGTCTCCTGCAACCCGTTCCCTTGGTGCTAGATGAACGAACGTCTCTCCACTTGCTCAGTTCTGAGAGATAAGTGTGTGTGAAAGCCGTCCTTCACCTAGCTTGTTGGGAACACAAAGTTTCTTTTCAGTTGCAAACTCCATTCCATACATATATATGGGGAGGTACTAGCTCCAAATCTGTTTGACAGTGAAAACTGCAGGAACTTCAAACCGGCACTAGGAAACGGACTAAGAAAGCAGAGAAAAAGTGTCTCCTGCAACCCGTTCCCTTGGTGCTAGATGAACGAACGTCTCTCCACTTGCTCAGTTCTGAGAGATAATTGTGTGTGAAAGCCGTCCTTCACCTAGTTGTTGGGAACACAAATTTTCTTTTCAGTTGCAAACTCCATTCCATACATATATATGGGACGGTACTAGATCCAACTCGTTTTTACAGTGAAAACTGCAGGAACTTCAAACCGGCACTAGGAAACAGACTGAGAAAGCAGAGAAAAAGGGTCTCCTGCAACCCGTTCCCTTGGTGCTAGATGAACGAACGTCTCTCCACTTGCTCAGTTCTGAGAGATAATTGTGTGTGAAAGCCGTCCTTCACCTAGCTTGTTGGGAACACAAAGTTTCTTTTCAGTTGCAAACTCCATTCCATACATATATATGGGGAGGTACTAGCTCCAACTCGGTTTTACAGTGAAAACTGCAGGAACTACAAACCGGCACTAGGAAACAGACTGAGAAAGCAGAGAAAAAGTGTCCCCTGCAACCCGTTCCCTTGGTGTTAGATGAACGAACGTCTCTCCACTTGCTCAGTTCTGAGAGATAATTGTGTGTGAAAGCCGTCCTACACCTAGCTTGTTGGGAACACAAAGTTTCTTTTCAGTTGCAAACTCCATTCCATACATATATATGGGGAGGTACTAGCTCCAACTCGATTTTACAGTGAAAACTGCAGGAACATCAAACCGGCACTAGGAAACTGACTGAGGAAGCAGAGAAAAATTGTCTCCTGCAACCCGTTGACTTGGAGCTAGATGAACGAACGTCTCTCCACTTGCTCAGTTCTGAGAGATAAGTGTGTGTGAAAGCCGTCCTTCACCTAGCTTGTTGGGAACACAAAGTTTCTTTTCAGTTTCAAACTCCATTCCATACATATATATGGGGAGGTAGAAGCTCCAACCCTGTTTGACAGTGAAAACTGCAGGAACTTCAAACCGGCACTAGGAAACAGACTGAGAAAGCAGAGAAAAAGTGTCCCCTGCAACCCGTTCCCTTGGTGCTAAATGAACGAACGTCTCTCCACTTGCTCAGTTCTGAGAGATAAGTGTGTGTGAAAGCCGTCCTTCACCTAGCTTGTTGGGAACACAAAGTTTCTTTTCAGTTGCAAACTCCATTCCATACATATATATGGGGAGGTACTAGCTCCAAATCGGTTTGACATGAAAACTGCAGGAACTTCAAACCGGCACTAGGAAACAGTCTGAGAAACAGAGTAAATGTATCTCCTACAACCCGTTCCCTTGGTTCTAGATGAACGAACATCTCTCCACTTGCTCAGGTCTGAGAGATAAGTGTGTGTGAAAGCCGTCCTTCAACTAGCTTGTTGGGAACACAAAGTTTCTTTTCAGTTGCAAACTCCATTCCATACATATATATGGGGAGGTACTAGCTCCAACTCGGTTTTACAGTGAAAACTGCAGGAACTTCAAACGGGCACTAGGAAACAGACTGAGAAACAGAGAAAAAGTGTCTCCTGCAAACCGTTCCCTTGGTGCTAGATGAACGAACGTCTCTCCACTTGCTCAGTTCTGAGAGATATGTGTGTGTGAAAGCCGTCCTTCACCTAGCTTGTTGGGAACACAAAGTTTCTTTTCAGTTGCAAACTCCATTCCATACATATATATGGGGAGGTACTAGCTCCAACTCGGATTTACAGTGAAAACTGCAGGAACTTCAAACCGGCACTAGGAAACAGACTGAGAAAGCAGAGAAAAAGTGTCTCCTGCAACCCGTTCCCTTGGTGCTAGATGAACGAACGTCTCTCCACTTGCTCAGTTCTGAGAGATAATTGTGTGTGAAAGCCGTCCTTCACCTAGCTTGTTGGGAACACAAAGTTTCTTTTCAGTTGCAAAATCCATTCCATATATATATATAGGGAGGTACTAGCTCCAACTCGATTTGACAGTGAAAACTGCAGGAACTTCAAACCGGCACTAGGAAACAGACTGAGAAAGCATAGAAAAAGTGTCTCCTGCAACCAGTTCCCTTGGTGCTAGATGAACGAACGTCTCTCCACTTGCTCAGTTCTGAGAGATAAGTGTGTGTGAAAGCCGTCCTTCACCTGTCGTGTTGGGAACACAAATTTTCTTTTCAGTTGCAAACTCCATTCCATACATATATTTGGGGGGGTACAAGCTCCAACTCGGTTGGACAGTGAAAACTGCAGGAACTTCAAACCGGCACTAGGAAACAGACTGAGAAAACAGAGAAAAAGTGTCTCCTGCAACCCGTTCGGTTGGTGATAGATGAACGAACGTCTCTCCACTTGCTCAGTTCTGAGAGATAAGTGTGTGTGAAAGCCGTACTTCACCTAGCTTGTTGGGAACACAAAGTGTCTTTTCAGTTTCAAACTCCATTCCATACATATATATGGGGAGGTAGAAGCTCCAACTCTGTTTGACAGTGAAAACTGCAGGAACTTCAAACCGGCACTAGGAAACAGACTGAGAAAGCAGAGAAAAAGTGTCTCCTGCAACCCGTTCCCTTGGTGCTAAATGAACGAACGTCTCTCCACTTGCTCAGTTCTGAGAGATAAGTGTGTTAAAGCCGTCCTTCACCTAGCTTGTTGGGAACACAAAGTTTCTTTTCAGTTGCAAACTCCATTCCATACATATATATGGGGAGGTACTAGCTCCAACTCGGTTTGACAGTGAAAACTGCAGGAACTTCAAACCGGCACTAGGAAACAGTCTGAGAAAGCAGAGTAAAAGTGTCTCCTGCAACCCGTTCCCTTGGTGCTAGATGAACGAACGTCTCTCCACTTGCTCAGTTCTGAGAGATAAGTGTGTGTGAAAGCCGTCCTTCACCTAGCTTGTTGGGAACACAAAGTTTCTTTTCAGTTGCAAACTCCATTCCATACATATATATGGGGAGGTACTAGCTCCAAATCTGTTTGACAGTGAAAACTGCAGGAACTTCAAACCGGCACTAGGAAACGGACTAAGAAAGCAGAGAAAAAGTGTCTCCTGCAACCCGTTCCCTTGGTGCTAGATGAACGAACGTCTCTCCACTTGCTCAGTTCTGAGAGATAATTGTGTGTGAAAGCCGTCCTTCACCTAGTTGTTGGGAACACAAATTTTCTTTTCAGTTGCAAACTCCATTCCATACATATATATGGGACGGTACTAGATCCAACTCGTTTTTACAGTGAAAACTGCAGGAACTTCAAAACGGCACTAGGAAACAGACTGAGAAAGCAGAGAAAAAGGGTCTCCTGCAACCCGTTCCCTTGGTGCTAGATGAACGAACGTCTCTCCACTTGCTCAGTTCTGAGAGATAATTGTGTGTGAAAGCCGTCCTTCACCTAGCTTGTTGGGAACACAAAGTTTCTTTTCAGTTGCAAACTCCATTCCATACATATATATGGGGAGGTACTAGCTCCAACTCGGTTTTACAGTGAAAACTGCAGGAACTACAAACCGGCACTAGGAAACAGACTGAGAAAGCAGAGAAAAAGTGGCCCTGCAACCCGTTCCCTTGGTGTTAGATGAACGAACGTCTCTCCACTTGCTCAGTTCTGAGAGATAATTGTGTGTGAAAGCCGTCCTACACCTAGCTTGTTGGGAACACAAAGTTTCTTTTCAGTTGCAAACTCCATTCCATACATATATATGGGGAGGTACTAGCTCCAACTCGGTTTTACAGTGAAAACTGCAGGAACATCAAACCGGCACTAGGAAACTGACTGAGGAAGCAGAGAAAAATTGTCTCCTGCAACCCGTTGACTTGGAGCTAGATGAACGAACGTCTCTCCACTTGCTCAGTTCTGAGAGATAAGTGTGTGTGAAAGCCGTCCTTCACCTAGCTTGTTGGGAACACAAAGTTTCTTTTCAGTTTCAAACTCCATTCCATACATATATATGGGGAGGTAGAAGCTCCAACCCTGTTTGACAGTGAAAACTGCAGGAACTTCAAACCGGCACTAGGAAACAGACTGAGAAAGCAGAGAAAAAGTGTCCCCTGCAACCCGTTCCCTTGGTGCTAAATGAACGAACGTCTCTCCACTTGCTCAGTTCTGAGAGATAAGTGTGTGTGAAAGCCGTCCTTCACCTAGCTTGTTGGGAACACAAAGTTTCTTTTCAGTTGCAAACTCCATTCCATACATATATATGGGGAGGTACTAGCTCCAAATCGGTTTGACATGAAAACTGCAGGAACTTCAAACCGGCACTAGGAAACAGTCTGAGAAACAGAGTAAATGTATCTCCTACAACCCGTTCCCTTGGTTCTAGATGAACGAACATCTCTCCACTTGCTCAGGTCTGAGAGATAAGTGTGTGTGAAAGCCGTCCTTCAACTAGCTTGTTGGGAACACAAAGTTTCTTTTCAGTTGCAAACTCCATTCCATACATATATATGGGGAGGTACTAGCTCCAACTCGGTTTTACAGTGAAAACTGCAGGAACTTCAAACGGGCACTAGGAAACAGACTGAGAAACAGAGAAAAATTGTCTCCTGCAAACCGTTCCCTTGGTGCTAGATGAACGAACGTCTCTCCACTTGCTCAGTTCTGAGAGATATGTGTGTGTGAAAGCCGTCCTTCACCTAGCTTGTTGGGAACACAAAGTTTCTTTTCAGTTGCAAACTCCATTCCATACATATATATGGGGAGGTACTAGCTCCAACTCGGATTTACAGTGAAAACTGCAGGAACTTCAAACCGGCACTAGGAAACAGACTGAGAAAGCAGAGAAAAAGTGTCTCCTGCAACCCGTTCCCTTGGTGCTAGATGAACGAACGTCTCTCCACTTGCTCAGTTCTGAGAGATAATTGTGTGTGAAAGCCGTCCTTCACCTAGCTTGTTGGGAACACAAAGTTTCTTTTCAGTTGCAAAATCCATTCCATATATATATATAGGGAGGTACTAGCTCCAACTCGATTTGACAGTGAAAACTGCAGGAACTTCAAACCGGCACTAGGAAACAGACTGAGAAAGCATAGAAAAAGTGTCTCCTGCAACCAGTTCCCTTGGTGCTAGATGAACGAACGTCTCTCCACTTGCTCAGTTCTGAGGGATAAGTGTGTGTGAAAGCCGTCCTTCACCTGTCGTGTTGGGAACACAAATTTTCTTTTCAGTTGCAAACTCCATTCCATACATATATTTGGGGGGGTACTAGCTCCAACTCGGTTGGACAGTGAAAACTGCAGGAACTTCAAACCGGCACTAGGAAACAGACTGAGAAAGCAGAGAAAAAGTGTCTCCTGCAACCCGTTCCCTTGGTGCTAAATGAACGAACGTCTCTCCACTTGCTCAGTTCTGAGAGATAATTGTGTTAAAGCCGTCCTTCACCTAGCTTGTTGGGAACACAAAGTTTCTTTTCAGTTGCAAACTCCATTCCATACATATATATGGGGAGGTACTAGCTCCAACTCGGTTTGACAGTGAAAACTGCAGGAACTTCAAACCGGCACTAGGAAACAGTCTGAGAAAGCAGAGTAAAAGTGTCTCCTACAACCCGTTCCCTTGGTTCTAGATGAACGAACATCTCTCCACTTGCTCAGGTCTGAGATATAAGTGTGTGTGAAAGCCGTTCTTCACCTAGCTTGTTGGGAACACAAAGTTTCTTTTCAGTTGCAAACTCCATTCCATACATATATATGGGGAGGTACTAGCTCCGACTCGGTTTTACAGTGAAAACTGCAGGAACTTCAAACCGGCACTAGGAAACAGACTGAGAAACAGAGAAAAAGTGTCTCCTGCAACCCGTTCCCTTGGTGCTAGATGAACGAACGTCTCTCCACTTGCTCAGTTCTGAGAGATAAGTGTGTGTGAAAGCCGTCCTTCACCTAGCTTGTTGGGAACACAAAGTTTCTTTTCAGTTGCAAACTCCATTCCATACATATATATGGGGAGGTACTAGCTCCAAATCTGTTTGACAGTGAAAACTGCAGGAACTTCAAACCGGCACTAGGAAACGGACTAAGAAAGCAGAGAAAAAGTGTCTCCTGCAACCCGTACCCTTGGTGCTAGAAGAACGAACGTCTGTCCACTTGCTCTGTTCTGAGAGATATGTGTGTGTGAAAGCCGTCCTTAACCTAGCTTGTTGGGAACACAAAGTTTCTTTTCAGTATCAAACTCCATTCCATACATATATATGGGGAGGTAGAAGCTCCAACTCGGTTTTACAGTGAAAACTGCAGGAACTTCAAACCGGCACTAGGAAACAGACTGAGAAAGCAGAGAAAAAGTGTCTCCTGCAACCCGTTCCCTTGGTGCTAGATGAACGAACGTCTCTCCACTTGCTCAGTTCTGAGAGATAAGTGTGTGTGAAAGCCGTCCTTCACCTAGCTTGTTGGGAACACTAAGTTTCTTTTCAGTTGCAAACTCCATTCCATACATATATATGTGGAGGTACTAGCTCCAAATCGGTTTGACAGTGAAAACTGCAGGAACTTCAAACCGGCACTAGGAAACAGACTGAGAAATCAGAGAAAAATTGTCTACTGCAACCCGTTCCATTGGTGCTAGATGAACGAACGTCTCTCCACTTGCTCAGTTCTGAGAGATAAGTGTGTGTGAAAGCCGTCCTTAACCTAGCTTGCTGGGAACACAAAGTTTCTTTTCAGTTTCAAACTCCATTCCATACATATATATGGGGAGGTAGAAGCTCCAACTCGGTTTTACAGTGAAAACTGCAGGAAATTCAAACCGGCACTAGGAAACAGACTGAGAAAGCAGAGAAAAAGTGTCTCCTGCAACCCGTTCCCTTGGTGCTAGATGAACGAACGTCTCTCCACTTGCTCAGTTCTGAGAGATAAGTGTGTGTGAAAGCCGTCCTTCACCTAGCTTGATGGGAACACAAAGTTTCTTTTCAGTTGCAAACCCCATTCCATAAATATATATGGGGAGGTACAAGCTCCAACTCGGTTTTACAGTGAAAACTGCAGGAAATTCAAACCGGCACTAGGAAACAGACTGAGAAAGCAGAGAAAAAGTGTCTCCTGCAACCCGTTCCCTTGGTGCTAGATGAACGAACGTCTCTCCACTTGCTCAGTTCTGAGAGATAAGTGTGTGTGAAAGCCGTCCTTCACCTAGCTTGTTGGGAACACAAAGTTTCTTTTCAGTTTCAAACTCCATTCCATACATATATATGGGGAGGTAGAAGCTCCAACTCTGTTTGACAGTGAAAACTGCAGGAAATTCAAACCGGCACTAGGAAACAGACTGAGAAAGCAGAGAAAAATTGTCTCCTGCAACCCGTTCCCTTGGTGCTAAATGAACGAACGTCTCTCCACTTGCTCAGTTCTGAGAGATAAGTGTGTGTGAAAGCCGTCCTTCACCTAGCTTCTTGGGAACACAAAGTTTCTTTTCAGTTGCAAACTCCATTCCATACATATATATGGGGAGGTACTAGCTCCAACTCGGTTTGACAGTGAAAACTGCAGGAACTTCAATCCGGCACTAGGAAACAGACTGAGAAAGCAGAGTAAAAGTGTCTCCTGCAACCCGTTCCCTTGGTGCTAGATGAACGAACATCTCTCCACTTGCTCAGGTCTGAGAGATAAGAGTGTGTGAAAGCCATCCTTCACCTAGCTTGTTGGGAACACAAAGTTTCTTTTCAGTTGCAAACTCCATTCCATACATATATATGGGGAGGTACTAGCTCCAACTCGGTTTGACAGTGAAAACTGCAGGAACTTCAAACCGGCACTAGGAAACAGACAAGAAAGCATAGAAAATGTGTCTCCTGCAACCCGTTCCCTTGGTGCTAGATGAACGAAAGTCTCTCCACTTGCTCAGTTCTGAGAGAAAAGTGTGTGTGAAAGCCGTCATTCACCTAGCTTGTTGGGAACACAAAGTTTCTTTTCAGTTGCAAACTCCATTCCATAAATATATATGGGAGGTAGAAGCTCTAACTCGGTTTTACAGTGAAAACTGCAGGAACTTCAAACCGGCACTAGGAAACAGGCTGAGAAAGCAGAGAAAAAGTGTCTCCTGCAACCCGTTCCATTGGTGCTAGATGAACGAACGTCTCTCCACTTGCTCAGTTCTGAGAGATAATTGTGTGTGAAAGCCGTCCTTCAACTAGCTTGTTGGGAACACAAAGTTTCTTTTCAGTTGCAAACTCCAATCCATACATATATATGGGGAGGTAGAAGCTCCAACTCGGTTTTGCAGTGAAAACTGCAGGAACTTCAAACCGGCACTAGGAAACAGACTGAGAAAGCAGAGAAAAAGTGTCTCCTGCAACCCGTTCCCTTGGTGCTAGATGAACGAACGTCTCTCCACTTGCTCAGTTCTGAGAGTTAAATGTGTGTGAAAGCCGTCCTTCACATAGCTTGTTGGGAACACAAAGTTTCTTTTCAGTTGCAAACTCCATTCCGTAAATATATATGGGGAGGTACAAGCTCCAACTCGGTTTTACAGTGAAAACTGCAGGAACTTCAAACCGGCACTAGGAATCAGACTGAGGAAGCAGAGAATAAGTGTCTCCTGCAACCCGTTCCCTTGGTGCTAGATGAACGAACGTCTCCCAACTTGCTCAGTTCTGAGAGATAAGTGTGTGTGAAAGCCGTCCTTCACCTAGCTTGTTGGGAACACAAAGTTTCTTTTCAGTTGCAAACTACATTCCATACATATATATGGGGAGGTACTAGCTCCAACTCGGTTTGACAGTGAAAACTGCAGGAACTTCAAACCGGCACTAGGAAACAGACTGAGAAAGCAGAGAAAAAGTGTCTCATGCAACCCGTTCCCTTGGTTCTAGATGAACGAACGTCTCTCCACTTGCTCAGTTCTGAGAGATAATTGTGTGTGAAAGCCGTCCTTCACCTAGTTGTTGGGAACACAAAGTTTCTTTTCAGTTGCAAACTCCATTCCATACATATATATGGGGAGGTAGAAGCTCCAACTCGGTTTTGCAGTGAAAACTGCAGGAACTTCAAACCGGCACTAGGAAACAGACTGAGAAAGCAGAAAAAAGTGTCTCCTGCAACCCGTTCCCTTGGTGCTAGATGAACGAACGTCTCTCCACTTGCTCAGTTCTGAGAGATAAATGTGTGTGAAAGCCGTCCTTCACCTAGCTTGTTGGGAACACAAAGTTTCTTTTCAGTTGCAAACTCCATTCCGTAACTATATATGGGGAGGTACAAGCTCCAACTCGGTTTTACAGTGAAAACTGCAGGAACTTCAAACCGGCACTAGGAAACAGACTGAGGAAGCAGAGAAAAAGTGTCTCCTGCAACCCGTTCCCTTGGTGCTAGATGAACGAACGTCTCTCCACTTGCTCAGTTCTGAGAGATAATTGTGTGTGAAAGCCGTCCTTCACCTAGTTGTTGGGAACACAAAGTTTCTTTTCAGTTGCAAACTCCATTCCATACATATATATGGGGAGGTACTAGATCCAACTCGTTTTTACAGTGAAAACTGCAGGAACTTCAAACCGGCACTAGGAAACAGACTGAGAAAGCAGAGAAAAAGTGTCTCCTGCAACCCGTTCCCTTGGTGCTAGATGAACGAACGTCTCTCCACTTGCTCAGTTCTGAGAGATAATTGTGTGTGAAAGCCGTCCTTCACCTAGCTTGTTGGGAACACAAAGTTTCTTTTCAGTTGCAAACTCCATTCCATACATATATATGGGGAGGTACTAGCTCCAACTCGGTTTTACAGTGAAAACTGCAGGAACTACAAACCGGCACTAGGAAACAGACTGAGAAAGCAGAGAAAAAGTGTCCCCTGCAACCCGTTCCCTTGGTGCTAGATGAACGAACGTCTCTCCACTTGCTCAGTTCTGAGAGATAATTGTGTGTGAAAGCCGTCCTACACCTAGCTTGTTGGGAACACAAAGTTTCTTTTCAGTTGGAAACTCCATTCCATACATATATATGGGGAGGTACTAGCTCCAACTCGGTTTTACAGTGAAAACTGCAGGAACATCAAACCGGCACTAGGAAACTGACTGAGAAAGCAGAGAAAAATTGTCTCCTGCAACCCGTTCCCTTGGAGCTAGATGAACGAACGTCTCTCCACTTGCTCAGTTCTGAGAGATAAGTGTGTGTGAAAGCCGTCCTTCACCTAGCTTCTTGGAAACACAAAGTTTCTTTTCAGTTGCAAACTCCATTCCATACATATATATGGGGAGGTAGAAGCTCCAACTCGGTTTTACAGTGAAAACTGCAGGAATTTCAAACCGGCACTAGGAAACAGACAAGAAAGCAGAGAAAAATTGTCTCCTGCAACCCGTTACCTTGGTGCTAGATGAACGAACGTCTCTCCACTTGCTCAGTTCTGAGAGATAAGTGTGTGTGAAAGCCGTCCTTCACCTAGCTTGTTGGGAACACAAAGTTTCTTTTCAGTTTCAAACTCCATTCCATACATATATATGGGGAGGTAGAAGCTCCAACTCTGTTTGACAGTGAAAACTGCAGGAACTTCAAACCGGCACTAGGAAACAGACTGAGAAAGCAGAGTAAAAGTGTCTCCTACAACCCGTTCCCTTGGTTCTAGATGAACGAACATCTCTCCACTTGCTCAGGTCTGAGAGATAAGTGTGTGTGAAAGCCGTCCTTCACCTAGCTTGTTGGGAACACAAAGATTCTTTTCAGTTGCAAACACCATTCCATACATATATATGGGGAGGTACTAGCTCCAACTCGGTTTTACAGTGAAAACTGCAGGAACTTCAAACCGGCACTAGGAAACAGACAAGAAAGCAGAGAAAAAGTGTCTCCTGCAACCCGTTCCCTTGGTGCTAGATGAACGAACGTCTCTCCACTTGCTCAGTTCTGAGAGTTAAATGTGTGTGAAAGCCGTCCTTCACATAGCTTGTTGGGAACACAAAGTTTCTTTTCAGTTGCAAATTCCATTCCGTAAATATATATGGGGAGGTACAAGCTCCAACTCGGTTTTACAGTGAAAACTGCAGGAACTTCAAACCGGCACTAGGAATCAGACTGAGGAAGCAGAGAATAAGTGTCTCCTGCAATCCGTTCCCTTGGTGCTAGATGAACGAACGTCTCCCAACTTGCTCAGTTCTGAGAGATAAGTGTGTGTGAAAGCCGTCCTTCACCTAGCTTGTTGGGAACACAAAGTTTCTTTTCAGTTGCAAACTCCATTCCATACATATATATGGGGAGGTACTAGCTCCAAATCGGTTTGACATTGAAAACTGCAGGAACTTCAAACCGGCACTAGGAAACAGACTGAGAAAGCAGAGAAAAAGTGTCTCATGCAACCCGTTCCCTTGGTGCTAGATGAACGAACGTCTCTCCACTTGCTCAGTTCTGAGAGATAATTGTGTGTGAAAGCCGTCCTTCACCTAGTTGTTGGGAACACAAAGTTTCTTTTCAGTTGCAAACTCCATTCCATACATATATATGGGGAGGTACAAGCTCCAACTCGGTTTTGCAGTGAAAACTGCAGGAACTTCAAACCGGCACTAGGAAACAGACTGAGAAAGCAGAGAAAAAGTGTCTCCTGCAACCCGTTCCCTTGGTGCTAGATGAACGAACGTCTCTCCACTTGCTCAGTTCTGAGAGATAAATGTGTGTGAAAGCCGTCCTTCACCTAGCTTCTTGGGAACACAAAGTTTCTTTTCAGTAGCAAACTCCATTCCGTAACTATATATGGGGAGGTACAAGCTCCAACTCGGTTTTACAGTGAAAACTGCAGGAACTTCAAACCGGCACTAGGAAACAGACTGAGGAAGCAGAGAAAAAGTGTCTCCTGCAACCCGTTCCCTTGGTGCTAGATGAACGAACGTCTCTCCACTTGCTCAGTTCTGAGAGATAATTGTGTGTGAAAGCCGTCCTTCACCTAGTTGTTGGGAACACAAAGTTTCTTTTCAGTTGCAAACTCCATTCCATACATATATATGGGGAGGTACTAGATCCAACTCGTTTTTACAGTGAAAACTGCAGGAACTTCAAACCGGCACTAGGAAACAGACTGAGAAAGCAGAGAAAAAGTGTCTCCTGCAACCCGTTCCCTTGGTGCTAGATGAACGAACGTCTCTCCACTTGCTCAGTTCTGAGAGATAATTGTGTGTGAAAGCCGTCCTTCACCTAGCTTGTTGGGAACACAAAGTTTCTTTTCAGTTGCAAACTCCATTCCATACATATATATGGGGAGGTACTAGCTCCAACTCGGTTTTACAGTTAAAACTGCAGGAACTACAAACCGGCACTAGGAAACAGACTGAGAAAGCAGAGAAAAAGTGTCCCCTGCAACCCGTTCCCTTGGTGCTAGATGAACGAACGTCTCTCCACTTGCTCAGTTCTGAGAGATAATTGTGTGTGAAAGCCGTCCTACACCTAGCTTGTTGGGAACACAAAGTTTCTTTTCAGTTGCAAACTCCATTCCATACATATATATGGGGAGGTACTAGCTCCAACTCGGTTTTACAGTGAAAACTGCAGGAACATCAAACCGGCACTAGGAAACTGACTGAGAAAGCAGAGAAAAATTGTCTCCTGCAACCCGTTCCCTTGGAGCTAGATGAACGAACGTCTCTCCACTTGCTCATTTCTGAGAGATAAGTGTGTGTGAAAGCCGTACTTCACCTAGCTTCTTGGGAACACAAAGTTTCTTTTCAGTTGCAAACTCCATTCCATACATATATATGGGGAGGAACTAGCTCCAACTCGGTTTTACAGTGAAAACTGCAGGAACTTCAAACCGGCACTAGGAAACAGACAAGAAAGCAGAGAAAAATTGTCTCCTGCAACCCGTTACCTTGGTGCTAGATGAACGAACGTCTCTCCACTTGCTCAGTTCTGAGAGATAAGTGTGTGTGAAAGCCGTCCTTCACCTAGCTTGTTGGGAACACAAAGTTTCTTTTCAGTTTCAAACTCCATTCCATACATATATATGGGGAGGTAGAAGCTCCAACTCTGTTTGACAGTGAAAACTGCAGGAACTTCAAACCGGCACTAGGAAACAGACTGAGAAAGCAGAGTAAAAGTGTCTCCTACAACCCGTTCCCTTGGTTCTAGATGAACGAACATCTCTCCACTTGCTCAGGTCTGAGAGATAAGTGTGTGTGAAAGCCGTCCTTCACCTAGCTTGTTGGGAACACAAAGATTCTTTTCAGTTGCAAACTCCATTCCATACATATATATGGGGAGGTACTAGCTCCAACTCGGTTTTACAGTGAAAACTGCAGGAACTTCAAACCGGCACTAGGAAACAGACAAGAAAGCAGAGAAAAAGTGTCTCCTGCAACCCGTTCCCTTGGTGCTAGATGAACGAACGTCTCTCCACTTGCTCAGTTCTGAGAGATAAGTGTGTGTGAAAGCCGTACTTCACCTAGCTTGTTGGGAACACAAAGTTTCTTTTCAGTTGCAAACTCCATTCCATACATATATATGGGGAGGTAGAAGCTCTAACTCGGTTTTACAGGGAAAACTGCAGGAACTTCAAACCGGCACTAGGAAACACACAGAGAAAGCAGAGAAAATGTGTCTCCTGCAACCCGTTCCCTTGGTGCTAGATGAACGAACGTCTCTCCACTTGCTCAGTTCTGAGAGAAATGTGTGTGTGAAAGCCGTCCTTCACCTAGCTTGTTGGGAACACAAAGTTTCTTTTCAGTTGCAAACTCCATTCCATACATATATATGGGGAGGTACTAGCTCCAACTCGGTTTTACAGTGAAAACTGCAGGAACTTCAAACCGGCACTAGGAAACAGACTGAGAAAGCAGAGAAAAAGTGTCTCCTGCAACCCGTTCCCTTGGTGCTAGATGAACGAACGTCTCTCCACTTGCTCAGTTCTGAGAGATAAGTGTGTGTGAAAGCCGTACTTCACCTAGCTTGTTGGGAACACAAAGTTTCTTTTCAGTTGCAAACTCCATTCCATAAATATATATGGGGAGGTACAAGCTCCAACTCGATTTTACAGTGAAAACTGCAGGAACTTCAAACCGGCACTAGGAAACAGACAAGAAAGCAGAGAAAAAGTGTCTCCTGCAACCCGTTCCCTTGGTGCTAGATGAACGAACGTCTGTCCACTTGCTCTGTTCTGAGAGATATGTGTGCGTGAAAGCCGTACTTAACCTAGCTTTTTGGGAATACAAAGTTTCTTTTCAGTTGCAAACTCCATTCCATACATATATATGGGGAGGTAGAAGCTCCAACTCGGTTTTACAGTGAAAACTGCAGGAACTTCAAACCAGCACTAGGAAACAGACTGAGAAAGCTGAGAAAAAGTGTCTCCTGCAACCCGTTCCCTTGGTGCTAGATGAACGAACGTCTCTCCACTTGCTCAGTTCTGAGAGATTATTGTGTGTGAAAGCCGTCCTTCACCTAGTTGTTGGGAACACAAAGTTTCTTTTCAGTTGCAAACACCATTCCATACATATATATGGGGAGGTACTAGCTCCAACTCGGTTTTACAGTGAAAACTGCAGGAATTTCAAACCGGCACTAGGAAACAGACTGAGAAAGCAGAGAAAAAGTGTCTCCTGCAACCCGTTCCCTTGGTGCTAGATGAACGAACGTCTCTCCACTTGCTCAGTTCTGAGAGATAATTGTGTGTGAAAGCCGTCCTTCACCTAGCTTGTTGGGAACACAAAGTTTCTTTTCAGTTGCAAACTCCATTCCATACATATATATGGGGAGGTACTAGCTCCAACTCGGTTTTACAGTGAAAACTGCAGGAACTTCAAACCGGCACTAGGAAACAGACTGAGAAAGCAGAGAAATAGTGTCTCCTGCAACCCGTTCCCTTGGTGCTAGATGAACGAACGTCTCTCCACTTGCTCAGTTCTGAGAGATAAGTGTGTGTGAAAGTCGTCCTTCAACTAGCTTGTTGGGAACACAAAGTTTCTTTTCAGTTGCAAACTCCATTCCATAAATATATAAGGGGAAGTACAAGCTCCAACTCGGTTTTGCAGTGAAAACTGCAGGAACTTCAAACCGGCACTAGGAAACAGACTGAGGAAGCAGAGAAAAAGTGTCTCCTGCAACCCGTTCCCTTGGTGCTAGATGAACGAACGTCTCTCCACTTGCTCAGTTCTGAGAGATAAGTGTGTGTGAAAGCCGTCCTTCACCTAGCTTGTTGGGAACACAAAGTTTCTTTTCAGTTGCAAACTCCATTCCATAGATATATATGGGGAGGTACTAGCTCCAACTCGGTTTGACAGTGAAAACTGCAGGAACTTCAAACCGGCACTAGGAAACAGACTGAGAAAGCAGAGAAAAAGTGTCTCATGCAACCTGTTCCCTTGGTGCTAGATGAACGAACGTCTCTCCACTGGCTCAGTTCTGAGAGATAAGTGTGTGTGAAAGCCGTCCTTCACCTAACTTGTTGGGAACACAAAGTTTCTTTTCAGTTGCAAACTCCATTCCATACATATATATGGGGAGGTACTAGCTCCAAATCGGTTTTACAGTGAAAACTGCAGGAACTTCAAACCGGCACTAGGAAACAGACTGAGAAATCAGAGAAAAATTGTCTCCTGCAACCCGTTCCCTTGGTGCTAGATGAACGAACGTCTCTCCACTTGCTCAGTTCTGAGAGATAAGTGTGTTTGAAAGCCGTCCTTCACCTAGCTTGTTGGGAACACAAAGTTTCTTTTCAGTTGCAAACTCCGATCCATACATATATATGGGGAGGTACTTGCTCCAAATCTGTTTGACAGTGAAAACTGCAGGAACTTCAAACCGGCACTAGGAAACGGACTAAGAAAGCAGAGAAAAAGTGTCTCCTGCCACCCGTTCCCTTGGTGCTAGAAGAACGAACGTCTGTCCACTTGCTCTGTTCTGAGAGATATGTGTGCTTGAAAGCCGTCCTTAACCTAGCATTTTGGGAATACAAAGTTTCTTTTCAGTTGCAAACTGCATTCCATACATATATATGGGGAGGTAGAAGCTCCAACTCGGTTTTACAGTGAAAACTGCAGGAACTTCAAACCGGCACTAGGAAACACACTGAGAAACCAGAGAAAAAGTGTCTCCTGCAACCCGTTCCCTTGGTGCTAGATGAACGAACGTCTCTCCACTTGCTCAGTTCTGAGAGATAAGTGTGTGTGAAAGCCGTACTTCACCTAGCTTGTTGGGAACACAAAGTTTCTTTTCAGTTGCAAACTCCATTCCATAAATATATATGGGGAGGTACAAGCTCCAACTCGATTTTACAGTGAAAACTGCAGGAACTTCAAACCGGCACTAGGAAACAGACTGAGGAAGCAGAGAAAAAGTGTCTCCTGCAACCCGTTCCCTTGGTGCTAGATGAACGAACGTCTCTCCACTTGCTCAGTTCTGACAGATAAGTGTGTGTGAAAGCCGTCCTTCACCTAGCTTGTTGGGAACACAAAGTTTCTTTTCAGTTGCAAACTCCATTCCATACATATATATGGGGAGGTACTAGCTCCAACTCGGTTTGATAGTGAAAACTGCAGGAACTTCAAACCGGCACTAGGAAACAGACTGAGAAAGCAGAGAAATAGTGTCTCATGCAACCCGTTCCCTTGGTGCTAGATGAACGAACGTCTCTCCGCTTGCTCAGTTCTGAGAGATAAGTGTGTGTGAAAGCCGTCCTTCACCTAGTTGTTGGGAACACAAAGTTTATTTTCAGTTGCAAAATCCATTCCATACATATATATGGGGAGGTACTAAATCCAACTCGGTTTGACAGTGAAAACTGCAGGAACTTCAAACCGGCACTAGGAAACAGACTGAGAAAGCAGAGAAAAAGGGTCTCCTGCAAACCTTTCCCTTGGTGCTAGATGAACGAACGTCTCTCCACTTGCTCAGTTCTGAGAGATAATTGTGTGTGAAAGCCGTCCTTCACCTAGCTTGTTGGGAACACAAAGTTTCTTTTCAGTTGCAAACTCCATTCCATACATATATATGGGGAGGTACTAGCTCCAACTCGGTTTTACAGTGAAAACTGCAGGAACTTCAAACCGGCACTAGGAAACAGACTGAGAAAGCAGAGAAAAAGTGTCTCCTGCAACCCGTTCCCTTGGTGCTAGATGAACGAACGTCTCTCCACTTGCTCATTACTGATATGTGTGTGTGAAAGCCGTCCTTCACCTGTCTTGTTGGGAACACAAATTTTCTTTTCAGTTGCAAACTCCATTCCATATACATATATGGGGAGGTACTAGCTCCAACTCGATTTGACAGTGAAAACTGCAGGAACTTCAAACCGGCAATAGGAAACAGACTGAGGAAGCAGAGAAAAAGTGTCTCCTGCAACCCGTTCCCTTGGTGCTAGATGAACGAACGTCTCTCCACTTGCTCAGTTCTGAGAGATAAGTGTGTGTGAAAGCCGTCCTTCACCTTTCTTGTTGGGAACACAAATTTTCTTTTCAGTTGCAAACTCCACTCAATACATATATATGGGGAGGTACTACCTCCAACTCGGTTTGACAGTGAAAACTGCAGGAACTTCAAACCGGCACTAGGAAACAGACTGAGAAAGCAGAGAAAAAGTGTCTCCTGCAACCTGTTCCCTTGGTGCTAGATGAACGAACGTCTCTCCACTGGCTCAGTTCTGAGAGATAAGTGTGTGTGAAAGCCGTCCTTCACCTAACTTGTTGGGAACACAAAGTTTCTTTTCAGTTGCAAACTCCATTCCATACATATATATGGGGAGGTACTAGCTCCAAATCGGTTTTACAGTGAAAACTGCAGGAACTTCAAACCGGCACTAGGAAACAGACTGAGAAATCAGAGAAAAATTGTCTCCTGCAACCCGTTCCCTTGGTGCTAGATGAACGAACGTCTCTCCACTTGCTCAGTTCTGAGAGATAAGTGTGTTTGAAAGCCGTCCTTCACCTAGCTTGTTGGGAACACAAAGTTTCTTTTCAGTTGCAAACTCCGATCCATACATATATATGGGGAGGTACTTGCTCCAAATCTTTTTGACAGTGAAAACTGCAGGAACTTCAAACCGGCACTAGGAAACGGACTAAGAAAGCAGAGAAAAAGTGTCTCCTGCCACCCGTTCCCTTGGTGCTAGAAGAACGAACGTCTGTCCACTTGCTCTGTTCTGAGAGATATGTGTGCTTGAAAGCCGTCCTTAACCTAGCATTTTGGGAATACAAAGTTTCTTTTCAGTTGCAAACTGCATTCCATACATATATATGGGGAGGTAGAAGCTCCAACTCGGTTTTACAGTGAAAACTGCAGGAACTTCAAACCGGCACTAGGAAACACACTGAGAAACCAGAGAAAAAGTGTCTCCTGCAACCCGTTCCCTTGGTGCTAGATGAACGAACGTCTCTCCACTTGCTCAGTTCTGAGAGATAAGTGTGTGTGAAAGCCGTCCTTCACCTAGCTTGTTGGGAACACAAAGTTTCTTTTCAGTTGCAAACTCCATTCCATAAATATATATGGGGAGGTACAAGCTCCAACTCGATTTTACAGTGAAAACTGCAGGAACTTCAAACCGGCACTAGGAAACAGACTGAGGAAGCAGAGAAAAAGTGTCTCCTGCAACCCGTTCCCTTGGTGCTAGATGAACGAACGTCTCTTAACTTGCTCAGTTCTGACAGATAAGTGTGTGTGAAAGCCGTCCTTCACCTAGCTTGTTGGGAACACAAAGTTTCTTTTCAGTTGCAAACTCCATTCCATACATATATATGGGGAGGTACTAGCTCCAACTCGGTTTGATAGTGAAAACTGCAGGAACTTCAAACTGGCACTAGGAAACAGACTGAGAAAGCAGAGAAATAGTGTCTCATGCAACCCGTTCCCTTGGTGCTAGATGAACGAACGTCTCTCCGCTTGCTCAGTTCTGAGAGATAAGTGTGTGTGAAAGCCGTCCTTCACCTAGTTGTTGGGAACACAAAGTTTATTTTCAGTTGCAAAATCCATTCCATACATATATATGGGGAGGTACTAAATCCAACTCGGTTTGACAGTGAAAACTGCAGGAACTTCAAACCGGCACTAGGAAACAGACTGAGAAAGCAGAGAAAAAGGGTCTCCTGCAACCCTTTCCCTTGGTGCTAGATGAACGAACGTCTCTCCACTTGCTCAGTTCTGAGAGATAATTGTGTGTGAAAGCCGTCCTTCACCTAGCTTATTGGGAACACAAAGTTTCTTTTCAGTTGCAAACTCCATTCCATACATATATATGGGGAGGTACTAGCTCCAACTCGGTTTTACAGTGAAAACTGCAGGAACTTCAAACCGGCACTAGGAAACAGACTGAGAAAGCAGAGAAAAAGTGTCTCCTGCAACCCGTTCCCTTGGTGCTAGATGAACGAACGTCTCTCCACTTGCTCATTACTGATAAGTGTGTGTGAAAGCCGTCCTTCACCTGTCTTGTTGGGAACACAAATTTTCTTTTCAGTTGCAAACTCCATTCCATATACATATATGGGGAGGTACTAGCTCCAACTCGATTTGACAGTGAAAACTGCAGGAACTTCAAACCGGCAATAGGAAACAGACTGAGGAAGCAGAGAAAAAGTGTCTCCTGCAACCCGTTCCCTTGGTGCTAGATGAACGAACGTCTCTCCACTTGCTCAGTTCTGAGAGATAAGTGTGTGTGAAAGCCGTACTTCACATAGCTTGTTGGGAACACAAAGTTTCTTTTCAGTTTCAAACTCCATTCCATACATATATATGGGGAGGTAGAAGCTCCAACTCTGTTTGACAGTGAAAACTGCAGGAACTTCAAACCAGCACTAGGAAACAGACTGAGAAAGCATAGAAAAAGTGTCTCCTGCAACCCGTTCCCTTGGTGCTAGATGAACGAACGTCTCTCCACTTGCTCAGTTCTGAGAGATAAGTGTGTGTGAAAGCCGTCCTTCACCTTTCTTGTTGGGAACACAAATTTTCTTTTCAGTTGCAAACTCCACTCAATACATATATATGGGGAGGTACTACCTCCAACTCGGTTTGACAGTGAAAACTGCAGGAACTTCAAACCGGCACTAGGAAACAGACTGAGAAAGCAGAGAAAAAGTGTCTCCTGCAACCCGTTCCCTTGGTGCTAGATGAACGAACGTCTCTCCACTTGCTCAGTTCTGAGAGATAAGTGTGTGTGAAAGCCGTCCTTCAGCTAGCTTGTTGGGAACACAAAGTTTCTTTTCAGTTTCAAACTCCATTCCATACATATATATGGGGAGGTAGAAGCTCCAACTCGGTTTTACAGTGAAAACTGCAGGAACTTCAAACCAGCACTAGGAAACAGACTGAGAAAGCAGAGAAAAAGTGTCTCCTGCAACCCGTTCCCTTGGTGCTAAATGAACGAACGTCTCTCCACTTGCTCAGTTCTGAGAGATAAGTGTGTGTGAAAGCCGTCCTTAACCTAGCTTGTTGGGAACACAATGTTTCTTTTCAGTTGCAAACTCCATTCCATACATATATATGGGGAGGTACTAGCTCCAACTCGGTTTGACAGTGAAAACTGCAGGAACTTCAAACCGGCACTAGGAAACAGACTGAGAAAGCAGAGAAAAAGTGTCTCCTGCAACCCGTTCCCTTGGTGCTAGATGAACGAACATCTCTCCACTTGCTCAGGTCTGAGAGATAAGTGTGTTTGAAAGCCGTCCTTCACCTAGCTTGTTGGGAACACAAAGTTTCTTTTCAGTTGCAAACTCCATTCCATACATATATATGGGGAGGTAGAAGCTCCAACTCGGTTTTACAGTGAAAACTGCAGGAACTTCAAACCGGCACTAGGAAACAGACTGAGAAAGCAGAGAAATAGTGTCTCCTGCAACCCGTTCCCTTGGTGCTAGATGAACGAACGTCTCCCCACTTGCTCAGTTCTGAGAGATAAGTGTGTGTGAAAGCCGTCCTTCACCTAGCTTGTTAGGAACACAAAGTTTCTTTTCAGTTGCAAACTCCATTCCATACATATATATGGGGAGGTACTAGCTCCAACTCGGTTTGACAGTGAAAACTGCAGGAACTTCAAACCGGCACTAGGAAACAGACTGAGAAAGCAGAGAAAAAGTTTCTCATGCAACCCGTTCCCTTGGTGCTAGATGAACGAACGTCTCTCCACTTGCTCAGTTCTGAGAGATAATTGTGTGTGAAAGCCTTCCTTCACCTAGTTGTTGGGAACACAAAGTTTCTTTTCAGTTGCAAACTCCATTCCATACATATATATGGGGAGTTACTAGATCCAACTCGGTTTTACAGTGAAAACGGCAGGAACTTCCAACCGGCACTAGGAAACAGACTGAGAAAGCAGAGAAATAGGGTCTCCTGCAACCCGTTCCCTTGGTGCTAGATGAACGAACGTCTCTTCACTTGCTCAGTTCTGAGAGATAATTGTGTGTGAAAACCGTCCTTCACCTAGCTTGTTGGGAACACAAAGTTTCTTTTCAGTTGCAAACTCCATTCCATACATATATATGGGGAGGTACTAGCTCCAACTCGGTTTTACAGTGAAAACTGCAGGAACTTCAAACCGGCACTAGGAAACAGACTGAGAAAGCAGAGAAATAGTGTCTCCTGCAACCCGTTCCCTTGGTGCTAGATGAACGAACGTCTCTCCACTTGCTCAGTTCTGAGAGATAAGTGTGTGTGAAAGTCGTCCTTCAACTAGCTTGTTGGGAACACAAAGTTTCTTTTCAGTTGCAAACTCCATTCCATAAATATATAAGGGGAAGTACAAGCTCCAACTCGGTTTTGCAGTGAAAACTGCAGGAACTTCAAACCGGCACTAGGAAACAGACTGAGGAAGCAGAGAAAAAGTGTCTCCTGCAACCCGTTCCCTTGGTGCTAGATGAACGAACGTCTCTCCACTTGCTCAGTTCTGAGAGATAAGTGTGTGTGAAAGCCGTCCTTCACCTAGCTTGTTGGGAACACAAAGTTTCTTTTCAGTTGCAAACTCCATTCCATAGATATATATGGGGAGGTACTAGCTCCAACTCGGTTTGACAGTGAAAACTGCAGGAACTTCAAACCGGCACTAGGAAACAGACTGAGAAAGCAGAGAAATAGTGTCTCATGCAACCCGTTCCCTTGGTGCTAGATGAACGAACGTCTCTCCGCTTGCTCAGTTCTGAGAGATAAGTGTGTGTGAAAGCCGTCCTTCACCTAGTTGTTGGGAACACAAAGTTTATTTTCAGTTGCAAAATCCATTCCATACATATATATGGGGAGGTACTAAATCCAACTCGGTTTGACAGTGAAAACTGCAGGAACTTCAAACCGGCACTAGGAAACAGACTGAGAAAGCAGAGAAAAAGGGTCTCCTGCAACCCTTTCCCTTGGTGCTAGATGAACGAACGTCTCTCCACTTGCTCAGTTCTGAGAGATAATTGTGTGTGAAAGCCGTCCTTCACCTAGCTTGTTGGGAACACAAAGTTTCTTTTCAGTTGCAAACTCCATTCCATACATATATATGGGGAGGTACTAGCTCCAACTCGGTTTTACAGTGAAAACTGCAGGAACTTCAAACCGGCACTAGGAAACAGACTGAGAAAGCAGAGAAAAAGTGTCTCCTGCAACCCGTTCCCTTGGTGCTAAATGAACGAACGTCTCTCCACTTGCTCATTACTGATATGTGTGTGTGAAAGCCGTCCTTCACCTGTCTTGTTGGGAACACAAATTTTCTTTTCAGTTGCAAACTCCACTCAATACATATATATGGGGAGGTACTACCTCCAACTCGGTTTGACAGTGAAAACTGCAGGAACTTCAAACCGGCACTAGGAAACAGACTGAGAAAGCAGAGAAAAAGTGTCTCCTGCAACCTTTTCCCTTGGTGCTAGATGAACGAACGTCTCTCCACTGGCTCAGTTCTGAGAGATAAGTGTGTGTGAAAGCCGTCCTTCACCTAACTTGTTGGGAACACAAAGTTTCTTTTCAGTTGCAAACTCCATTCCATACATATATATGGGGAGGTACTAGCTCCAACTCAGTTTGACAGTGAAAACTGCAGGAACTTCAAACCAGCACTAGGAAACAGACTGAGAAAGCATAGAAAAAGTGTCTCCTGCAACCCGTTCCGTTGGTGCTAGATGAACGAACGTCTCTCCACTTGCTCAGTTCTGAGAGATAAGTGTGTGTGAAAGCCGTCCTTCACCTTTCTTGTTGGGAACACAAATTTTCTTTTCAGTTGCAAACTCCACTCAATACATATATATGGGGAGGTACTACCTCCAACTCGGTTTGACAGTGAAAACTGCAGGAACTTCAAACCGGCACTAGGAAACAGACTGAGAAAGCAGAGAAAAAGTGTCTCCTGCAACCCGTTCCCTTGGTGCTAGATGAACGAACGTCTCTCCACTTGCTCAGTTCTGAGAGATAAGTGTGTGTGAAAGCCGTCCTTCAGCTAGCTTGTTGGGAACACAAAGTTTCTTTTCAGTTTCAAACTCCATTCCATACATATATATGGGGAGGTAGAAGCTCCAACTCGGTTTTACAGTGAAAACTGCAGGAACTTCAAACCAGCACTAGGAAACAGACTGAGAAAGCAGAGAAAAAGTGTCTCCTGCAACCCGTTCCCTTGGTGCTAAATGAACGAACGTCTCTCCACTTGCTCAGTTCTGAGAGATAAGTGTGTGTGAAAGCCGTCCTTAACCTAGCTTGTTGGGAACACAATGTTTCTTTTCAGTTGCAAACTCCATTCCATACATATATATGGGGAGGTACTAGCTCCAACTCGGTTTGACAGTGAAAACTGCAGGAACTTCAAACCGGCACTAGGAAACAGACTGAGAAAGCAGAGAAAAAGTGTCTCCTGCAACCCGTTCCCTTGGTGCTAGATGAACGAACATCTCTCCACTTGCTCAGGTCTGAGAGATAAGTGTGTTTGAAAGCCGTCCTTCACCTAGCTTGTTGGGAACACAAAGTTTCTTTTCAGTTGCAAACTCCATTCCATACATATATATGGGGAGGTAGAAGCTCCAACTCGGTTTTACAGTGAAAACTGCAGGAACTTCAAACCGGCACTAGGAAACAGACTGAGAAAGCAGAGAAATAGTGTCTCCTGCAACCCGTTCCCTTGGTGCTAGATGAACGAACGTCTCCCCACTTGCTCAGTTCTGAGAGATAAGTGTGTGTGAAAGCCGTCCTTCACCTAGCTTGTTAGGAACACAAAGTTTCTTTTCAGTTGCAAACTCCATTCCATACATATATATGGGGAGGTACTAGCTCCAACTCGGTTTGACAGTGAAAACTGCAGGAACTTCAAACCGGCACTAGGAAACAGACTGAGAAAGCAGAGAAAAAGTTTCTCATGCAACCCGTTCCCTTGGTGCTAGATGAACGAACGTCTCTCCACTTGCTCAGTTCTGAGAGATAATTGTGTGTGAAAGCCTTCCTTCACCTAGTTGTTGGGAACACAAAGTTTCTTTTCAGTTGCAAACTCCATTCCATACATATATATGGGGAGTTACTAGATCCAACTCGGTTTTACAGTGAAAACGGCAGGAACTTCCAACCGGCACTAGGAAACAGACTGAGAAAGCAGAGAAATAGGGTCTCCTGCAACCCGTTCCCTTGGTGCTAGATGAACGAACGTCTCTTCACTTGCTCAGTTCTGAGAGATAATTGTGTGTGAAAACCGTCCTTCACCTATCTTGTTGGGAACACAAAGTTTCTTTTCAGTTGCAAACTCCATTCCATACATATATATGGGGAGGTACTAGCTCCAACTTGGTTTTACAGTGAAAACTGCAGGAACTACAAACCGGCACTAGAAAACAGACTGAGAAAGCAGAGAAAAAGTGTCTCCTGCCACCCGTTCCCTTGGTGCTAGATGAACGAACGTCTCTCCACTTGCTCAGTTCTGAGAGTTACGTGTGTGTGAAAGCCGTCCTTCACTTAGCTTGTTGGGAACACAAAGTTTCTTTTCAGTTGCAAACTCCATTCCATACATATATATGGGGAGGTAGAAGCTCTAACTCGGTTTTACTGTGAAAACTGCAGGAACTTCAAACCGGCACTGGGAAACAGACTGAGAAAGCAGAGAAAAAGTGTCTCCTGCAACCCGTTCCCTTGGTGCTAGATGAACGAACGTCTCTCCACTTGCTCAGTTCTGAGAGATAAATGTGTGTGAAAGCCTTCCTTCAACTAGCTTGTTGGGAACACAAAGTTTCTTTTCAGTTGCAAACTCCATTCCATACATATATATGTGGTGGTACTAGCTCCAACTCGGTTTTACAGTGAAAATGCAGGAACTTCAAACCGGCACTAGGAAACAGACTGAGAAATCAGAGAAAAAGTGTCTCCTGCAACCCCTTTCCTTGGTGCTAGATGAACGAACGTCTCTCCACTTGCTCAGTTCTGAGAGATAAGTGTGTGTGAAAGCCGTCCTTCACATAGCTTGTTGGGAACACAAAGTTTCTTTTCAGTTTCAAACTCCATTCCATACATATATATGGGGAGGTACTAGCTCCAACTCGGTTTGACAGTGAAAACTGCAGGAACTTCAAACCGGCACTAGGAAACAGAATGAGAAAGCAGAGAAAAAGTGTCCCCTGCAACCCGTTCCCTTGGTGCTAGATGAACGAACGTCTCTCCACTTGCTCAGTTCTGAGAGATAAGTGTGTGTGAAAGCCGTCCTTCACCTAGCTTGTTGGGAACACAAAGTTTTTTTTCAGTTGCAAACTCCATTCCATACATATATATGGGGAGGTAGAAGCTCTAAATCGGTTTTACTGTGAAAACTGCAGGATCTTCAAACCGGCACTAGGAAACAGACTGAGAAAGCAGAGAAAAAGTGTCTCCTGCAACCAGTTCCCTTGGTGCTAGATGAACGAACGTCTCTCCACTTGCTCAGTTCTGAGAGGTAAATGTGTGTGAAAGCCGTCCTTCACCTAGCTTTTTGGGAACACAAAGTTTCTTTTCAGTTGCAAACTACATTCCATACATATATATGGGGAGGTACAAGCTCCAACACTTTTTGACAGTCAAAACTGCAGGAACTTCGAACCGGCACTAGGAAACAGACTGAGAAAGCAGAGAAAAAGTGTCTCCTGCAACCCGTTCCCTTGGTGCTAGATGAACGAACATCTCTCCACTTGCTCAGTTCTGAGAGATAAGTGTGTGTGAAAGCCGTCCTTCACCTAGCTTGTTGGGAACACAAAGTTTCTTTTCAGTTGCAAACTCCATTCCATACATATATATGGGGAGGTACTAGCTCCAACTCGGTTTTACAATGAAAACTGCAGGAACTTCAAACCGGCACTAGGAAACAGACTGAGGAAGCAGAGAAAAAGTGTCTCCTGCAACCCGTTCCCTTGGTGCTAGATGAACGAACGTCTCTCCAATTGCTCAGTTCTGAGAGATAAGTGTGTGTGAAAGCCGTCCTTCACCTAGCTTGTTGGGAACACAAAGTTTCTTTTAAGTTGCAAACTCCATTCCATACATATATATGGGGAGGTAGAAGCTCTAACTCGGTTTTACAGTGAAAACTGCAGGAACTTCAAACCGGCACTAGGAAACAGACTGAGAAAGCAGAGATAAAGTGTCTCCTGCAACCCGTTCCCTTGGTGCTAGATGAACGAACGTCTCTCCACTTGCTCAGTTCTGAGAGATAATTGTGTGTGAAAGCCGTCCTTCACCTAGCTTGTTGGGAACACAAAGTTTCTTTTCAGTTGCAAACTCCATTCCATACATATATATGGGGAGGTACTAGATCCAACTCTGTATTACAGTGAAAACTGCAGGAACTTCAAACCGGCACTAGGAAACAGACTGAGAAAGCAGAGAAAAAGTGTCTCCTGCAACCCGTTCCCTTGGTGCTAGATGAACGAACGTCTCTCCACTTGCTCAGTTCTGAGAGATAATTGTGTGTGAAAGCCGTCCTTCACCTAGCTTGTTGGGAACACAAAGTTTCTTTTCAGTTGCAAACTCCATTCCATACATATATATGGGGAATTACTAGCTTCAACTCGGTTTTACAGTGAAAACTGCAGGAACTTCAAACCGGCACTAGGAAACAGACTGAGAAAGCAGAGAAAAAGTGTCTCCTACAACCCGTTCCCTTGGTGCTAGATGAACGAACATCTCTCCACTTGCTCAGTTCTGAGAGATAAGTGTGTGTGAAAGCCGTACTTCACCTAGCTTGTTGGGAACACAAAGTTTCTTTCCAGTTGCAAACTCCATTCCATACATATATATGGGGAGGTACTAGCTCCAACTCGGTTTTACAGTGAAAATGCAGGAACTTCAAAACGGCACTAGGAAACAGACTGAGAAAGCAGAGAAATAGTGTCTCCTGCAACCCGTTCCCTTGGTGCTAGATGAACGAACGTCTCTCCACTTGCTCAGTTCTGAGAGATAAGTGTGTGTGAAAGCCGTCCTTCACCTAGCTTGTTGGGAACACAAAGTTTCTTTTCAGTTTCAAACTCCATTCCATACATATATATGGGGAGGTAGAAGCTCCAACTCTGTTTCACAGTGAAAACTGCAGGAACTTCAAACCGGCACTGGGAAACAGACTGAGAAAGCAGAGAAAAAGTGTCTCCTGCAACCCGTTCCCTTGGTGCTAGATGAACGAACGTCTCTCCACTTGCTCAGTTCTGAGAGATATGTGTGTGTGAAAGCCGTCCTTCACCTGTCTTGTTGGGAACACAAAGTTTCTTTTCAGTTGCAAACTCCATTCCAAACATATATATGGGGAGGTAGAAGCTCCAACTCGGTTTGACAGTGAAAACTGCAGGAATTTCAAACCGGCACTAGGAAACAGACTGAGAAAGCAGAGAAAAAGAGTCTCCTGCAACCCGTTCCCTTGGTGCTAGATGAACGAACGTCTCTCCACTTGCTCAGTTCTGAGAGATAAGTGTGTGTGAAAGCCGTCCTTCACCTAGCTTGTTGGGAACACAAAGTTTCTTTTCAGTTGCAAACTCCATTCCATACATATATATGGGGAGGTACTAGCTCCAACTCGGTTTTACAGTGAAAACTGCAGGAACTTCAAACCGGCACTAGGAAACAGACTGAGAAAGCAGAGAAAAAGTGTCCCCTGCAACCAGTTCCCTTGGTGCTAGATGAACGAACGTCTCTCCACTTGCTCATTTCTTAGAGATAAGTGTGTGTGAATGCGGTCCTTCACCTAGCTTGTTGGAAACACAAATTTTCTTTTCAGTTGCAAACTCCATTCCATACATATATATGGGGAGGTACTAGCTCCAACTCGGTTTGACAGTGAAAACTGCAGGAACTTCAAACCGGCACTAGGAAACAGACTGAGAAAGCAGAGAAAAAGTGTCCCCTGCAACCCGTTCCCTTGGTGCTAGATGAACCAACGTCTCTCCACTTGCTCAGTTCTGAGAGATAAGTGTGTGTGAATGCAGTCCTTCACCTAGCTTGTTGGGAACACAAAGTTTTTTTTCAGTTGCAAACTCCATTCCATACATATATATGGGGAGGTAGAAGCTCTAACTCGGTTTTACTGTGAAAACTGCAGGAACTTCAAACCGGCACTACGAAACAGACTGAGAAAGGAGAGAAAAAGTGTCTCCTGCAACCAGTTCCCTTGGTGCTAGATGAACGAACGTCTCTCCACTTGCTCAGTTCTGAGATGTAAATGTGTGTGAAAGCCGCCCTTCACCTAGCTTGTTGGGAACACAAAGTTTCTTTTCAGTTGCAAACTCCATTCCATACATATATATGTGGAGGTACTAGCTCCAACTCTGTTTTACAGTGAAAACTGCAGGAACTTCAAACCGGCACTAGGAAACAGACGGAGAAATCAGAGAAAAAGTGTCTCCTGCAACCCCTTCCCTTGGTGCTAGATGAACGAAGGTCTCTCCACTTGCTCAGTTCTGAGAGATAAGTGTGTGTGAAAGCCGTCCTTCACCTAGCTTGTTGGGAACACAAAGTTTCTTTTCAGTTTCAAACTCCATTCCATACATATATATGGGGAGGTAGAAGCTCCAACTCTGTTTCACAGTGAAAACTGCAGGAACTTCAAACCGGCACTGGGAAACAGACTGAGAAAGCAGAGAAAAAGTGTCTCCTGCAACCCGTTCCCTTGGTGCTAGATGAACGAACGTCTCTCCACTTGCTCAGTTCTAAGAGATAAGTGTGTGTGAAAGCCGTCCTTCACCTAGCTTGTTGGAAACACAAATTTTCTTTTCAGTTGCAAACTCCATTCCATACATATATATGGGGAGGTACTAGCTCCAACTCGGTTTGACAGTGAAAACTGCAGGAACTTCAAACCGGCACTAGGAAACAGACTGAGAAAGCAGAGAAAAAGTGTCCCCTGCAACCCGTTCCCTTGGTGCTAGATGAACGAAAGTCTCTCCACTTGCTCAGTTCTGAGAGATAAGTGTGTGTGAAAGCCGTCCTTCACCTAGCTTGTTGGGAACACAAAGTTTCTTTTCAGTTGCAAACTCCATTCCATACATATATATGTGGAGGTACAAGCTCCAACTCGCTTTTACAGTGAAAATGCAGGAACTTCAAACCGGCACTAGGAAACAGACTGAGAAATCAGAGAAAAAGTGTCTCCTGCAACCCCTTCCCTTGGTGCTAGATGAACGAACGTCTCTCCACTTGCTCAGTTCTGAGAGATAAGTGTGTGTGAAAGCCGTCCTTCACATAGCTTGTTGGGAACACAAAGTTTCTTTTCAGTTTCAAACTCCATTCCATACATATATATGGGGAGGTAGAAGCTCCAACTCTGTTTCACAGTGAAAACTGCAGGAACTTCAAACCGGCACTGGGAAACAGACTGAGAAAGCAGAGAAAAAGTGTCTCCTGCAACCCGTTCCTTTGGTGCTAGATGAACGAACGTCTCTCCACTTGCTCAGTTCTAAGAGATAAGTGTGTGTGAAAGCCGTCCTTCACCTGTCTTGTTGGGAACACAAATTTTCTTTTCAGTTGCAAACTCCATTCAATACATATATATGGGGAGGTACTAGCTCCAACTCGGTTTGACAGTGAAAACTGCAGGAACTTCAAACCGGCACTAGGAAACAGACTGAGAAAGCAGAGAAAAAGTGTCTCCTGCAACCCGTTCCCTTGGTGCTAGATGAACGAACGTCTCTTCACTTGCTCAGTTCTGAGAGATAAGTGTGTGTGAAAGCCGTCCTTCACCTAGCTTGTTGGGAACACAAAATTTCTTTTCAGTTGCAAACTCCATTCCATACATATATATGGGGAGGTAGAAGCTCCAACTCTGTTTGACAGTGAAAACTGCAGGAACTTCAAACCGGCACTAGGAAACAGACTGAGAAAGCAGAGAAAAATTGTCTCCTGCAACCCGTTCCCTTGGTGCTAAATGAACGAACGTCTCTCCACTTGCTCAGTTCTGAGAGATAAGTGTGTGTGAAAGCCGTCCTTCACCTAGCTTGTTGGGAACACAAAGTTTCTTTTCAGTTGCAAACTACATTCCATACATATATATGGGGAGGTACTAGCTCCAAATCGGTTTGACAGTCAAAACTGCAGGAACTTCAAACCGGCACTAGGAAACAGACTGAGAAAGCAGAGAAAAAGTGTCTCCTGCAACCCGTTCCCTTGGTGCTAGACGAACGAACGTCTCTCCACTTGCTCAGTTCTGAGAGATAAGTGTGTGTGAAAGCCGTCCTTCACCTAGCTTGTTGGGAACACAAAGTTTCTTTTCAGTTTCAAACTCCATTCCATACATATATATGGGGAGGTAGAAGCTCCAACTCTGTTTCACAGTGAAAACTGCAGGAACTTCAAACCGGCACTGGGAAACAGACTGAGAAAGCAGAGAAAAAGTGTCTCCTGCAACCCGTTCCCTTGGTGCTAGATGAACGAACGTCTCTCCACTTGCTCAGTTCTGAGAGATATGTGTGTGTGAAAGCCGTCCTTCACCTGTCTTGTTGGGAACACAAAGTTTCTTTTCAGTTGCAAACTCCATTCCAAACATATATATGGGGAGGTAGAAGCTCCAACTCGGTTTGACAGTGAAAACTGCAGGAACTTCAAACCGGCACTAGGAAACAGACTGAGAAAGCAGAGAAAAAGAGTCTCCTGCAACCCGTTCCCTTGGTGCTAGATGAACGAACGTCTCTCCACTTGCTCAGTTCTGAGAGATAAGTGTGTGTGAAAGCCGTCCTTCACCTAGCTTGTTGGGAACACAAAGTTTCTTTTCAGTTGCAAACTCCATTCCATACATATATATGGGGAGGTACTAGCTCCAACTCGGTTTTACAGTGAAAACTGCAGGAACTTCAAACCGGCACTAGGAAACAGACTGAGAAAGCAGAGAAAAAGTGTCCCCTGCAACCAGTTCCCTTGGTGCTAGATGAACGAACGTCTCTCCACTTGCTCATTTCTTAGAGATAAGTGTGTGTGAATGCGGTCCTTCACCTAGCTTGTTGGAAACACAAATTTTCTTTTCAGTTGCAAACTCCATTCCATACATATATATGGGGAGGTACTAGCTCCAACTCGGTTTGACAGTGAAAACTGCAGGAACTTCAAACCGGCACTAGGAAACAGACTGAGAAAGCAGAGAAAAAGTGTCCCCTGCAACCCGTTCCCTTGGTGCTAGATGAACCAACGTCTCTCCACTTGCTCAGTTCTGAGAGATAAGTGTGTGTGAATGCAGTCCTTCACCTAGCTTGTTGGGAACACAAAGTTTTTTTTCAGTTGCAAACTCCATTCCATACATATATATGGGGAGGTAGAAGCTCTAACTCGGTTTTACTGTGAAAACTGCAGGAACTTCAAACCGGCACTACGAAACAGACTGAGAAAGGAGAGAAAAAGTGTCTCCTGCAACCAGTTCCCTTGGTGCTAGACGAACGAACGTCTCTCCACTTGCTCAGTTCTGAGAGGTAAATGTGTGTGAAAGCCGCCCTTCACCTAGCTTGTTGGGAACACAAAGTTTCTTTTCAGTTGCAAACTCCATTCCATACATATATATGTGGAGGTACTAGCTCCAACTCTGTTTTACAGTGAAAACTGCAGGAACTTCAAACCGGCACTAGGAAACAGACGGAGAAATCAGAGAAAAAGTGTCTCCTGCAACCCCTTCCCTTGGTGCTAGATGAACGAACGTCTCTCCACTTGCTCAGTTCTGAGAGATAAGTGTGTGTGAAAGCCGTCCTTCACCTAGCTTGTTGGGAACACAAAGTTTCTTTTCAGTTTCAAACTCCATTCCATACATATATATGGGGAGGTAGAAGCTCCAACTCTGTTTCACAGTGAAAACTGCAGGAACTTCAAACCGGCACTGGGAAACAGACTGAGAAAGCAGAGAAAAAGTGTCTCCTGCAACCCGTTCCCTTGGTGCTAGATGAACGAACGTCTCTCCACTTGCTCAGTTCTAAGAGATAAGTGTGTGTGAAAGCCGTCCTTCACCTAGCTTGTTGGAAACACAAATTTTCTTTTCAGTTGCAAACTCCATTCCATACATATATATGGGGAGGTACTAGCTCCAACTCGGTTTGACAGTGAAAACTGCAGGAACTTCAAACCGGCACTAGGAAACAGACTGAGAAAGCAGAGAAAAAGTGTCTCCTGCAACCAGTTCCCTTGGTGCTAGATGAACGAACGTCTCTCCACTTGCTCAGTTCTGAGAGGTAAATGTGTGTGAAAGCCGTCCTTCACCTAGCTTGTTGGGAACACAAAGTTTCTTTTCAGTTGCAAACTCCATTCCATACATATATATGTAGAGGTACAAGCTCCAACTCGGTTTTACAGTGAAAATGCAGGAACTTCAAACCGGCACTAGGAAACAGACTGAGAAATCAGAGAAAAAGTGTCTCCTGCAACCCCTTCCCTTGGTGCTAGATGAACGAACGTCTCTCCACTTGCTCAGTTCTGAGAGATAAGTGTGTGTGAAAGCCGTCCTTCACATAGCTTGTTGGGAACACAAAGTTTCTTTTCAGTTTCAAACTCCATTCCATACATATATATGGGGAGGTAGAAGCTCCAACTCTGTTTCACAGTGAAAACTGCAGGAACTTCAAACCGGCACTGGGAAACAGACTGAGAAAGCAGAGAAAAAGTGTCTCCTGCAACCCGTTCCTTTGGTGCTAGATGAACGAACGTCTCTCCACTTGCTCAGTTCTAAGAGATAAGTGTGTGTGAAAGCCGTCCTTCACCTGTCTTGTTGGGAACACAAATTTTCTTTTCAGTTGCAAAGTCCATTCAATACATATATATGGGGAGGTACTAGCTCCAACTCGGTTTGACAGTGAAAACTGCAGGAACTTCAAACCGGCACTAGGAAACAGACTGAGAAAGCAGAGAAAAAGTGTCTCCTGCAACCCGTTCCCTTGGTGCTAGATGAACGAACGTCTCTTCACTTGCTCAGTTCTGAGAGATAAGTGTGTGTGAAAGCCGTCCTTCACCTAGCTTGTTGGGAACACAAAATTTCTTTTCAGTTGCAAACTCCATTCCATACATATATATGGGGAGGTAGAAGCTCCAACTTTGTTTGACAGTGAAAACTGCAGGAACTTCAAACCGGCACTAGGAAACAGACTGAGAAAGCAGAGAAAAATTGTCTCCTGCAACCCGTTCCCTTGGTGCTAAATGAACGAACGTCTCTCCACTTGCTCAGTTCTGAGAGATAAGTGTGTGTGAAAGCCGTCCTTCACCTAGCTTGTTGGGAACACAAAGTTTCTTTTCAGTTGCAAACTACATTCCATACATATATATGGGGAGGTACTAGCTCCAAATCGGTTTGACAGTCAAAACTGCAGGAACTTCAAACCGGCACTAGGAAACAGACTGAGAAAGCAGAGAAAAAGTGTCTCCTGCAACCCGTTCCCTTGGTGCTAGACGAACGAACGTCTCTCCACTTGCTCAGTTCTGAGAGATAAGTGTGTGTGAAAGCCGTCCTTCACCTAGCTTGTTGGGAACACAAAGTTTCTTTTCAGTTGCAAACTCCATTCCATACATATATATGTGGAGGTACAAGCTCCAACTCGGTTTTACAGTGAAAATGCAGGAACTTCAAACCGGCACTAGGAAACAGACTGAGAAATCAGAGAAAAAGTGTCTCCTGCAACCCCTTCCCTTGGTGCTAGATGAACGAACGTCTCTCCACTTGCTCAGTTCTGAGAGATAATTGTGTGTGAAAGCCGTCCTTCACATAGCTTGTTGGGAACACAAAGTTTCTTTTCAGTTTCAAACTCCATTCCATACATTTATATGGGGAGGTAGAAGCTTCAACTCTGTTTCACAGTGAAAACTGCAGGAACTTCAAACCGGCACTGGGAAACAGACTGAGAAAGCAGAGAAAAAGTGTCTCCTGCAACCCGTTCCCTTGGTGCTAGATGAACGAACGTCTCTCCACTTGCTCAGTTCTAAGAGAAAAGTGTGTGTGAAAGCCGTCTTTCACCTGTCTTGTTGGGAACACAAATTTTCTTTTCAGTTGCAAACTCCATTCCATACATATATATGGGGAGGTACTAGCTCCAACTCGGTTTGACAGTGAAAACTGCAGGAACTTCAAACCGGCACTAGGAAACAGACTGAGAAAGCAGAGAAAAAGTGTCTCCTGCAACCCGTTCCCTTGGTGCTAGATGAACGAACGTCTCTTCACTTGCTCAGTTCTGAGAGATAAGTGTGTGTGAAAGCAGTCCTTCACCTAGCTTGTTGGGAACACAAAATTTCTTTTCAGTTGCAAACTCCATTCCATACATATATATGGGGAGGTAGAAGCTCCAACTCTGTTTGACAGTGAAAACTGCAGGAACTTCAAACCGGCACTAGGAAACAGACTGAGAAAGCAGAGAAAAATTGTCTCCTGCAACCCGTTCCCTTGGTGCTAAATGAACGAACGTCTCTCCACTTGCTCAGTTCTGAGAGATAAGTGTGTGTGAAAGCCGTCCTTCACCTAGCTTGTTGGGAACACAAAGTTTCTTTTCAGTTGCAAACTACATTCCATACATATATATGGGGAGGTACTAGCTCCAACTCGGTTTGACAGTCAAAACTGCAGGAACTTCAAACCGGCACTAGGAAACAGACTGAGAAATCAGAGAAAAAGTGTCTCCTGCAACCCGTTCCCTTGGTGCTAGACGAACGAACGTCTCTCCACTTGCTCAGTTCTGAGAGATAAGTGTGTGTGAAAGCCGTCCTTCACCTAGCTTGTTGGGAACACAAACTTTCTTTTCAGTTGCAAACTCCATTCCATACATATATATGGGGAGGTAGAAGCTCTAACTCGGTTTTACAGTGAAAACTGCAGGAACTTCAAACCGGCACTAGGAAACAGACTGAGAAAGCAGAGATAAAGTGTCTCCTGCAACCCGTTCCCTTGGTGCTAAATGAACGAACGTCTCTCCACTTGCTCAGTTCTGAGAGATAATTGTGTGTGAAAGCCGTCCTTCACCTAGCTTGTTGGGAACACAAAGTTTCTTTTCAGTTCCAAACTCCATTCCATACATATATATGGGGAGGTACTAGATCCAACTCGGTATTACAGTGAAAACTGCAGGAACTTCAAACCGGCACTAGGAAACAGACTGAGAAAGCAGAGAAAAAGTGTCTCCTGCAACCCGTTCCCTTGGTGCTAGATGAACGAACGTCTCTCCACTTGCTCAGTTCTGAGAGATAATTGTGTATGAAAGCCGTCCTTCACCTAGCTTGTTGGGAACACAAAGATTCTTTTCAGTTGCAAACTCCATTCCATACATATATATGGGGAATTTCTAGCTCCAACTCGGTTTTACAGTGAAAACTGCAGGAACTTCAAACCGGCACTAGGAAACAGACAGAGAAAGCAGAGAAAAAGTGTCTCCTGCAACCCGTTCCCTTGGTGCTAGATGAACGAACGTCTCTCCACTTGCTCAGTTCTGAGAGATAAGTGTGTGTGAAAGCCGTCCTTCACCTAGCTTGTTGGGAACACAAAGTTTCTTTTCAGTTTCAAACTCCATTCCATACATATATATGGGGAGGTAGAAGCTCCAACTCTGTTTCACAGTGAAAACTGCAGGAACTTCAAACCGGCACTGGGAAACAGACTGAGAAAGCAGAGAAAAAGTGTCTCCTGCAACCCGTTCCCTTGGTGCTAGATGAACGAACGTCTCTCCACTTGCTCAGTTCTAAGAGATAAGTGTGTGTGAAAGCCGTCCTTCACCTGTCTTGTTGGGAACACAAATTTTCTTTTCAGTTGCAAACTCCATTCCATACATATATATGGGGAGGTACTAGCTCCAACTCGGTTTGACAGTGAAAACTGCAGGAACTTCAAACCGGCACTAGGAAACAGACTGAGAAAGCAGAGAAAAAGTGTCTCCTGCAACCCGTTCCCTTGGTGCTAGATGAACGAACGTCTCTTCACTTGCTCAGTTCTGAGAGATAAGTGTGTGTGAAAGCCGTCCTTCACCTAGCTTGTTGGGAACACAAAATTTCTTTTCTGTTGCAAACTCCATTCCATACATATATATGGGGAGGTAGAAGCTTAAACTCTGTTTGACAGTGAAAACTGCAGGAACTTCAAACCGGCACTAGGAAACAGACTGAGAAAGCAGAGAAAAATTGTCTCCTGCAACCCGTTCCCTTGGTGCTAAATGAACGAACGTCTCTCCACTTGCTCAGTTCTGAGAGATAAGTGTGTGTGAAAGCCGTCCTTCACCTAGCTTGTTGGGAACACAAAGTTTCTTTTCAGTTGCAAACTACATTCCATACATATATATGGGGAGGTACTAGCTCCAACTCGGTTTGACAGTCAAAACTGCAGGAACTTCAAACCGGCACTAGGAAACAGACTGAGAAATCAGAGAAAAAGTGTCTCCTGCAACCCGTTCCCTTGGTGCTAGACGAACGAACGTCTCTCCACTTGCTCAGTTCTGAGAGATAAGTGTGTGTGAAAGCCGTCCTTCACCTAGCTTGTTGGGAACACAAAGTTTCTTTTCAGTTGCAAACTCCATTCCATACATATATATGGGGAGGTAGAAGCTCTAACTCGGTTTTACAGTGAAAACTGCAGGAACTTCAAACCGGCACTAGGAAACAGACTGAGAAAGCAGAGATAAAGTGTCTCCTGCAACCCGTTCCCTTGGTGCTAAATGAACGAACGTCTCTCCACTTGCTCAGTTCTGAGAGATAATTGTGTGTGAAAGCCGTCCTTCACCTAGCTTGTTGGGAACACAAAGTTTCTTTTCAATTGCAAACTCCATTCCATATATATATATGGGGAGGTACTAGATCCAACTCGGTATTACAGTGAAAACTGCAGGAACTTCAAACCGGCACTAGGAAACAGACTGAGAAAGCAGAGAAAAAGTGTCTCCTGCAACCCGTTCCCTTGGTGCTAGATGAACGAACGTCTCTCCACTTGCTCAGTTCTGAGAGATAATTGTGTGTGAAAGCCGTCCTTCACCTAGCTTGTTGGGAACACAAAGTTTCTTTTCAGTTGCAAACTCCATTCCTTACATATATATGGGGAATTTCTAGCTCCAACTCGGTTTTACAGTGAAAACTGCAGGAACTTCAAACCGGCACTAGGAAACAGACTGAGAAAGCAGAGAAAAAGTGTCTCCTGCAACCCGTTCCTTGGTGCTAGATGAACGAACATCTCTCCACTTGCTCAGTTCTGAGAGATAAGTGTGTGTGAAAGCCGTACTTCACCTAGCTTGTTGGGAACACAAAGTTTCTTTTCAGTTGCAAACTCCATTCCATACATATATATGGGGAGGTACTAGCTCCAACTCGGTTTTACAGTGAAAATGCAGGAACTTCAAACCGGCACTAGGAAACAGACTGAGAAAGCAGAGAAAAAGTGTCTCCTGCAACCCGTTCCCTTGGTGCTAGATGAACGAACGTCTCTCCACTTGCTCAGTTCTGAGAGATAAGTGTGTGTGAAAGCCGTCCTTCACCTAGCTTGTAGGGAACACAAAGTTTCTTTTCAGTTTCAAACTCCATTCCATACATATATATGGGGAGGTAGAAGCTCCAACTCTGTTTCACAGTGAAAACTGCAGGAACTTCAAACCGGCACTGGAAAACAGACTGAGAAAGCAGGGAAAAAGTGTCTCCTGCAACCCGTTCCCTTGGTGCTAGATGAACGAACGTCTCTCCACTTGCTCAGTTCTGAGAGATAAGTGTGTGTGAAAGCCGTCCTTCACCTGTCTTGTTGGGAACACAAATTTTCTTTTCAGTTGCAAACTCCATTCCATACATATATATGGGGAGGTACTAGCTCCAACTCGATTTGACAGTGAAAACTGCAGGAACATCAAACCGGCACTAGGAAACAGACTGAGAAAGCAGAGAAAAAGTGTCTCCTGCAACCCGTTCCCTTGGTGCTAGATGAACGAACGTCTCTCCACTTGCTCAGTTCTGAGAGATAAATGTGTGTGAAAGCCGTCCTTCACCTGTCTTGTTGGGAACACAAATTTTCTTTTCAGGTGCAAACTCCATTCCATACATATATATGGGGAGGTACTAGCTCCAACTCGGTTTGACAGTGAAAACGGCAGGAACTTAAAACCGGCACTAGGAAACAGACTGAGAAAGCAGAGAAAAAGGGTCTCCTGCAACCCGTTCCCTTGGTGCTAGATGAACGAACGTCTCTCCACTTGCTCAGTTCTGAGAGATAAGTGTGTGTGAAAGCCGTCCTTCACCTAGCTTGTTGGGAACACAAAGTTTCTTTTCAGTTGCAAACTCCATTCCATACATATATATGGGGAGGTAGAAGCTCCAACTCTGTTTGACAGTGAAAACTGCAGGAACTTCAAACCGGCACTAGGATACAGACTGAGAAAGCAGAGAAAAATTGTCTCCTGCAACCCGTTCCCTTGGTGCTAAATGAACGAACGTCTCTCCACTTGCTCAGTTCTGAGAGATAAGTGTGTGTGAAAGCCGTCCTTCACCTAGATTGTTGGGAACACAAAGTTTCTTTTCAGTTGCAAACTACATTCCATACATATATATGGGGAGGTACTAGCTCCAACTCGGTTTGACAGTCAAAACTGCAGGAACTTCAAACCGGCACTAGGAAACAGACTGAGAAAGCAGAGAAAAAGTGTCCCCTGCAACCCGTTCCCTTGGTGCTAGATGAACGAACATCTCTCCACTTGCTCAGTTCTGAGAGATAAGTGTGTGTGAAAGCCGTCCTTCACCTAGCTTGTTGGGAACACAAAGTTTCTTTTCAGTTGCAAACTCCATTCCATACATATATATGGGGAATTACTAGCTCCAACTCGGTTTTACAGTGAAAACTGCAGGAACTTCAAACCGGCACTAGGAAACAGACTGAGAAAGCAGAGAAAAAGTGTCTCCTGCAACCCGTTCCCTTGGTGCTAGATGAACGAACGTCTCTCCACTTGCTCAGTTCTGAGAGATAAGTGTGTGTGAAAGCCGTCCTTCACCTAGCTTGTTGGGAACACAAAGTTTCTTTTCAGTTGCAAACTCCATTCCATACATATATATGGGGAGGTAGAAGCTCTAACTCTGTTTGACAGTGAAAACTGCAGGAACTTCAAACCGGCACTAGGAAACAGACTGAGAAAGCAGAGATAAAGTATGTCCTGCAAACCGTTCCCTTGGTGCTAGATGAACGAACGTCTCTCCACTTGCTCAGTTCTGAGAGATAATTGTGTGTGAAAGCCGTCCTTCACCTAGCTTGTTGGGAACACAAAGTTTCTTTTCAGTTGCAAACTCCATTCCATACATATATATGGGGAGGTGCTAGCTCCAAATCGGTTTTACAGTGAAAATGCAGGAACTTCAAACCGGCACTAGGAAACAGACTGAGAAAGCAGAGAAAAAGTGTCTCCTGCAACCCGTTCCCTTGGTGCTAGATGAACGAAAGTCTCTCCACTTGCTCAGTTCTGAGAGATAAGTGTGTGTGAAAGCCATCCTTCACCTAGCTTGTTGGGAACACAAAGTTTCTTTTCAGTTGCAAACACCATTCCATACATATATATGTGGAGGTACTAGCTCCAACTCGGTTTGACAGTGAAAACTGCAGGAACTTCAAACCGGCACTAGGAAACAGACTGAGAAAACAGAGAAAAAGGTCTCCTGCAACCGTTCCCTTCGTGCTAGATGAACGAACGTCTCTCCACTTGCTCAGTTCTGAGAGATAAGTGTGTGTGAAAGCCGTCCTTCACCTAGCTTGTTGGGAACACAAAGTTTCTTTTCAGTTGCAAACTCCATTCCATACATGTATATGAGGAGGTTCTAGCTCCAACTCGGTTTGACAGTGAAAACTGCAGGAACTTCAAACCGGCACTTGGAAACAGACTGAGAAAGCAGAGAAAAAGTGTCTCCGGCAACCCGTTCCCTTGGTGCTAGATGAACGTACGTCTCTCCACTTGCTCAGTTCTGAGAGATTATTGTGTGTGAACGCCGTCCTTCACCTGTCTTGTTGGGAACACAAAGTTTCTTTTCAGTTGCAAACTCCATTACATACATATATATGGGGAGGTACTAACTCCAACTCGGTTTGACATTGAAAACTACAGGAACTTCAAACCGGCACTAGGAAACAGACTGAGAAAGCAGAGAAAAAGTGTCTCCTGCAACCGTTCCCTTCGTGTTAGATGAACGAACGTCTCTCCACTTGCTCAGTTCTGAGAGATAAGTGTGTGTGAAAGCCGTCCTTCACCTAGCTTGTTGGGAACACAAAGTTTCTTTTCAGTTGCAAACTCCATTCCATACATATATATGGGGAGGTACTAGATCCAACTCGGTTTTACAGTGAAAACTGCAGGAACTTCAAACCGGCACAAGGAAACAGACTGAGAAAGCAGAGAAAAAGTGTCTCCTGCAACCCGTTCCCTTGGTGCTAGATGAACGAACGTCTCTCCACTTGCTCAGTTCTGAGAGATAATTGTGTGTGAAAGCCGTACCTCACCTAGCTTGTTGGGAACACAAAGTTTCTTTTCAGTTGCAAACTCCAATTCATACATATATATGGGGAGGTGCTAGCTCCAACACGGTTTTACAGTGAAAATGCAGGAACTTCAAACCGGCACTGGGAAACAGACTGAGAAAGCAGAGAAAAAGTGTCTCCTGCAAACGTTACCTTCGTGCTAGATGAACGAACGTCTCTCCACTTGCTCAGTTCTGAGAGATAAGTGTGTGTGAAAGCCGTCCTTCACCTAGCTTGTTGGGAACACAAAGTTTCTTTTCAGTTGCAAACTCCATTCCATACATATATATGGGTAGGTACTAGCTCCAACTCGGTTTTACAGTGAAAACTGCAGGAACTTCAAACTGGCACTAGGAAACAGACTGAGAAAGCAGAGAAAAAGTGTCTCCTGCAACCGTTCCCTTCGTGCTAGATGAACGAACGTCTCTCCACTTGCTCAGTTCTGAGAGATAAGTGTGTGTGAAAGCCGTCCTTCACCTAGCTTGTTGGGAACACAAAGTTTCTTTTCAGTTGCAAACTCCATTCCATACATATATATGAGGAGGTACTAGCTCCAACTCGGTTTGACAGTGAAAACTGCAGGAACTTCAAACCGGCACTAGGAAACAGACTGAGAAAACAGAGAAAAAGTGTCTCCTGCAACCCGTTCCCTTGGTGCTAGATGAACGTACGACTCTCCACTTGCTCAGTTCTGAGAGATAAGTGTGTGTGAACGCCGTCCTTCACCTAGATTGTTGGGAACACAAAGTTTCTTTTCAGTTGCAAACTCCATTCCATACATATATATGGGGAGGTACTAACTCCAACTCGGTTTGACAGTGAAAACTGCAGGAACTTCAAACCGGCACTAGGAAACAGACTGAGAAAGCAGAGAAAAAGTGTCTCCTGCAACCGTTCCCTTCGTATTAGATGAACGAACATCTCTCCACTTGCTCAGTTCTGAGAGATAAGTGTGTGTGAAAGCCGTCCTTCACCTAGCTTGTTGTGAACACAAAGTTTCTTTTCAGTTGCAAACTCCATTCCATACATATATATGGGGAGGTACTAGCTCCAACTCTGTTTGACAGTGAAAACTGCAGGAAATTCAAACCGGCACTAGGAAACAGACTGAGAAAGCAGAGAAAAAGTGTCTCCTGCAACCCGTTCCCTTGGTGCTAGATGAACGAACGTCTCTCCACTTGCTCAGTTCTGAGAGATAATTGTGTGTGAAAGCCGTCCTTCACTTAGCTTGTTGGGAACACAAAGTTTCTTTTCAGTAGCAAACTCCATTCCATACATATATATGGGGAGGTGCTAGCTCCATCTCGGTTTTACAGTGAAAATGCGGGAACTTCAAACCGGCACTAGAAAACAGACTGAGAAAGCAGAGAAAAAGTGTCTCCTGCAACCCGTTCCCTTGGTGCTAAATGAACGAACGTCTCTCCACTTTCTCAGTTCTGAGAGATAAGTGTGTGTGAAAGCCGTCCTTCACCTAGCTTGTTGGGAACACAAAGTTTCTTTTCAGTTTCAAACTCCAATCCATACATATATATGGGGAGGTAGAAGCTCCAAATCTGTTTGACAGTGAAAATTGCAGGAACTTTAAACCGGCACTGGGAAACAGACTGAGAAAGCAGAGAAAAAGTGCCTCCTGCAACCCGTTCCCTTGGTGCTAAATGAACGAACGTCTCTCCACTTGCTCAGTTCTGAGAGATAAGTGTGTGTGAAAGCCAACCTTCACCTAGCTTGTTGGGAACACAAAGTTTCTTTTCAGGTGCAAACACCATTCCATACATATATATGTGGAGGTACTAGCTCCAACTCGGTTTGACAGTGAAAACTGCAGGAACTTCAAACCGGCACTAGGAAACAGACTGAGAAAGCAGAGAAAAAGTGTCTTCTGCAAACGTTACCTTCGTGCTAGATGAACGAACGTCTCTCCACTTGCTCAGTTCTGAGAGATAAGTGTGTGTGAAAGCCGTCCTTCACCTAGCTTGTTGGGAACACAAAGTTTCTTTTCAGTTGCAAACTCCATTCCATACATATATATGGGTAGGTACTAGCTCCAACTCGCTTTTACAGTGAAAACTGCAGGAACTTCAAACCGGCACTAGGAAACAGACTGAGAAAGCAGAGAAAAAGTGTCTCCTGCAACCGTTCCCTTCGTGCTAGATGAACGAACGTCTCTCCACTTGCTCAGTTCTGAGAGATAAGTGTGTGTGAAAGCCGTCCTTCACCTAGCTTGTTGGGAACACAAAGTTTCTTTTCAGTTGCAAACTCCATTCCATACATATATATGAGGAGGTACTAGCTCCAACTCGGTTTGACAGTGAAAACTGCAGGAACTTCAAACCGGCACTAGGAAACAGACTGAGAAAGCAGAGAAAAAGTGTCTCCTGCAACCCGTTCCCTTGGTGCTAGATGAACGTACGACTCTCCACTTGCTCAGTTCTGAGAGATAAGTGTGTGTGAACGCCGTCCTTCACCTAGATTGTTGGGAACACAAAGTTTCTTTTCAGTTGCAATCTCCATTACATACATATATGGGGAGGTACTAACTCCAACACGGTTTGACAGTGAAAACTGCAGGAACTTCAAACCGGCACTAGGAAACAGACTGAGAAATCAGAGAAAAAGTGTCTCCTGCAACCCGTTCCCTTGGTGCTAGATGAACGAACGTCTCTCCACTTGCTCAGTTCTGAGAGATAAGTGTGTGTGAAAGCCGTCCTTCACCTAGCTTGTTGGGAACACAAAGTTTCTTTTCAGTTTCAAACTCCATTCCATACATATATATGGGGAGGTAGAAGCTCCAAATCTGTTTGACAGTGAAAATTGCAGGAACTTCAAACCGGCACTAGGAAACAGACTGAGAAAGCAGAGAAAAAGTGTCTCCTGCAACCCGTTCCCTTGGTGCTAAATGAACGAACATCTCTCCACTTGCTCAGTTCTGAGAGATAAGTGTGTGTGAAAAGCCAACCTTCACCTAGCTTGTTGGGAACACAAAGTTTCTTTTCAGGTGCAAACACCATTCCATACATATATATGTGGAGGTACTAGCTCCAACTCGGTTTGACAGTGAAAACTGCAGGAACTTCAAACCGGCACTAGGAAACAGACTGAGAAAGCAGAGAAAAAGTGTCTCCTGCAAAAGTTACCTTCGTGCTAGATGAACGAACGTCTCTCCACTTGCTCAGTTCTGAGAGATAAGTGTGTGTGAAAGCCGTCCTTCACCTAGCTTGTTGGGAACACAAAGTTTCTTTTCAGTTGCAAACTCCATTCCATACATATATATGGGTAGGTACTAGCTCCAACTCGGTTTTACAGTGAAAACTGCAGGAACTTCAAACCGGCCCTAGGAAAGAGACTGAGAAAGCAGAGAAAAAGTGTCTCCTGCAACCGTTCCCTTCGTGCTAGATGAACGAACGTCTCTCCACTTGCTCAGTTCTGAGAGATAAGTGTGTGTGAAAGCCGTCCTTCAGCTAGCTTGTTGGGAACACAAAGTTTCTTTTCAGTTGCAAACTCCATTCCATACATATATATGAGGAGGTACTAGCTCCAACTCGGTTTGACAGTGAAAACTGCAGGAACTTCAAACCGGCACTAGGAAACAGACTGAGAAAGCAGAGAAATAGTGTCTCCTGCAACCCGTTCCCTTGGTGCTAGATGAACGTACGACTCTCCACTTGCTCAGTTCTGAGAGATAAGTGTGTGTGAACGCCGTCCTTCACATAGATTGTTGGGAACACAAAGTTTCTTTTCAGTTGCAAACTCCATTCCATACATATATATGGGGAGGTACTAACTCCAACTCGGTTTGACAGTGAAAACTGCAGGAACTTCAAACCGGCACTAGGAAACAGACTGAGAAAGCAGAGAAAAAGTGTCTCCTGCAACCGTTCCCTTCGTATTAGATGAACGAACGTCTCTCCACTTGCTCAGTTCTGAGAGATAAGTGTGTGTGAAAGCCGTCCTTCACCTAGCTTGTTGTGAAAACAAAGTTTCTTTTCAGTTGCAAACTCCATTCCATACATATATATGGGGAGGTACTAGCTCCAACTCTGTTTGACAGTGAAAACTGCAGGAACTTCAAACCGGCACTAGGAAACAGACTGAGAAAGCAGAGAAAAAGTGTCTCCTGCAACCCGTTCCATTGGTGCTAAATGAACGAACGTCTCTCCACTTGCTCAGTTCTGAGAGATAAGTGTGTTTGAAAGCCGTCCTTCACCTAGCTTTTTGGGAACACAAAGTTTCTTTTCATTTGCAAACTCCATTCCATACATATATATGGGGAGGTACTAGCTCCAACTCGGTTTGACAGTGAAAACTGCAGGAACTTCAAACCGGCACTAGGAAACAGACTGAGAAATCCGAGAAAAAGTGTCTCATGCAACCCGTTCCCTTGTTGCTAGATGAACGAACGTCTCTCCACTTGCTCAGTTCTGAGAGATAAGTGTGTCTGAAAGCCGTACTTCACCTAGCTTGTTGGGAACACAAAGTTTCTTTTCAGTTGCAAACTCCATTCCATACATATATATGGGGAGGTAGAAGCTCCAACTCGGTTTTACAGTGAAAACTGCAGGAACTTCAAACCGGCACTAGGAAACAGACTGAGAAAGCAGAGAAAAAGTGTCTCCTGCCACCCGTTCCCTTGGTGCTAGATGAAAGAACGTCTCTACACTTGCTCAATTCTGAGAGATAATTGTGTGTGAAAGCCGTCCTTCACCTAGCTTGTTGGGAACACAAAGTTTCTTTTCAGTTGCAAACTCCATTCCATACATATATAAGGGGAATTACTAGCTGCAACTCGGTTTTACAGTGAAAACTGCAGGAACTTCAAACCGGCACTAGGAAACAGACTGAGAAAGCAGAGAAAAAGTGTCTCCTGCAACCCGTTCCCTTGGTGCTAGATGAACGAACATCTCTCCACTTGCTCAGTTCTGAGAGATAATTGTGTGTGAAAGCTGTACTTCAACTAGCTTGTTGGGAACACAAAGTTTCTTTTCAGTTGCAAACTCCATTCCATACATATATAAGGGGAGGTGCTAGCTCCAACTCGGTTTTACAGTGAAAATGCAGGAACTTCAAACCGGCACTAGGAAACAGACTGAGAAAGCAGAGAAAAAGTGTCTCCTGCAACCCGTTCCCTTGGTCCTAGATGAACGAACGTCTCTCCACTTTCTCAGTTCTGAGAGATAAGTGTGTGTGAAAGCCGTCCTTCACCTAGCTTGTTGGGAACACAAAGTTTCTTTTCAGTTTCAAACTACATTCCATACATATATATGGGGAGGTAGAAGCTCCAAATTTGTTTGACAGTGAAAACTGCAGGAACTTCAAACCGGCACTGGGAAACAGACTGAGAAAGCAGAGAAAAAGTGTCTCCTGCAACCCTTTCCCTTTGTTTTAGATGAACGAACGTCTCTCCACTTGCTCAGTTCTGAGAGATTAGTGTGTGTGAAAGCCGTCCTTCACCTGTCTTTTTGGGAACACAAATTTTCTCTTCAGTTGCAAACTCCATTCCATACATATATATGGGGAGGTTCTAACTCCATCTCGGTTTGACAGTGAAAACTGCAGGAACTTCAAACCGGCACTAGGAAACAGACTGAGAAAGCAGAGAAAAAGTGTCTCCTGCAAACGTTCCCTTCGTGCTAAATGAACGAACGTCTCTCCACTTGCTCAGTTCTGAGAGATAAGTGTGTGTGAAAGCCGTCCTTCACCTAGCTTGTTGGGAACACAGAGTTTCTTTTCAGTTGCAAACTCCATTCCATACATATATATGGGGAGGTACTAGTTCCAACTCTGTTTGACAGTGAAAACTGCAGGAACTTCAAACCGGCACTAGGAAACAGACTGAGAAAGCAGAGAAAAAGTGTCTCCTGCAACCTTTTCCCTTTGTGTTAGATGAACGAACGTCTCTCCACTTGCTCAGTTCTGAGAGATATGTGTGTGTGAAAGCCGTCCTTCACCTGTCTTTTTGGGAACACAAATTTTCTCTTCAGTTGCAAACTCCATTCCATACATATATATGGGGAGGTACTAGATCCAACTCGGTATTACAGTGAAAACTGCAGGAACTTCAAACCGGCACTAGGAAACAGACTGAGAAAGCAGAGAAAAAGTGTCTCCTGCAACCCGTTCCCTTGGTGCTAGATGAACGAACGTCTCTCCACTTGCTCAGTTCTGAGAGATAATTGTGTGTGAAAGCCGTCCTTCACCTAGCTTGTTGGGAACACAAAGATTCTTTTCAGTTGCAAACTCCATTCCATACATATATATGGGGAATTTCTAGCTCCAACTCGGTTTTACAGTGAAAACTGCAGGAACTTCAAACCGGCACTAGGAAACAGACTGAGAAAGCAGAGAAAAAGTGTCTCCTGCAACCCGTTCCCTTGGTGCTAGATGAACGAACGTCTCTCCACTTGCTCAGTTCTGAGAGATAAGTGTGTGTGAAAGCCGTCCTTCACCTAGCTTGTTGGGAACACAAAGTTTCTTTTCAGTTTCAAACTCCATTCCATACATATATATGGGGAGGTAGAAGCTCCAACTCTGTTTCACAGTGAAAACTGCAGGAACTTCAAACCGGCACTGGGAAACAGACTGAGAAAGCAGAGAAAAAGTGTCTCCTGCAACCCGTTCCCTTGGTGCTAGATGAACGAACGTCTCTCCACTTGCTCAGTTCTAAGAGATAAGTGTGTGTGAAAGCCGTCCTTCACCTGTCTTGTTGGGAACACAAATTTTCTTTTCAGTTGCAAACTCCATTCCATACATATATATGGGGAGGTACTAGCTCCAACTCGGTTTGACAGTGAAAACTGCAGGAACTTCAAACCGGCACTAGGAAACAGACTGAGAAAGCAGAGAAAAAGTGTCTCCTGCAACCCGTTCCCTTGGTGCTAGATGAACGAACGTCTCTTCACTTGCTCAGTTCTGAGAGATAAGTGTGTGTGAAAGCCGCCTTCACCTAGCTTGTTGGGAACACAAAATTTCTTTTCTGTTGCAAACTCCATTCCATACATATATATGGGGAGGTAGAAGCTCCAACTCTGTTTGACAGTGAAAACTGCAGGAACTTCAAACCGGCACTAGGAAACAGACTGAGAAAGCAGAGAAAAATTGTTTCCTGCAACTCGTTCCCTTGGTGCTAAATGAAGGAACGTCTCTCCACTTGCTCAGTTCTGAGAGATAAGTGTGTGTGAAAGCCGTCCTTCACCTAGCTTGTTGGGAACACAAAGTTTCTTTTCAGTTGCAAACTACATTCCATACATATATATGGGGAGGTACTAGCTCCAACTCGGTTTGACAGTCAAAACTGCAGGAACTTCAAACCGGCACTAGGAAACAGACTGAGAAATCAGAGAAAAAGTGTCTCCTGCAACCCGTTCCCTTGGTGCTAGACGAACGAACGTCTCTCCACTTGCTCAGTTCTGAGAGATAAGTGTGTGTGAAAGCCGTCCTTCACCTAGCTTGTTGGGAACACAAAGTTTCTTTTCAGTTGCAAACTCCATTCCATACATATATATGGGGAGGTAGAAGCTCTAACTCGGTTTTACAGTGAAAACTGCAGGAACTTCAAACCGGCACTAGGAAACAGACTGAGAAAGCAGAGATAAAGTGTCTCCTGCAACCCGTTCCCTTGGTGCTAAATGAACGAACGTCTCTCCACTTGCTCAGTTCTGAGAGATAATTGTGTGTGAAAGCCGTCCTTCACCTAGCTTGTTGGGAACACAAAGTTTCTTTTCAATTGCAAACTCCATTCCATATATATATATGGGGAGGTACTAGATCCAACTCGGTATTACAGTGAAAACTGCAGGAACTTCAAACCGGCACTAGGAAACAGACTGAGAAAGCAGAGAAAAAGTGTCTCCTGCAACCCGTTCCCTTGGTGCTAGATGAACGAACGTCTCTCCACTTGCTCAGTTCTGAGAGATAATTGTGTGTGAAAGCCGTCCTTCACCTAGCTTGTTGGGAACACAAAGTTTCTTTTCAGTTGCAAACTCCATTCCATACATATATATGGGGAATTTCTAGCTCCAACTCGGTTTTACAGTGAAAACTGCAGGAACTTCAAACCGGCACTAGGAAACAGACTGAGAAAGCAGAGAAAAAGTGTCTCCTGCAACCCGTTCCTTGGTGCTAGATGAACGAACATCTCTCCACTTGCTCAGTTCTGAGAGATAAGTGTGTGTGAAAGCCGTACTTCACCTAGCTTGTTGGGAACACAAAGTTTCTTTTCAGTTGCAAACTCCATTCCATACATATATATGTGGAGGTACTAGCTCCAACTCGGTTTTACAGTGAAAATGCAGGAACTTCAAACCGGCACTAGGAAACAGACTGAGAAAGCAGAGAAAAAGTGTCTCCTGCAACCCGTTCCCTTGGTGCTAGATGAACGAACGTCTCTCCACTTGCTCAGTTCTGAGAGATAAGTGTGTGTGAAAGCCGTCCTTCACCTAGCTTGTAGGGAACACAAAGTTTCTTTTCAGTTTCAAACTCCATTCCATACATATATATGGGGAGGTAGAAGCTCCAACTCTGTTTCACAGTGAAAACTGCAGGAACTTCAAACCGGCACTGGAAAACAGACTGAGAAAGCAGAGAAAAAGTGTCTCCTGCAACCCGTTCCCTTGGTGCTAGATGAACGAACGTCTCTCCACTTGCTCAGTTCTGAGAGATAAGTGTGTGTGAAAGCCGTCCTTCACCTGTCTTGTTGGGAACACAAATTTTCTTTTCAGTTGCAAACTCCATTCCATACATATATATGGGGAGGTACTAGCTCCAACTCGATTTGACAGTGAAAACTGCAGGAACATCAAACCGGCACTAGGAAACAGACTGAGAAAGCAGAGAAAAAGTGTCTCCTGCAACCCGTTCCCTTGGTGCTAGATGAACGAACGTCTCTCCACTTGCTCAGTTCTGAGAGATAAATGTGTGTGAAAGCCGTCCTTCACCTGTCTTGTTGGGAACACAAATTTTCTTTTCAGGTGCAAACTCCATTCCATACATATATATGGGGAGGTACTAGCTCCAACTCGGTTTGACAGTGAAAACGGCAGGAACTTAAAACCGGCACTAGGAAACAGACTGAGAAAGCAGAGAAAAAGGGTCTCCTGCAACCCGTTCCCTTGGTGCTAGATGAACGAACGTCTCTCCACTTGCTCAGTTCTGAGAGATAAGTGTGTGTGAAAGCCGTCCTTCACCTAGCTTGTTGGGAACACAAAGTTTCTTTTCAGTTGCAAACTCCATTCCATACATATATATGGGGAGGTAGAAGCTCCAACTCTGTTTGACAGTGAAAACTGCAGGAACTTCAAACCGGCACTAGGAAACAGACTGAGAAAGCAGAGAAAAATTGTCTCCTGCAACCCGTTCCCTTGGTGCTAAATGAACGAACGTCTCTCCACTTGCTCAGTTCTGAGAGATAAGTGTGTGTGAAAGCCGTCCTTCACCTAGATTGTTGGGAACACAAAGTTTCTTTTCAGTTGCAAACTACATTCCATACATATATATGGGGAGGTACTAGCTCCAACTCGGTTTGACAGTCAAAACTGCAGGAACTTCAAACCGGCACTAGGAAACAGACTGAGAAAGCAGAGAAAAAGTGTCCCCTGCAACCCGTTCCCTTGGTGCTAGATGAACGAACATCTCTCCACTTGCTCAGTTCTGAGAGATAAGTGTGTGTGAAAGCCGTCCTTCACCTAGCTTGTTGGGAACACAAAGTTTCTTTTCAGTTGCAAACTCCATTCCATACATATATATGGGGAATTACTAGCTCCAACTCGGTTTTACAGTGAAAACTGCAGGAACTTCAAACCGGCACTAGGAAACAGACTGAGAAAGCAGAGAAAAAGTGTCTCCTGCAACCCGTTCCCTTGGTGCTAGATGAACGAACGTCTCTCCACTTGCTCAGTTCTGAGAGATAAGTGTGTGTGAAAGCCGTCCTTCACCTAGCTTGTTGGGAACACAAAGTTTCTTTTCAGTTGCAAACTCCATTCCATACATATATATGGGGAGGTAGAAGCTCTAACTCTGTTTGACAGTGAAAACTGCAGGAACTTCAAACCGGCACTAGGAAACAGACTGAGAAAGCAGAGATAAAGTATGTCCTGCAAACCGTTCCCTTGGTGCTAGATGAACGAACGTCTCTCCACTTGCTCAGTTCTGAGAGATAATTGTGTGTGAAAGCCGTCCTTCACATAGCTTGTTGGGAACACAAAGTTTCTTTTCAGTTGCAAACTCCATTCCATACATATATATGGGGAGGTGCTAGCTCCAAATCGGTTTTACAGTGAAAATGCAGGAACTTCAAACCGGCACTAGGAAACAGACTGAGAAAGCAGAGAAAAAGTGTCTCCTGCAACCCGTTCCCTTGGTGCTAGATGAACGAAAGTCTCTCCACTTGCTCAGTTCTGAGAGATAAGTGTGTGTGAAAGCCATCCTTCACCTATCTTGTTGGGAACACAAAGTTTCTTTTCAGTTGCAAACACCATTCCATACATATATATGTGGAGGTACTAGCTCCAACTCGGTTTGACAGTGAAAACTGCAGGAACTTCAAACCGGCACTAGGAAACAGACTGAGAAAACAAAGAAAAAGGTCTCCTGCAACCGTTCCCTTCGTGCTAGATGAACGAACGTCTCTCCACTTGCTCAGTTCTGAGAGATAAGTGTGTGTGAAAGCCGTCCTTCACCTAGCTTGTTGGGAACACAAAGTTTCTTTTCAGTTGCAAACTCCATTCCATACATATATATGAGGAGGTTCTAGCTCCAACTCGGTTTGACAGTGAAAACTGCAGGAACTTCAAACCGGCACTTGGAAACAGACTGAGAAAGCAGAGAAAAAGTGTCTCCGGCAACCCGTTCCCTTGGTGCTAGATGAACGTACGTCTCTCCACTTGCTCAGTTCTGAGAGATTATTGTGTGTGAACGCCGTCCTTCACCTGTCTTGTTGGGAACACAAAGTTTCTTTTCAGTTGCAAACTCCATTACATACATATATATGGGGAGGTACTAACTCCAACTCGGTTTGACATTGAAAACTACAGGAACTTCAAACCGGCACTAGGAAACAGACTGAGAAAGCAGAGAAAAAGTGTCTCCTGCAACCGTTCCCTTCGTGTTAGATGAACGAACGTCTCTCCACTTGCTCAGTTCTGAGAGATAAGTGTGTGTGAAAGCCGTCCTTCACCTAGCTTGTTGGGAACACAAAGTTTCTTTTCAGTTGCAAACTCCATTCCATACATATATATGGGGAGGTACTAGATCCAACTCGGTTTTACAGTGAAAACTGCAGGAACTTCAAACCGGCACAAGGAAACAGACTGAGAAAGCAGAGAAAAAGTGTCTCCTGCAACCCGTTCCCTTGGTGCTAGATGAACGAACGTCTCTCCACTTGCTCAGTTCTGAGAGATAATTGTGTGTGAAAGCCGTACCTCACCTAGCTTGTTGGGAACACAAAGTTTCTTTTCAGTTGCAAACTCCAATTCATACATATATATGGGGAGGTGCTGGCTCCAACACGGTTTTACAGTGAAAATGCAGGAACTTCAAACCGGCACTAGGAAACAGACTGAGAAAGCAGAGAAAAAGTGTCTCCTGCAACCGGTTCACTTGGTGCTAGATGTACGAACGTCTCTCCACTTGCTCAGTTCTGAGAGATAAGTGTGTGTGAAAGCCGTCCTTCACCTAGCTTGTTGGGAACACAAAGTTTCTTTTCAGTTTCAAACTCCATTCCATACATATATATGGGGAGGTAGAAGCTCCAAATCTGTTTGACAGTGAAAACTGCAGGAACTTCAAACCGGCACTGGGAAACAGACTGAGAAAGCAGAGAAAAAGTGTCTCCTGCAAACGTTACCTTCGTGCTAGATGAACGAACGTCTCTCCACTTGCTCAGTTCTGAGAGATAAGTGTGTGTGAAAGCCGTCCTTCACCTAGCTTGTTGGGAACACAAAGTTTCTTTTCAGTTGCAAACTCCATTCCATACATATATATGGGTAGGTACAAGCTCCAACTCGGTTTTACAGTGAAAACTGCAGGAACTTCAAACTGGCACTAGGAAACAGACTGAGAAACAGAGAAAAAGTGTCTCCTGCAACCGTTCCCTTCGTGCTAGATGAACGAACGTCTCTCCACTTGCTCAGTTCTGAGAGATAAGTGTGTGTGAAAGCCGTCCTTCACCTAGCTTGTTGGGAACACAAAGTTTCTTTTCAGTTGCAAACTCCATTCCATACATATATATGGGTAGGTACTAGCTCCAACTCGGTTTTACAGTGAAAACTGCAGGAACTTCAAACCGGCACTAGGAAACAGACTGAGAAAGCAGAGAAAAATTGTCTCCTGCAACCCGTTCCCTTGGTGCTAAATGAACGAACGTCTCTCCACTTGCTCAGTTCTGAGAGATAAGTGTGTGTGAAAGCCGTCCTTCACCTAGATTGTTGGGAACACAAAGTTTCTTTTCAGTTGCAAACTACATTCCATACATATATATGGGGAGGTACTAGCTCCAACTCGGTTTGACAGTCAAAACTGCAGGAACTTCAAACCGGCACTAGGAAACAGACTGAGAAAGCAGAGAAAAAGTGTCCCCTGCAACCCGTTCCCTTGGTGCTAGATGAACGAACATCTCTCCACTTGCTCAGTTCTGAGAGATAAGTGTGTGTGAAAGCCGTCCTTCACCTAGCTTGTTGGGAACACAAAGTTTCTTTTCAGTTGCAAACTCCATTCCATACATATATATGGGGAATTACTAGCTCCAACTCGGTTTTACAGTGAAAACTGCAGGAACTTCAAACCGGCACTAGGAAACAGACTGAGAAAGCAGAGAAAAAGTGTCTCCTGCAACCCGTTCCCTTGGTGCTAGATGAACGAACGTCTCTCCACTTCCTCAGTTCTGAGAGATAAGTGTGTGTGAAAGCCGTCCTTCACCTAGCTTGTTGGGAACACAAAGTTTCTTTTCAGTTTCAAACTCCATTCCATACATATATATGGGGAGGTAGAAGCTCCAAATCTGTTTGACAGTGAAAACTGCAGGAACTTCAAACCGGCACTGGGAAACAGACTGAGAAAGCAGAGAAAAAGTGTCTCCTGCAAACGTTACCTTCGTGCTAGATGAACGAACGTCTCTCCACTTGCTCAGTTCTGAGAGATAAGTGTGTGTGAAAGCCGTCCTTCACCTAGCTTGTTGGGAACACAAAGTTTCTTTTCAGTTGCAAACTCCATTCCATACATATATATGGGTAGGTACTAGCTCCAACTCGGTTTGACAGTGAAAACTGCAGGAACTTCAAACCGGCACTAGGAAACAGACTGAGAAAACAGAGAAAAAGGTCTCCTGCAACCGTTCCCTTGGTGCTAGATGAACGAACGTCTCTCCACTTGCTCAGTTCTGAGAGATAAGTGTGTGTGAAAGCCGTCCTTCACCTAGCTTGTTGGGAACACAAAGTTTCTTTTCAGTTGCAAACTCCATTCCATACATATATATGAGGAGGTTCTAGCTCCAACTCGGTTTGACAGTGAAAACTGCAGGAACTTCAAACCGGCACTTGGAAACAGACTGAGAAAGCAGAGAAAAAGTGTCTCCTGCAACCCGTTCCCTTGGTGCTAGATGAACGTACGTCTCTCCACTTGCTCAGTTCTGAGAGATTATTGTGTGTGAACGCCGTCCTTCACCTGTCTTGTTGGGAACACAAAGTTTCTTTTCAGTTGCAAACTCCATTACATACATATATATGGGGAGGTACTAACTCCAACTCGGTTTGACAGTGAAAACTACAGGAAATTCAAACCGGCACTAGGAAACAGACTGAGAAAGCAGAGAAAAAGTGTCTCCTGCAACCGTTCCCTTCGTGTTAGATGAACGAACGTCTCTCCACTTGCTCAGTTCTGAGAGATAAGTGTGTGTGAAAGCCGTCCTTCACCTAGCTTGTTGGGAACACAAAGTTTCTTTACAGTTGCAAACTCCATTCCATACATATATATGGGGAGGTACTAGATCCAACTCGGTTTTACAGTGAAAACTGCAGGAACTTCAAACCGGCACTAGGAAACAGACTGAGAAAGCAGAGAAAAAGTGTCTCCTGCAACCCGTTCCCTTGGTGCTAGATGAACGAACGTCTCTCCACTTGCTCAGTTCTGAGAGATAATTGTGTGTGAAAGCCGTACCTCACCTAGCTTGTTGGGAACACAAAGTTTCTTTTCAGTTGCAAACTCCAATCCATACATATATATGGGGAGGTGCTAGCTCCAACACGGTTTTACAGTGAAAATGCAGGAACTTCAAACCGGCACTAGGAAACAGACTGAGAAAGCAGAGAAAAAGTGTCTCCTGCAACCCGTTCACTTGGTGCTAGATGTACGAACGTCTCTCCACTTGCTGAGTTCTGAGAGATAAGTGTGTGTGAAAGCCGTCCTTCACCTAGCTTGTTGGGAACACAAAGTTTCTTTTCAGTTTCAAACTCCATTCCATACATATATATGGGGAGGTAGAAGCTCCAAATCTGTTTGACAGTGAAATCTGCAGGAACTTCAAACCGGCACTGGGAAACAGACTGAGAAAGCAGAGAAAAAGTGTCTCCTGCAAACGTTACCTTCGTGCTAGATGAACGAACGTCTCTCCACTTGCTCAGTTCTGAGAGATAAGTGTGTGTGAAAGCCGTCCTTCACCTAGCTTGTTGGGAACACAAAGTTTCTTTTCAGTTGCAAACTCCATTCCATACATATATATGGGTAGGTACTAGCTCCAACTCGGTTTTACAGTGAAAACTGCAGGAACTTCAAACTGGCACTAGGAAACAGACTGAGAAAGCAGAGAAAAAGTGTCTCCTGCAACCGTTCCCTTCGTGCTAGATGAACGAACGTCTCTCCACTTGCTCAGTTCTGAGAGATAAGTGTGTGTGAAAGCCGTCCTTCACCTGTCTTGTTGGGAACACAAATTTTCTCTTCAGTTGCAAACTCCATTCCATACATATATATGGGGAGATTCTAACTCCAACTCTGTTTGACAGTGAAAACTGCAGGAACTTCAAACCGGCACTAGGAAACAGACTGAGAAACAGAGAAAAAGTGTCTCCTGCAACCGTTCCCTTCGTGCTAGATGAACGAACGTCTCTCCACTTGCTCAGTTCTGAGAGATAAGTGTGTGTGAAAGCCGTCCTTCACCTAGCTTGTTGGGAACACAAAGTTTCTTTTCAGTTGCAAACTCCATTCCATACATATATATGGGTAGGTACTAGCTCCAACTCGGTTTTACAGTGAAAACTGCAGGAACTTCAAACCGGCACTAGGAAACAGACTGAGAAAGCAGAGAAAAAGTGTCTCCTGCAACCGTTCCCTTGGTGCTAGATGAACGAAAGTCTCTCCACTTGCTCAGTTCTGAGAGATAAGTGTGTGTGAAAGCCGTCCTTCAACTATCTTGTTGGGAACACAAAGTTTCTTTTCAGTTGCAAACTCCAATCCATACATATATATGAGGAGGTACTAGCTCCAAATCGGTTTGACAGTGAAAACTGCAGGAACTTCAAACCGGCACTTGGAAACAGGCTGAGAAAGCAGAGAAAAAGTGTCTCCTGCAACCCGTTCCCTTGGTGCTAGATGAACGTACGTCTCTCCACTTGCTCAGTTCTGAGAGATTATTGTGTGTGAACGCCGTCCTTCAACTAGCTTGTTGGGAACACAAAGTTTCTTTTCAGTTGCAAACTCCATTCCATACATATATATGGGGAGGTGCTAGCTCCAACTCGGTTTTACAGTGAAAATGCAGGAACTTCAAACAGGCACTAGGAAACAGACTGAGAAAGCAGAGAAAAAGTGTCTCCTGCAACCCGTTCCCTTGGTGCTAGATGAACGAAAGTCTCTCCACTTGCTCAGTTCTGAGAGATAAGTGTGTGTGAAAGCCATCCTTCACCTAGCTTGTTGGGAACACAAAGTTTCTTTTCAGTTGCAAACACCATTCCATACATATATATGTGGAGGTACTAGCTCCAACTCGGTTTGACAGTGAAAACTGCAGGAACTTCAAACCGGCACTAGGAAACAGACTGAGAAAGCAGAGAAAAAGGTCTCCTGCAACCGTTCCCTTCGTGCTAGATGAACGAACGTCTCTCCACTTGCTCAGTTCTGAGAGATAAGTGTGTGTGAAAGCCGTCCTTCACCTAGCTTGTTGGGAACACAAAGTTTCTTTTCAGTTGCAAACTCCATTCCATACATATATATGAGGAGGTTCTAGCTCCAACTCGGTTTGACAGTGAAAACTGCAGGAACTTCAAACCGGCACTTGGAAACAGACTGAGAAAGCAGAGAAAAAGTGTCTCCTGCAACCCGTTCCCTTGGTGCTAGATGAACGTACGTCTCTCCACTTGCTCAGTTCTGAGAGATTATTGTGTGTGAACGCCGTCCTTCACCTGTCTTGTTGGGAACACAAAGTTTCTTTTCAGTTGCAAACTCCATTACATACATATATATGGGGAGGTACTAACTCCAACTCGGTTTGACAGTGAAAACTACAGGAAATTCAAACCGGCACTAGGAAACAGACTGAGAAAGCAGAGAAAAAGTGTCTCCTGCAACCTTTCCCTTCGTGTTACATGAACGAACGTCTCTCCACTTGCTCAGTTCTGAGAGATAAGTGTGTGTGAAAGCCGTCCTTCAACTAGCTTGTTGGGAACACAAAGTTTCTTTTCAGTTGCAAACTCCATTCCATACATATATATGGGGAGGTACTAGATCCAACTCGGTTTTACAGTGAAAACTGCAGGAACTTCAAACCGGCGCTAGGAAACAGACTGAGAAAGCAGAGAAAAATTGTCTCCTGCAACCCGTTCCCTTGGTGCTAAATGAACGAACGTCTCTCCACTTGCTCAGTTCTGAGAGATAAGTGTGTGTGAAAGCCGTCCTTCACCTAGATTGTTGGGAACACAAAGTTTCTTTTCAGTTGCAAACTACATTCCATACATATATATGGGGAGGTACTAGCTCCAACTCGGTTTGACAGTCAAAACTGCAGGAACTTCAAACCGGCACTAGGAAACAGACTGAGAAAGCAGAGAAAAAGTGTCCCCTGCAACCCGTTCCCTTGGTGCTAGATGAACGAACATCTCTCCACTTGCTCAGTTCTGAGAGATAAGTGTGTGTGAAAGCCGTCCTTCACCTAGCTTGTTGGGAACACAAAGTTTCTTTTCAGTTGCAAACTCCATTCCATACATATATATGGGGAATTACTAGCTCCAACTCGGTTTTACAGTGAAAACTGCAGGAACTTCAAACCGGCACTAGGAAACAGACTGAGAAAGCAGAGAAAAAGTGTCTCCTGCAACCCGTTCCCTTGGTGCTAGATGAACGAACGTCTCTCCACTTGCTCAGTTCTGAGAGATAAGTGTGTGTGAAAGCCGTCCTTCACCTAGCTTGTTGGGAACACAAAGTTTCTTTTCAGTTGCAAACTCCATTCCATACATATATATGGGGAGGTAGAAGCTCTAACTCTGTTTGACAGTGAAAACTGCAGGAACTTCAAACCGGCACTAGGAAACAGACTGAGAAAGCAGAGATAAAGTATGTCCTGCAAACCGTTCCCTTGGTGCTAGATGAACGAACGTCTCTCCACTTGCTCAGTTCTGAGAGATAAGTGTGTGTGAAAGCCGTCCTTCACCTAGCTTGTTGGGAACACAAAGTTTCTTTTCAGTTGCAAACTCCATTCCATACATATATATGGGGAGGTAGAAGCTCTAACTCTGTTTGACAGTGAAAACTGCAGGAACTTCAAACCGGCACTAGGAAACAGACTGAGAAAGCAGAGATAAAGTATGTCCTGCAAACCGTTCCCTTGGTGCTAGATGAACGAACGTCTCTCCACTTGCTCAGTTCTGAGAGATAATTGTGTGTGAAAGCCGTCCTTCACCTAGCTTGTTGGGAACACAAAGTTTCTTTTCAGTTGCAAACTCCATTCCATACATATATATGGGGAGGTGCTAGCTCCAAATCGGTTTTACAGTGAAAATGCAGGAACTTCAAACCGGCACTAGGAAACAGACTGAGAAAGCAGAGAAAAAGTGTCTCCTGCAACCCGTTCCCTTGGTGCTAGATGAACGAACGTCTCTCCACTTGCTCAGGTCTGAGAGATAAGTGTGTGTGAAAGCCATCCTTCACCTAGCTTGTTGGGAACACAAAGTTTCTTTTCAGTTGCAAACACCATTCCATACATATATATGTGGAGGTACTAGCTCCAACTCGGTTTGACAGTGAAAACTGCAGGAACTTCAAACCGGCACTAGGAAACAGACTGAGAAAACAGAGAAAAAGGTCTCCTGCAACCGTTCCCTTGGTGCTAGATGAACGAACGTCTCTCCACTTGCTCAGTTCTGAGAGATAAGTGTGTGTGAAAGCCGTCCTTCACCTAGCTTGTTGGGAACACAAAGTTTCTTTTCAGTTGCAAACTCCATTCCATACATATATATGAGGAGGTTCTAGCTCCAACTCGGTTTGACAGTGAAAACTGCAGGAACTTCAAACCGGCACTTGGAAACAGACTAAGAAAGCAGAGAAAAAGTGTCTCCTGCAACCCGTTAACTTGGTGCTAGATGAACGTACGTCTCTCCACTTGCTCAGTTCTGAGAGATTATTGTGTGTGAACGCCGTCCTTCACCTGTCTTGTTGGGAACACAAAGTTTCTTTTCAGTTGCAAACTCCATTACATACATATATATGGGGAGGTACTAATTCCAACTCGGTTTCACATTGAAAACTACAGGAACTTCAAACCGGCACTAGGAAACAGACTGAGAAAGCAGAGAAAAAGTGTCTCCTGCAACCGTTCCCTTCGTGTTAGATGAACGAACGTCTCTCCACTTGCTCAGTTCTGAGAGATAAGTGTGTGTGAAAGCCGTCCTTCACCTAGCTTGTTGGGAACACAAAGTTTCTTTACAGTTGCAAACTCCATTCCATACATATATATGGGGAGGTACTAGATCCAACTCGGTTTTACAGTGAAAACTGCAGGAACTTCAAACCGGCACTAGGAAACAGACTGAGAAAGCAGAGAAAAAGTGTCTCCTGCAACCCGTTCCCTTGGTGCTAGATGAACGAACGTCTCTCCACTTGCTCAGGTCTGAGAGATAAGTGTGTGTGAAAGCCATCCTTCACCTAGCTTGTTGGGAACACAAAGTTTCTTTTCAGTTGCAAACACCATTCCATACATATATATGTGGAGGTACTAGCTCCAACTCGGTTTGACAGTGAAAACTGCAGGAACTTCAAACCGGCACTAGGAAACAGACTGAGAAAACAGAGAAAAAGGTCTCCTGCAACCGTTCCCTTGGTGCTAGATGAACGAACGTCTCTCCACTTGCTCAGTTCTGAGAGATAAGTGTGTGTGAAAGCCGTCCTTCACCTAGCTTGTTGGGAACACAAAGTTTCTTTTCAGTTGCAAACTCCATTCCATACATATATATGAGGAGGTTCTAGCTCCAACTCGGTTTGACAGTGAAAACTGCAGGAACTTCAAACCGGCACTTGGAAACAGACTGAGAAAGCAGAGAAAAAGTGTCTCCTGCAACCCGTTAACTTGGTGCTAGATGAACGTACGTCTCTCCACTTGCTCAGTTCTGAGAGATTATTGTGTGTGAACGCCGTCCTTCACCTGTCTTGTTGGGAACACAAAGTTTCTTTTCAGTTGCAAACTCCATTACATACATATATATGGGGAGGTACTAATTCCAACTCGGTTTGACATTGAAAACTACAGGAACTTCAAACCGGCACTAGGAAACAGACTGAGAAAGCAGAGAAAAAGTGTCTCCTGCAACCGTTCCCTTCGTGTTAGATGAACGAACGTCTCTCCACTTGCTCAGTTCTGAGAGATAAGTGTGTGTGAAAGCCGTCCTTCACCTAGCTTGTTGGGAACACAAAGTTTCTTTACAGTTGCAAACTCCATTCCATACATATATATGGGGAGGTACTAGATCCAACTCGGTTTTACAGTGAAAACTGCAGGAACTTCAAACCGGCACTAGGAAACAGACTGAGAAAGCAGAGAAAAAGTGTCTCCTGCAACCCGTTCCCTTGGTGCTAGATGAACGAACGTCTCTCCACTTGCTCAGTTCTGAGAGATAATTGTGTGTGAAAGCCGTACCTCACCTAGCTTGTTGGGAACACAAAGTTTCTTTTCAGTTGCAAACTCCAATCCATACATATATATGGGGAGGTGCTAGCTCCAACACGGTTTTACAGTGAAAATGCAGGAACTTCAAACCGGCACTAGGAAACAGACTGAGAAAGCAGAGAAAAAGTGTCTCCTGCAACCCGTTCACTTGGTGCTAGATGTACGAACGTCTCTCCACTTGCTGAGTTCTGAGAGATAAGTGTGTGTGAAAGCCGTCCTTCACCTAGCTTGTTGGGAACACAAAGTTTCTTTTCAGGTTCAAACTCCATTCCATACATATATATGGGGAGGTAGAAGCTCCAAATCTGTTTGACAGTGAAATCTGCAGGAACTTCAAACCGGCACTGGGAAACAGACTGAGAAAGCAGAGAAAAAGTGTCTCCTGCAAACGTTACCTTCGTGCTAGATGAACGAACGTCTCTCCACTTGCTCAGTTCTGAGAGATAAGTGTGTGTGAAAGCCGTCCTTCACCTAGCTTGTTGGGAACACAAAGTTTCTTTTCAGTTGCAAACTCCATTCCATACATATATATGGGTAGGTACTAGCTCCAACTCGGTTTTACAGTGAAAACTGCAGGAACTTCAAACTGGCACTAGGAAACAGACTGAGAAAGCAGAGAAAAAGTGTCTCCTGCAACCGTTCCCTTCGTGCTAGATGAACGAACGTCTCTCCACTTGCTCAGTTCTGAGAGATAAGTGTGTGTGAAAGCCGTCCTTCACCTGTCTTGTTGGGAACACAAATTTTCTCTTCAGTTGCAAACTCCATTCCATACATATATATGGGGAGATCCTAACTCCAACTCTGTTTGACAGTGAAAACTGCAGGAACTTCAAACCGGCACTAGGAAACAGACTGAGAAACAGAGAAAAAGTGTCTCCTGCAACCGTTCCCTTCGTGCTAGATGAACGAACGTCTCTCCACTTGCTCAGTTCTGAGAGATAAGTGTGTGTGAAAGCCGTCCTTCACCTAGCTTGTTGGGAACACAAAGTTTCTTTTCAGTTGCAAACTCCATTCCATACATATATATGGGTAGGTACTAGCTCCAACTCGGTTTTACAGTGAAAACTGCAGGAACTTCAAACCGGCACTAGGAAACAGACTGAGAAAGCAGAGAAAAAGTGTCCCCTGCAACCCGTTCCCTTGGTGCTAGATGAACGAACATCTCTCCACTTGCTCAGTTCTGAGAGATAAGTGTGTGTGAAAGCCGTCCTTCACCTAGCTTGTTGGGAACACAAAGTTTCTTTTCAGTTGCAAACTCCATTCCATACATATATATGGGGAATTACTAGCTCCAACTCGGTTTTACAGTGAAAACTGCAGGAACTTCAAACCGGCACTAGGAAACAGACTGAGAAAGCAGAGAAAAAGTGTCTCCTGCAACCCGTTCCCTTGGTGCTAGATGAACGAACGTCTCTCCACTTGCTCAGTTCTGAGAGATAAGTGTGTGTGAAAGCCGTCCTTCACCTAGCTTGTTGGGAACACAAAGTTTCTTTTCAGTTGCAAACTCCATTCCATACATATATATGGGGAGGTAGAAGCTCTAACTCTGTTTGACAGTGAAAACTGCAGGAACTTCAAACCGGCACTAGGAAACAGACTGAGAAAGCAGAGATAAAGTATGTCCTGCAAACCGTTCCCTTGGTGCTAGATGAACGAACGTCTCTCCACTTGCTCAGTTCTGAGAGATAATTGTGTGTGAAAGCCGTCCTTCACCTAGCTTGTTGGGAACACAAAGTTTCTTTTCAGTTGCAAACTCCATTCCATACATATATATGGGGAGGTGCTAGCTCCAAATCGGTTTTACAGTGAAAATGCAGGAACTTCAAACCGGCACTAGGAAACAGACTGAGAAAGCAGAGAAAAAGTGTCTCCTGCAACCCGTTCCCTTGGTGCTAGATGAACGAACGTCTCTCCACTTGCTCAGGTCTGAGAGATAAGTGTGTGTGAAAGCCATCCTTCACCTAGCTTGTTGGGAACACAAAGTTTCTTTTCAGTTGCAAACACCATTCCATACATATATATGTGGAGGTACTAGCTCCAACTCGGTTTGACAGTGAAAACTGCAGGAACTTCAAACCGGCACTAGGAAACAGACTGAGAAAACAGAGAAAAAGGTCTCCTGCAACCGTTCCCTTGGTGCTAGATGAACGAACGTCTCTCCACTTGCTCAGTTCTGAGAGATAAGTGTGTGTGAAAGCCGTCCTTCACCTAGCTTGTTGGGAACACAAAGTTTCTTTTCAGTTGCAAACTCCATTCCATACATATATATGAGGAGGTTCTAGCTCCAACTCGGTTTGACAGTGAAAACTGCAGGAACTTCAAACCGGCACTTGGAAACAGACTGAGAAAGCAGAGAAAAAGTGTCTCCTGCAACCCGTTAACTTGGTGCTAGATGAACGTACGTCTCTCCACTTGCTCAGTTCTGAGAGATTATTGTGTGTGAACGCCGTCCTTCACCTGTCTTGTTGGGAACACAAAGTTTCTTTTCAGTTGCAAACTCCATTACATACATATATATGGGGAGGTACTAATTCCAACTCGGTTTGACATTGAAAACTACAGGAACTTCAAACCGGCACTAGGAAACAGACTGAGAAAGCAGAGAAAAAGTGTCTCCTGCAACCGTTCCCTTCGTGTTAGATGAACGAACGTCTCTCCACTTGCTCAGTTCTGAGAGATAAGTGTGTGTGAAAGCCGTCCTTCACCTAGCTTGTTGGGAACACAAAGTTTCTTTACAGTTGCAAACTCCATTCCATACATATATATGGGGAGGTACTAGATCCAACTCGGTTTTACAGTGAAAACTGCAGGAACTTCAAACCGGCACTAGGAAACAGACTGAGAAAGCAGAGAAAAAGTGTCTCCTGCAACCCGTTCCCTTGGTGCTAGATGAACGAACGTCTCTCCACTTGCTCAGGTCTGAGAGATAAGTGTGTGTGAAAGCCATCCTTCACCTAGCTTGTTGGGAACACAAAGTTTCTTTTCAGTTGCAAACACCATTCCATACATATATATGTGGAGGTACTAGCTCCAACTCGGTTTGACAGTGAAAACTGCAGGAACTTCAAACCGGCACTAGGAAACAGACTGAGAAAACAGAGAAAAAGGTCTCCTGCAACCGTTCCCTTGGTGCTAGATGAACGAACGTCTCTCCACTTGCTCAGTTCTGAGAGATAAGTGTGTGTGAAAGCCGTCCTTCACCTAGCTTGTTGGGAACACAAAGTTTCTTTTCAGTTGCAAACTCCATTCCATACATATATATGAGGAGGTTCTAGCTCCAACTCGGTTTGACAGTGAAAACTGCAGGAACTTCAAACCGGCACTTGGAAACAGACTGAGAAAGCAGAGAAAAAGTGTCTCCTGCAACCGTTCCCTTCGTGCTAGATGAACGAACGTCTCTCCACTTGCTCAGTTCTGAGAGATAAGTGTGTGTGAAAGCCGTCCTTCACCTGTCTTGTTGGGAACACAAATTTTCTCTTCAGTTGCAAACTCCATTCCATACATATATATGGGGAGATCCTAACTCCAACTCTGTTTGACAGTGAAAACTGCAGGAACTTCAAACCGGCACTAGGAAACAGACTGAGAAACAGAGAAAAAGTGTCTCCTGCAACCGTTCCCTTCGTGCTAGATGAACGAACGTCTCTCCACTTGCTCAGTTCTGAGAGATAAGTGTGTGTGAAAGCCGTCCTTCACCTAGCTTGTTGGGAACACAAAGTTTCTTTTCAGTTGCAAACTCCATTCCATACATATATATGGGTAGGTACTAGCTCCAACTCGGTTTTACAGTGAAAACTGCAGGAACTTCAAACCGGCACTAGGAAACAGACTGAGAAAGCAGAGAAAAAGTGTCCCCTGCAACCCGTTCCCTTGGTGCTAGATGAACGAACATCTCTCCACTTGCTCAGTTCTGAGAGATAAGTGTGTGTGAAAGCCGTCCTTCACCTAGCTTGTTGGGAACACAAAGTTTCTTTTCAGTTGCAAACTCCATTCCATACATATATATGGGGAATTACTAGCTCCAACTCGGTTTTACAGTGAAAACTGCAGGAACTTCAAACCGGCACTAGGAAACAGACTGAGAAAGCAGAGAAAAAGTGTCTCCTGCAACCCGTTCCCTTGGTGCTAGATGAACGAACGTCTCTCCACTTGCTCAGTTCTGAGAGATAAGTGTGTGTGAAAGCCGTCCTTCACCTAGCTTGTTGGGAACACAAAGTTTCTTTTCAGTTGCAAACTCCATTCCATACATATATATGGGGAGGTAGAAGCTCTAACTCTGTTTGACAGTGAAAACTGCAGGAACTTCAAACCGGCACTAGGAAACAGACTGAGAAAGCAGAGATAAAGTATGTCCTGCAAACCGTTCCCTTGGTGCTAGATGAACGAACGTCTCTCCACTTGCTCAGTTCTGAGAGATAATTGTGTGTGAAAGCCGTCCTTCACCTAGCTTGTTGGGAACACAAAGTTTCTTTTCAGTTGCAAACTCCATTCCATACATATATATGGGGAGGTGCTAGCTCCAAATCGGTTTTACAGTGAAAATGCAGGAACTTCAAACCGGCACTAGGAAACAGACTGAGAAAGCAGAGAAAAAGTGTCTCCTGCAACCCGTTCCCTTGGTGCTAGATGAACGAACGTCTCTCCACTTGCTCAGGTCTGAGAGATAAGTGTGTGTGAAAGCCATCCTTCACCTAGCTTGTTGGGAACACAAAGTTTCTTTTCAGTTGCAAACACCATTCCATACATATATATGTGGAGGTACTAGCTCCAACTCGGTTTGACAGTGAAAACTGCAGGAACTTCAAACCGGCACTAGGAAACAGACTGAGAAAACAGAGAAAAAGGTCTCCTGCAACCGTTCCCTTGGTGCTAGATGAACGAACGTCTCTCCACTTGCTCAGTTCTGAGAGATAAGTGTGTGTGAAAGCCGTCCTTCACCTAGCTTGTTGGGAACACAAAGTTTCTTTTCAGTTGCAAACTCCATTCCATACATATATATGAGGAGGTTCTAGCTCCAACTCGGTTTGACAGTGAAAACTGCAGGAACTTCAAACCGGCACTTGGAAACAGACTGAGAAAGCAGAGAAAAAGTGTCTCCTGCAACCCGTTAACTTGGTGCTAGATGAACGTACGTCTCTCCACTTGCTCAGTTCTGAGAGATTATTGTGTGTGAACGCCGTCCTTCACCTGTCTTGTTGGGAACACAAAGTTTCTTTTCAGTTGCAAACTCCATTACATACATATATATGGGGAGGTACTAATTCCAACTCGGTTTGACATTGAAAACTACAGGAACTTCAAACCGGCACTAGGAAACAGACTGAGAAAGCAGAGAAAAAGTGTCTCCTGCAACCGTTCCCTTCGTGTTAGATGAACGAACGTCTCTCCACTTGCTCAGTTCTGAGAGATAAGTGTGTGTGAAAGCCGTCCTTCACCTAGCTTGTTGGGAACACAAAGTTTCTTTACAGTTGCAAACTCCATTCCATACATATATATGGGGAGGTACTAGATCCAACTCGGTTTTACAGTGAAAACTGCAGGAACTTCAAACCGGCACTAGGAAACAGACTGAGAAAGCAGAGAAAAAGTGTCTCCTGCAACCCGTTCCCTTGGTGCTAGATGAACGAACGTCTCTCCACTTGCTCAGGTCTGAGAGATAAGTGTGTGTGAAAGCCATCCTTCACCTAGCTTGTTGGGAACACAAAGTTTCTTTTCAGTTGCAAACACCATTCCATACATATATATGTGGAGGTACTAGCTCCAACTCGGTTTGACAGTGAAAACTGCAGGAACTTCAAACCGGCACTAGGAAACAGACTGAGAAAACAGAGAAAAAGGTCTCCTGCAACCGTTCCCTTGGTGCTAGATGAACGAACGTCTCTCCACTTGCTCAGTTCTGAGAGATAAGTGTGTGTGAAAGCCGTCCTTCACCTAGCTTGTTGGGAACACAAAGTTTCTTTTCAGTTGCAAACTCCATTCCATACATATATATGAGGAGGTTCTAGCTCCAACTCGGTTTGACAGTGAAAACTGCAGGAACTTCAAACCGGCACTTGGAAACAGACTGAGAAAGCAGAGAAAAAGTGTCTCCTGCAACCCGTTAACTTGGTGCTAGATGAACGTACGTCTCTCCACTTGCTCAGTTCTGAGAGATTATTGTGTGTGAACGCCGTCCTTCACCTGTCTTGTTGGGAACACAAAGTTTCTTTTCAGTTGCAAACTCCATTACATACATATATATGGGGAGGTACTAATTCCAACTCGGTTTGACATTGAAAACTACAGGAACTTCAAACCGGCACTAGGAAACAGACTGAGAAAGCAGAGAAAAAGTGTCTCCTGCAACCGTTCCCTTCGTGTTAGATGAACGAACGTCTCTCCACTTGCTCAGTTCTGAGAGATAAGTGTGTGTGAAAGCCGTCCTTCACCTAGCTTGTTGGGAACACAAAGTTTCTTTACAGTTGCAAACTCCATTCCATACATATATATGGGGAGGTACTAGATCCAACTCGGTTTTACAGTGAAAACTGCAGGAACTTCAAACCGGCACTAGGAAACAGACTGAGAAAGCAGAGAAAAAGTGTCTCCTGCAAACCGTTCCCTTGGTGCTAGATGAACGAACGTCTCTCCACTTGCTCAGTTCTGAGAGATAATTGTGTGTGAAAGCCGTACCTCACCTAGCTTGTTGGGAACACAAAGTTTCTTTTCAGTTGCAAACTCCAATCCATACATATATATGGGGAGGTGCTAGCTCCAACACGGTTTTACAGTGAAAATGCAGGAACTTCAAACCGGCACTAGGAAACAGACTGAGAAAGCAGAGAAAAAGTGTCTCCTGCAACCCGTTCACTTGGTGCTAGATGTACGAACGTCTCTCCACTTGCTGAGTTCTGAGAGATAAGTGTGTGTGAAAGCCGTCCTTCACCTAGCTTGTTGGGAACACAAAGTTTCTTTTCAGGTTCAAACTCCATTCCATACATATATATGGGGAGGTAGAAGCTCCAAATCTGTTTGACAGTGAAATCTGCAGGAACTTCAAACCGGCACTGGGAAACAGACTGAGAAAGCAGAGAAAAAGTGTCTCCTGCAAACGTTACCTTCGTGCTAGATGAACGAACGTCTCTCCACTTGCTCAGTTCTGAGAGATAAGTGTGTGTGAAAGCCGTCCTTCACCTAGCTTGTTGGGAACACAAAGTTTCTTTTCAGTTGCAAACTCCATTCCATACATATATATGGGTAGGTACTAGCTCCAACTCGGTTTTACAGTGAAAACTGCAGGAACTTCAAACTGGCACTAGGAAACAGACTGAGAAAGCAGAGAAAAAGTGTCTCCTGCAACCGTTCCCTTCGTGCTAGATGAACGAACGTCTCTCCACTTGCTCAGTTCTGAGAGATAAGTGTGTGTGAAAGCCGTCCTTCACCTGTCTTGTTGGGAACACAAATTTTCTCTTCAGTTGCAAACTCCATTCCATACATATATATGGGGAGATCCTAACTCCAACTCTGTTTGACAGTGAAAACTGCAGGAACTTCAAACCGGCACTAGGAAACAGACTGAGAAACAGAGAAAAAGTGTCTCCTGCAACCGTTCCCTTCGTGCTAGATGAACGAACGTCTCTCCACTTGCTCAGTTCTGAGAGATAAGTGTGTGTGAAAGCCGTCCTTCACCTAGCTTGTTGGGAACACAAAGTTTCTTTTCAGTTGCAAACTCCATTCCATACATATATATGGGTAGGTACTAGCTCCAACTCGGTTTTACAGTGAAAACTGCAGGAACTTCAAACCGGCACTAGGAAACAGACTGAGAAAGCAGAGAAAAAGTGTCTCCTGCAACCGTTCCCTTGGTGCTAGATGAACGAAAGTCTCTCCACTTGCTCAGTTCTGAGAGATAAGTGTGTGTGAAAGCCGTCCTTCAACTATCTTGTTGGGAACACAAAGTTTCTTTTCAGTTGCAAACTCCATTCCATACATATATATGAGGAGGTACTAGCTCCAACTCGGTTTGACAGTGAAAACTGCAGGAACTTCAAACCGGCACTTGGAAACAGGCTGAGAAAGCAGAGAAAAAGTGTCTCCTGCAACCCGTTCCCTTGGTGCTAGATGAACGTACGTCTCTCCACTTGCTCAGTTCTGAGAGATTATTGTGTGTGAACGCCGTCCTTCAACTAGCTTGTTGGGAACACAAAGTTTCTTTTCAGTTGCAAACTCCATTCCATACATATATATGGGGAGGTGCTAGCTCCAACTCGGTTTTACAGTGAAAATGCAGGAACTTCAAACCGGCACTAGGAAACAGACTGAGAAAGCAGAGAAAAAGTGTCTCCTGCAACCCGTTCCCTTGGTGCTAGATGAACGAACGTCTCTCCACTTGCTCAGTTCTGAGAGATAAGTGTGTGTGAAAGCCATCCTTCACCTAGCTTGTTGGGAACACAAAGTTTCTTTTCAGTTGCAAACACCATTCCATACATATATATGTGGAGGTACAAGCTCCACCTCGGTTTGACAGTGAAAACTGCAGGAACTTCAAACCGGCACTAGGAAACAGACTGAGAAAGCAGAGAAAAAGGTCTCCTGCAACCGTTCCCTTCGTGCTAGATGAACGAACGTCTCTCCACTTGCTCAGTTCTGAGAGATAAGTGTGTGTGAAAGCCGTCCTTCACCTAGCTTGTTGGGAACACAAAGTTTCTTTTCAGTTGCAAACTCCATTCCATACATATATATGAGGAGGTTCTAGCTCCAACTCGGTTTGACAGTGAAAACTGCAGGAACTTCAAACCGGCACTTGGAAACAGACTGAGAAAGCAGAGAAAAAGTGTCTCCTGCAACCCGTTCCCTTGGTGCTAGATGAACGTACGTCTCTCCACTTGCTCAGTTCTGAGAGATTATTGTGTGTGAACGCCGTCCTTCACCTGTCTTGTTGGGAACACAAAGTTTCTTTTCAGTTGCAAACTCCATTACATACATATATATGGGGAGGTACTAACTCCAACTCGGTTTGACAGTGAAAACTACAGGAAATTCAAACCGGCACTAGGAAACAGACAGAGAAAGCAGAGAAAAAGTGTCTCCTGCAACCTTTCCCTTCGTGTTAGATGAACGAACGTCTCTCCACTTGCTCAGTTCTGAGAGATAAGTGTGTGTGAAAGCCGTCCTTCAACTAGCTTGTTGGGAACACAAAGTTTCTTTTCAGTTGCAAACTCCATTCCATACATATATATGGGGAGGTACTAGATCCAACTCGGTTTTACAGTGAAAACTGCAGGAACTTCAAACCGGCACTAGGAAACAGACTGAGAAAGCAGAGAAAAAGTTTCTCCTGCAACCCGTTCCCTTGGTGCTAGATGAACGAACGTCTCTCCACTTGCTCAGTTCTGAGAGATAAGTGTGTGTGAAAGCCGTCCTTCACCTAGCTTGTTGGGAACACAAAGTTTCTTTTCAGTTTCAAACTCCATTCCATACATATATATGGGGAGGTAGAAGCTCCAAATCTGTTTGACAGTGAAAACTGCAGGAACTTCAAACCGGCACTGGGAAACAGACTGAGAAAGCAGAGAAAAAGTGTCTCCTGCAAACGTTACCTTCGTGCTAGATGAACGAACGTCTCTCCACTTGCTCAGTTCTGAGAGATAAGTGTGTGTGAAAGCCGTCCTTCACCTAGCTTGTTGGGAACACAAAGTTTCTTTTCAGTTGCAAACTCCATTCCATACATATATATGGGTAGGTACTAGCTCCAACTCGGTTTTACAGTGAAAACTGCAGGAACTTCAAACTGGCACTAGGAAACAGACTGAGAAAGCAGAGAAAAAGTGTCTCCTGCAACCGTTCCCTTCGTGCTAGATGAACGAACGTCTCTCCACTTGCTCAGTTCTGAGAGATAAGTGTGTGTGAAAGCCGTCCTTCACCTAGCTTGTTGGGAACACAAAGTTTCTTTTCAGTTGCAAACTCCATTCCATACATATATATGAGGAGGTACTAGCTCCAACTCGGTTTGACAGTGAAAACTGCAGGAACTTCAAACCGGCACTAGGAAACAGACTGAGAAAGCAGAGAAAAAGTGTCTCCTGCAACCCGTTCCCTTGGTGCTAGATGAACGTACGACTCTCCACTTGCTCAGTTCTGAGAGATAAGTGTGTGTGAACGCCGTCCTTCACCTAGATTGTTGGGAACACAAAGTTTCTTTTCAGTTGCAAACTCCATTCCATACATATATATGGGGAGGTACTAACTCCAACTCGGTTTGACAGTGAAAACTGCAGGAACTTCAAACCGGCACTAGGAAACAGACTGAGAAAGCAGAGAAAAAGTGTCTCCTGCAACCGTTCCCTTCGTATTAGATGAACGAACATCTCTCCACTTGCTCAGTTCTGAGAGATAAGTGTGTGTGAAAGCCGTCCTTCACCTAGCTTGTTGTGAACACAAAGTTTCTTTTCAGTTGCAAACTCCATTCCATACATATATATGGGGAGGTACTAGCTCCAACTCTGTTTGACAGTGAAAACTGCAGGAAATTCAAACCGGCACTAGGAAACAGACTGAGAAAGCAGAGAAAAAGTGTCTCCTGCAACCCGTTCCCTTGGTGCTAGATGAACGAACGTCTCTCCACTTGCTCAGTTCTGAGAGATAATTGTGTGTGAAAGCCGTCCTTCACTTAGCTTGTTGGGAACACAAAGTTTCTTTTCAGTTGCAAACTCCATTCCATACATATATATGGGGAGGTGCTAGCTCCATCTCGGTTTACAGTGAAAATGCGGGAACTTCAAACCGGCACTAGAAAACAGACTGAGAAAGCAGAGAAAAAGTGTCTCCTGCAACCCGTTCCCTTGGTGCTAAATGAACGAACGTCTCTCCACTTTCTCAGTTCTGAGAGATAAGTGTGTGTGAAAGCCGTCCTTCACCTAGCTTGTTGGGAACACAAAGTTTCTTTTCAGTTTCAAACTCCAATCCATACATATATATGGGGAGGTAGAAGCTCCAAATCTGTTTGACAGTGAAAATTGCAGGAACTTTAAACCGGCACTGGGAAACAGACTGAGAAAGCAGAGAAAAAGTGCCTCCTGCAACCCGTTCCCTTGGTGCTAAATGAACGAACGTCTCTCCACTTGCTCAGTTCTGAGAGATAAGTGTGTGTGAAAGCCAACCTTCACCTAGCTTGTTGGGAACACAAAGTTTCTTTTCAGGTGCAAACACCATTCCATACATATATATGTGGAGGTACTAGCTCCAACTCGGTTTTACAGTGAAAACTGCAGGAACTTCAAACCGGCACTAGGAAACAGACTGAGAAAGCAGAGAAAAAGTGTCTCCTGCAACCCGTTCCCTTGGTGCTAGATGAACGAACGTCTCTCCACTTGCTCAGTTCTGAGAGATAAGTGTGTGTGAAAGCCGTCCTTCACCTAGCTTGTTGGGAACACAAAGTTTCTTTACAGTTGCAAACTCCATTCCATACATATATATGGGGAGGTACTAGATCCAACTCGGTTTTACAGTGAAAACTGCAGGAACTTCAAACCGGCACTAGGAAACAGACTGAGAAAGCAGAGAAAAAGTGTCTCCTGCAACCCGTTCCCTTGGTGCTAGATGAACGAACGTCTCTCCACTTGCTCAGGTCTGAGAGATAAGTGTGTGTGAAAGCCATCCTTCACCTAGCTTGTTGGGAACACAAAGTTTCTTTTCAGTTGCAAACACCATTCCATACATATATATGTGGAGGTACTAGCTCCAACTCGGTTTGACAGTGAAAACTGCAGGAACTTCAAACCGGCACTAGGAAACAGACTGAGAAAACAGAGAAAAAGGTCTCCTGCAACCGTTCCCTTGGTGCTAGATGAACGAACGTCTCTCCACTTGCTCAGTTCTGAGAGATAAGTGTGTGTGAAAGCCGTCCTTCACCTAGCTTGTTGGGAACACAAAGTTTCTTTTCAGTTGCAAACTCCATTCCATACATATATATGAGGAGGTTCTAGCTCCAACTCGGTTTGACAGTGAAAACTGCAGGAACTTCAAACCGGCACTTGGAAACAGACTGAGAAAGCAGAGAAAAAGTGTCTCCTGCAACCCGTTAACTTGGTGCTAGATGAACGTACGTCTCTCCACTTGCTCAGTTCTGAGAGATTATTGTGTGTGAACGCCGTCCTTCACCTGTCTTGTTGGGAACACAAAGTTTCTTTTCAGTTGCAAACTCCATTACATACATATATATGGGGAGGTACTAATTCCAACTCGGTTTGACATTGAAAACTACAGGAACTTCAAACCGGCACTAGGAAACAGACTGAGAAAGCAGAGAAAAAGTGTCTCCTGCAACCGTTCCCTTCGTGTTAGATGAACGAACGTCTCTCCACTTGCTCAGTTCTGAGAGATAAGTGTGTGTGAAAGCCGTCCTTCACCTAGCTTGTTGGGAACACAAAGTTTCTTTACAGTTGCAAACTCCATTCCATACATATATATGGGGAGGTACTAGATCCAACTCGGTTTTACAGTGAAAACTGCAGGAACTTCAAACCGGCACTAGGAAACAGACTGAGAAAGCAGAGAAAAAGTGTCTCCTGCAAACCGTTCCCTTGGTGCTAGATGAACGAACGTCTCTCCACTTGCTCAGTTCTGAGAGATAATTGTGTGTGAAAGCCGTACCTCACCTAGCTTGTTGGGAACACAAAGTTTCTTTTCAGTTGCAAACTCCAATCCATACATATATATGGGGAGGTGCTAGCTCCAACACGGTTTTACAGTGAAAATGCAGGAACTTCAAACCGGCACTAGGAAACAGACTGAGAAAGCAGAGAAAAAGTGTCTCCTGCAACCCGTTCACTTGGTGCTAGATGTACGAACGTCTCTCCACTTGCTGAGTTCTGAGAGATAAGTGTGTGTGAAAGCCGTCCTTCACCTAGCTTGTTGGGAACACAAAGTTTCTTTTCAGGTTCAAACTCCATTCCATACATATATATGGGGAGGTAGAAGCTCCAAATCTGTTTGACAGTGAAATCTGCAGGAACTTCAAACCGGCACTGGGAAACAGACTGAGAAAGCAGAGAAAAAGTGTCTCCTGCAAACGTTACCTTCGTGCTAGATGAACGAACGTCTCTCCACTTGCTCAGTTCTGAGAGATAAGTGTGTGTGAAAGCCGTCCTTCACCTAGCTTGTTGGGAACACAAAGTTTCTTTTCAGTTGCAAACTCCATTCCATACATATATATGGGTAGGTACTAGCTCCAACTCGGTTTTACAGTGAAAACTGCAGGAACTTCAAACTGGCACTAGGAAACAGACTGAGAAAGCAGAGAAAAAGTGTCTCCTGCAACCGTTCCCTTCGTGCTAGATGAACGAACGTCTCTCCACTTGCTCAGTTCTGAGAGATAAGTGTGTGTGAAAGCCGTCCTTCACCTGTCTTGTTGGGAACACAAATTTTCTCTTCAGTTGCAAACTCCATTCCATACATATATATGGGGAGATCCTAACTCCAACTCTGTTTGACAGTGAAAACTGCAGGAACTTCAAACCGGCACTAGGAAACAGACTGAGAAACAGAGAAAAAGTGTCTCCTGCAACCGTTCCCTTCGTGCTAGATGAACGAACGTCTCTCCACTTGCTCAGTTCTGAGAGATAAGTGTGTGTGAAAGCCGTCCTTCACCTAGCTTGTTGGGAACACAAAGTTTCTTTTCAGTTGCAAACTCCATTCCATACATATATATGGGTAGGTACTAGCTCCAACTCGGTTTTACAGTGAAAACTGCAGGAACTTCAAACCGGCACTAGGAAACAGACTGAGAAAGCAGAGAAAAAGTGTCTCCTGCAACCGTTCCCTTGGTGCTAGATGAACGAAAGTCTCTCCACTTGCTCAGTTCTGAGAGATAAGTGTGTGTGAAAGCCGTCCTTCAACTATCTTGTTGGGAACACAAAGTTTCTTTTCAGTTGCAAACTCCATTCCATACATATATATGAGGAGGTACTAGCTCCAACTCGGTTTGACAGTGAAAACTGCAGGAACTTCAAACCGGCACTTGGAAACAGGCTGAGAAAGCAGAGAAAAAGTGTCTCCTGCAACCCGTTCCCTTGGTGCTAGATGAACGTACGTCTCTCCACTTGCTCAGTTCTGAGAGATTATTGTGTGTGAACGCCGTCCTTCAACTAGCTTGTTGGGAACACAAAGTTTCTTTTCAGTTGCAAACTCCATTCCATACATATATATGGGGAGGTGCTAGCTCCAACTCGGTTTTACAGTGAAAATGCAGGAACTTCAAACCGGCACTAGGAAACAGACTGAGAAAGCAGAGAAAAAGTGTCTCCTGCAACCCGTTCCCTTGGTGCTAGATGAACGAACGTCTCTCCACTTGCTCAGTTCTGAGAGATAAGTGTGTGTGAAAGCCATCCTTCACCTAGCTTGTTGGGAACACAAAGTTTCTTTTCAGTTGCAAACACCATTCCATACATATATATGTGGAGGTACAAGCTCCACCTCGGTTTGACAGTGAAAACTGCAGGAACTTCAAACCGGCACTAGGAAACAGACTGAGAAAGCAGAGAAAAAGGTCTCCTGCAACCGTTCCCTTCGTGCTAGATGAACGAACGTCTCTCCACTTGCTCAGTTCTGAGAGATAAGTGTGTGTGAAAGCCGTCCTTCACCTAGCTTGTTGGGAACACAAAGTTTCTTTTCAGTTGCAAACTCCATTCCATACATATATATGAGGAGGTTCTAGCTCCAACTCGGTTTGACAGTGAAAACTGCAGGAACTTCAAACCGGCACTTGGAAACAGACTGAGAAAGCAGAGAAAAAGTGTCTCCTGCAACCCGTTCCCTTGGTGCTAGATGAACGTACGTCTCTCCACTTGCTCAGTTCTGAGAGATTATTGTGTGTGAACGCCGTCCTTCACCTGTCTTGTTGGGAACACAAAGTTTCTTTTCAGTTGCAAACTCCATTACATACATATATATGGGGAGGTACTAACTCCAACTCGGTTTGACAGTGAAAACTACAGGAAATTCAAACCGGCACTAGGAAACAGACAGAGAAAGCAGAGAAAAAGTGTCTCCTGCAACCTTTCCCTTCGTGTTAGATGAACGAACGTCTCTCCACTTGCTCAGTTCTGAGAGATAAGTGTGTGTGAAAGCCGTCCTTCAACTAGCTTGTTGGGAACACAAAGTTTCTTTTCAGTTGCAAACTCCATTCCATACATATATATGGGGAGGTACTAGATCCAACTCGGTTTTACAGTGAAAACTGCAGGAACTTCAAACCGGCACTAGGAAACAGACTGAGAAAGCAGAGAAAAAGTTTCTCCTGCAACCCGTTCCCTTGGTGCTAGATGAACGAACGTCTCTCCACTTGCTCAGTTCTGAGAGATAAGTGTGTGTGAAAGCCGTCCTTCACCTAGCTTGTTGGGAACACAAAGTTTCTTTTCAGTTTCAAACTCCATTCCATACATATATATGGGGAGGTAGAAGCTCCAAATCTGTTTGACAGTGAAAACTGCAGGAACTTCAAACCGGCACTGGGAAACAGACTGAGAAAGCAGAGAAAAAGTGTCTCCTGCAAACGTTACCTTCGTGCTAGATGAACGAACGTCTCTCCACTTGCTCAGTTCTGAGAGATAAGTGTGTGTGAAAGCCGTCCTTCACCTAGCTTGTTGGGAACACAAAGTTTCTTTTCAGTTGCAAACTCCATTCCATACATATATATGGGTAGGTACTAGCTCCAACTCGGTTTTACAGTGAAAACTGCAGGAACTTCAAACTGGCACTAGGAAACAGACTGAGAAAGCAGAGAAAAAGTGTCTCCTGCAACCGTTCCCTTCGTGCTAGATGAACGAACGTCTCTCCACTTGCTCAGTTCTGAGAGATAAGTGTGTGTGAAAGCCGTCCTTCACCTAGCTTGTTGGGAACACAAAGTTTCTTTTCAGTTGCAAACTCCATTCCATACATATATATGAGGAGGTACTAGCTCCAACTCGGTTTGACAGTGAAAACTGCAGGAACTTCAAACCGGCACTAGGAAACAGACTGAGAAAGCAGAGAAAAAGTGTCTCCTGCAACCCGTTCCCTTGGTGCTAGATGAACGTACGACTCTCCACTTGCTCAGTTCTGAGAGATAAGTGTGTGTGAACGCCGTCCTTCACCTAGATTGTTGGGAACACAAAGTTTCTTTTCAGTTGCAAACTCCATTCCATACATATATATGGGGAGGTACTAACTCCAACTCGGTTTGACAGTGAAAACTGCAGGAACTTCAAACCGGCACTAGGAAACAGACTGAGAAAGCAGAGAAAAAGTGTCTCCTGCAACCGTTCCCTTCGTATTAGATGAACGAACATCTCTCCACTTGCTCAGTTCTGAGAGATAAGTGTGTGTGAAAGCCGTCCTTCACCTAGCTTGTTGTGAACACAAAGTTTCTTTTCAGTTGCAAACTCCATTCCATACATATATATGGGGAGGTACTAGCTCCAACTCTGTTTGACAGTGAAAACTGCAGGAAATTCAAACCGGCACTAGGAAACAGACTGAGAAAGCAGAGAAAAAGTGTCTCCTGCAACCCGTTCCCTTGGTGCTAGATGAACGAACGTCTCTCCACTTGCTCAGTTCTGAGAGATAATTGTGTGTGAAAGCCGTCCTTCACTTAGCTTGTTGGGAACACAAAGTTTCTTTTCAGTTGCAAACTCCATTCCATACATATATATGGGGAGGTGCTAGCTCCATCTCGGTTTACAGTGAAAATGCGGGAACTTCAAACCGGCACTAGAAAACAGACTGAGAAAGCAGAGAAAAAGTGTCTCCTGCAACCCGTTCCCTTGGTGCTAAATGAACGAACGTCTCTCCACTTTCTCAGTTCTGAGAGATAAGTGTGTGTGAAAGCCGTCCTTCACCTAGCTTGTTGGGAACACAAAGTTTCTTTTCAGTTTCAAACTCCAATCCATACATATATATGGGGAGGTAGAAGCTCCAAATCTGTTTGACAGTGAAAATTGCAGGAACTTTAAACCGGCACTGGGAAACAGACTGAGAAAGCAGAGAAAAAGTGCCTCCTGCAACCCGTTCCCTTGGTGCTAAATGAACGAACGTCTCTCCACTTGCTCAGTTCTGAGAGATAAGTGTGTGTGAAAGCCAACCTTCACCTAGCTTGTTGGGAACACAAAGTTTCTTTTCAGGTGCAAACACCATTCCATACATATATATGTGGAGGTACTAGCTCCAACTCGGTTTTACAGTGAAAACTGCAGGAACTTCAAACCGGCACTAGGAAACAGACTGAGAAAGCAGAGAAAAAGTGTCTTCTGCAAACGTTACCTTCGTGCTAGATGAACGAACGTCTCTCCACTTGCTCAGTTCTGAGAGATAAGTGTGTGTGAAAGCCGTCCTTCACCTAGCTTGTTGGGAACACAAAGTTTCTTTTCAGTTGCAAACTCCATTCCATACATATATATGGGTAGGTACTAGCTCCAACTCGCTTTTACAGTGAAAACTGCAGGAACTTCAAACCGGCACTAGGAAACAGACTGAGAAAGCAGAGAAAAAGTGTCTCCTGCAACCTTTCCCTTCGTGCTAGATGAACGAACGTCTCTCCACTTGCTCAGTTCTGAGAGATAAGTGTGTGTGAAAGCCGTCCTTCACCTAGCTTGTTGGGAACACAAAGTTTCTTTTCAGTTGCAAACTCCATTCCATACATATATATGAGGAGGTACTAGCTCCAACTCGGTTTGACAGTGAAAACTGCAGGAACTTCAAACCGGCACTAGGAAACAGACTGAGAAAGCAGAGAAAAAGTGTCTCCTGCAACCCGTTCCCTTGGTGCTAGATGAACGTACGACTCTCCACTTGCTCAGTTCTGAGAGATAAGTGTGTGTGAACGCCGTCCTTCACCTAGATTGTTGGGAACACAAAGTTTCTTTTGAGTTGCAATCTCCATTACATACATATATGGGGAGGTACTAACTCCAACACGGTTTGACAGTGAAAACTGCAGGAACTTCAAACCGGCACTAGGAAACAGACTGAGAAATCAGAGAAAAAGTGTCTCCTGCAACCCGTTCCCTTGGTGCTAGATGAACGAACGTCTCTCCACTTGCTCAGTTCTGAGAGATAAGTGTGTGTGAAAGCCGTCCTTCACCTAGCTTGTTGGGAACACAAAGTTTCTTTTCAGTTTCAAACTCCATTCCATACATATATATGGGGAGGTAGAAGCTCCAAATCTGTTTGACAGTGAAAATTGCAGGAACTTCAAACCGGCACTGGGAAACAGACTGAGAAAGCAGAGAAAAAGTGTCTCCTGCAACCCGTTCCCTTGGTGCTAAATGAACGAACATCTCTCCACTTGCTCAGTTCTGAGAGATAAGTGTGTGTGAAAAGCCAACCTTCACCTAGCTTGTTGGGAACACAAAGTTTCTTTTCAGTTGCAAACACCATTCCATACATATATATGTGGAGGTACTAGCTCCAACTCGGTTTGACAGTGAAAACTGCAGGAACTTCAAACCGGCACTAGGAAACAGACTGAGAAAGCAGAGAAAAAGTGTCTCCTGCAAAAGTTACCTTCGTGCTAGATGAACGAACGTCTCTCCACTTGCTCAGTTCTGAGAGATAAGTGTGTGTGAAAGCCGTCCTTCACCTAGCTTGTTGGGAACACAAAGTTTCTTTTCAGTTGCAAACTCCATTCCATACATATATATGGGTAGGTACTAGCTCCAACTCGGTTTTACAGTGAAAACTGCAGGAACTTCAAACCGGCCCTAGGAAAGAGACTGAGAAAGCAGAGAAAAAGTGTCTCCTGCAACCGTTCCCTTCGTGCTAGATGAACGAACGTCTCTCCACTTGCTCAGTTCTGAGAGATAAGTGTGTGTGAAAGCCGTCCTTCACCTAGCTTGTTGGGAACACAAAGTTTCTTTTCAGTTGCAAACTCCATTCCATACATATATATGAGGAGGTACTAGCTCCAACTCGGTTTGACAGTGAAAACTGCAGGAACTTCAAACCGGCACTAGGAAACAGACTGAGAAAGCAGAGAAAAAGTGTCTCCTGCAACCCGTTCCCTTGGTGCTAGATGAACGTACGACTCTCCACTTGCTCAGTTCTGAGAGATAAGTGTGTGTGAACGCCGTCCTTCACATAGATTGTTGGGAACACAAAGTTTCTTTTCAGTTGCAAACTCCATTCCATACATATATATGGGGAGGTACTAACTCCAACTCGGTTTGACAGTGAAAACTGCAGGAACTTCAAACCGGCACTAGGAAACAGACTGAGAAAGCAGAGAAAAAGTGTCTCCTGCAACCGTTCCCTTCGTATTAGATGAACGAACGTCTCTCCACTTGCTCAGTTCTGAGAGATAAGTGTGTGTGAAAGCCGTCCTTCACCTAGCTTGTTGGGAACACAAAGTTTCTTTTCAGTTTCAAACTCCATTCCATACATATATATGGGGAGGTAGAAGCTCCAAATCTGTTTGACAGTGAAAATTGCAGGAACTTCAAACCGGCACTGGGAAACAGACTGAGAAACAGAGAAAAAGTGTCTCCTGCAACCCGTTCCCTTGGTGCTAAATGAACGAACATCTCTCCACTTGCTCAGTTCTGAGAGATAAGTGTGTGTGAAAAGCCAACCTTCACCTAGCTTGTTGGGAACACAAAGTTTCTTTTCAGGTGCAAACACCATTCCATACATATATATGTGGAGGTACTAGCTCCAACTCGGTTTGACAGTGAAAACTGCAGGAACTTCAAACCGGCACTAGGAAACAGACTGAGAAAGCAGAGAAAAAGTGTCTCCTGCAAAAGTTACCTTCGTGCTAGATGAACGAACGTCTCTCCACTTGCTCAGTTCTGAGAGATAAGTGTGTGTGAAAGCCGTCCTTCACCTAGCTTGTTGGGAACACAAAGTTTCTTTTCAGTTGCAAACTCCATTCCATACATATATATGGGTAGGTACTAGCTCCAACTCGGTTTTACAGTGAAAACTGCAGGAACTTCAAACCGGCCCTAGGAAAGAGACTGAGAAAGCAGAGAAAAAGTGTCTCCTGCAACCGTTCCCTTCGTGCTAGATGAACGAACGTCTCTCCACTTGCTCAGTTCTGAGAGATAAGTGTGTGTGAAAGCCGTCCTTCACCTAGCTTGTTGGGAACACAAAGTTTCTTTTCAGTTGCAAACTCCATTCCATACATATATATGAGGAGGTACTAGCTCCAACTCGGTTTGACAGTGAAAACTGCAGGAACTTCAAACCGGCACTAGGAAACAGACTGAGAAAGCAGAGAAAAAGTGTCTCCTGCAACCCGTTCCCTTGGTGCTAGATGAACGTACGACTCTCCACTTGCTCAGTTCTGAGAGATAAGTGTGTGTGAACGCCGTCCTTCACATAGATTGTTGGGAACACAAAGTTTCTTTTCAGTTGCAAACTCCATTCCATACATATATATGGGGAGGTACTAACTCCAACTCGGTTTGACAGTGAAAACTGCAGGAACTTCAAACCGGCACTAGGAAACAGACTGAGAAAGCAGAGAAAAAGTGTCTCCTGCAACCGTTCCCTTCGTATTAGATGAACGAACGTCTCTCCACTTGCTCAGTTCTGAGAGATAAGTGTGTGTGAAAGCCGTCCTTCACCTAGCTTGTTGTGAAAACAAAGTTTCTTTTCAGTTGCAAACTCCATTCCATACATATATATGGGGAGGTACTAGCTCCAACTCTGTTTGACAGTGAAAACTGCAGGAACTTCAAACCGGCACTAGGAAACAGACTGAGAAAGCAGAGAAAAAGTGTCTCCTGCAACCTGTTCCATTGGTGCTAAATGAACGAACGTCTCTCCACTTGCTCAGTTCTGAGAGATAAGTGTGTTTGAAAGCCGTCCTTCACCTAGGTTTTTGGGAACACAAAGTTTCTTTTCATTTGCAAACTCCATTCCATACATATATATGGGGAGGTACTAGCTCCAACTCGGTTTGACAGTGAAAACTGCAGGAACTTCAAACCGGCACTAGGAAACAGACTGAGAAATCCGAGAAAAAGTGTCTCATGCAACCCGTTCCCTTGTTGCTAGATGAACGAACGTCTCTCCACTTGCTCAGTTCTGAGAGATAAGTGTGTCTGAAAGCCGTACTTCACCTAGCTTGTTGGGAACACAAAGTTTCTTTTCAGTTGCAAACTCCATTCCATACATATATATGGGGAGGTAGAAGCTCCAACTCGGTTTTACAGTGAAAACTGCAGGAACTTCAAACCGGCACTAGGAAACAGACTGAGAAAGCAGAGAAAAAGTGTCTCCTGCCACCCGTTCCCTTGGTGCTAGATGAAAGAACGTCTCTACACTTGCTCAATTCTGAGAGATAATTGTGTGTGAAAGCCGTCCTTCACCTAGCTTGTTGGGAACACAAAGTTTCTTTTCAGTTGCAAACTCCATTCCATACATATATAAGGGGAATTACTAGCTGCAACTCGGTTTTACAGTGAAAACTGCAGGAACTTCAAACCGGCACTAGGAAACAGACTGAGAAAGCAGAGAAAAAGTGTCTCCTGCAACCCGTTCCCTTGGTGCTAGATGAACGAACATCTCTCCACTTGCTCAGTTCTGAGAGATAATTGTGTGTGAAAGCTGTACTTCAACTAGCTTGTTGGGAACACAAAGTTTCTTTTCAGTTGCAAACTCCATTCCATACATATATAAGGGGAGGTGCTAGCTCCAACTCGGTTTTACAGTGAAAATGCAGGAACTTCAAACCGGCACTAGGAAACAGACTGAGAAAGCAGAGAAAAAGTGTCTCCTGCAACCCGTTCCCTTGGTGCTAGATGAACGAACGTCTCTCCACTTTCTCAGTTCTGAGAGATAAGTGTGTGTGAAAGCCGTCCTTCACCTAGCTTGTTGGGAACACAAAGTTTCTTTTCAGTTTCAAACTACATTCCATACATATATATGGGGAGGTAGAAGCTCCAAATTTGTTTGACAGTGAAAACTGCAGGAACTTCAAACCGGCACTGGGAAACAGACTGAGAAAGCAGAGAAAAAGAGTCTCCTGCAACCCGTTCCCTTGGTGCTAAATGAACGAACGTCTCTCAACTTGCTCAGTTCTGAGAGATAAGTGTGTGTGAAAGCCGTCCTTCACCTGTCTTGTTGGGAACACAAATTTTCTCTTCAGTTGCAAACTCCATTCCATACATATATATGGGGAGGTTCTAACTCCAACTCGGTTTGACAGTGAAAACTGCAGGAACTTCAAACCGGCACTAGGAAACAGACTGAGAAAGCAGAGAAAAAGTGTCTCCTGCAAACGTTCCCTTCGTGCTAGATGAACGAACGTCTCTCCACTTGCTCAGTTCTGAGAGATAAGTGTGTGTGAAAGCCGTCCTTCACTTAGCTTGTTGTGAACACAAAGTTTCTTTTCAGTTGCAAACTCCATTCCATACATATATATGGGGAGGTACTAGCTCCAACACGGTTTTACAGTGAAAATGCAGGAACTTCAAACCGGCACTAGGAAACAGACTGAGAAAGCAGAGAAAAAGTGTCTCCTGCAACCCGTTCACTTGGTGCTAGATGAACGAACGTCTCTCCACTTGCTCAGTTCTGAGAGATAAGTGTGTTTGAAAGCCGTCCTTCACCTAGCTTGTTGGGAACACAAAGTTTCTTTTCAGTTTCAAACTCCATTCCATACATATATATGGGGAGGTAGAAGCTCCAAATCTGTTTGACAGTGAAAACTGCAGGAACTTCAAACCGGCACTGGGAAACAGACTGAGAAAGCAGAGAAAAAGTGTCTCCTGCAAACGTTACCTTCGTGCTAGATGAACGAACGTCTCTCCACTTGCTCAGTTCTGAGAGATAAGTGTGTGTGAAAGCCGTCCTTCACCTAGCTTTTTGGGAACACAAAGTTTCTTTTCAGTTGCAAACTCCATTCCATACATATATATGGGTAGGTACTAGCTCCAACTCGGTTTTACAGTGAAAACTGCAGGACCTTCAAACTGGCACTAGGAAACAGACTGAGAAAGCAGAGAAAAAGTGTCTCCTGCAACCGTTCCCTTCGTGCTAGATGAACGAACGTCTCTCCACTTGCTCAGTTCTGAGAGATAAGTGTGTGTGAAAGCCGTCCTTCACCTAGCTTGTTGGGAACACAAAGTTTCTTTTCAGTTGCAAACTCCATTCCATACATATATATGAGGAGGTACTAGCTCCAACTCGGTTTGACAGTGAAAACTGCAGGAACTTCAAACCGGCACTAGGAAACAGACTGAGAAAGCAGAGAAAAAGTGTCTCCTGCAACCCGTTCCCTTGGTGCTAGATGAACGTACGACTCTCCACTTGCTCAGTTCTGAGAGATAAGTGTGTGTGAACGCCGTCCTTCACCTAGATTGTTTGGAACACAAAGTTTCTTTTCAGTTGCAAACTCCATTCCATACATATATATGGGGAGGTACTAACTCCAACTCGGTTTGACAGTGAAAACTGCAGGAACTTCAAACCGGCACTAGGAAACAGACTGAGAAAGCAGAGAAAAAGTGTCTCCTGCAACCGTTCCCTTCGTATTAGATGAACGAACGTCTCTCCACTTGCTCAGTTCTGAGAGATAAGTGTGTGTGAAAGCCGTCCTTCACCTAGCTTTTTGGGAACACAAAGTTTCTTTTCAGTTGCAAACTCCATTCCATACATATATATGGGTAGGTACTAGCTCCAACTCGGTTTTACAGTGAAAACTGCAGGACCTTCAAACTGGCACTAGGAAACAGACTGAGAAAGCAGAGAAAAAGTGTCTCCTGCAACCGTTCCCTTCGTGCTAGATGAACGAACGTCTCTCCACTTGCTCAGTTCTGAGAGATAAGTGTGTGTGAAAGCCGTCCTTCACCTAGCTTGTTGGGAACACAAAGTTTCTTTTCAGTTGCAAACTCCATTCCATACATATATATGAGGAGGTACTAGCTCCAACTCGGTTTGACAGTGAAAACTGCAGGAACTTCAAACCGGCACTAGGAAACAGACTGAGAAAGCAGAGAAAAAGTGTCTCCTGCAACCCGTTCCCTTGGTGCTAGATGAACGTACGACTCTCCACTTGCTCAGTTCTGAGAGATAAGTGTGTGTGAACGCCGTCCTTCACCTAGATTGTTTGGAACACAAAGTTTCTTTTCAGTTGCAAACTCCATTCCATACATATATATGGGGAGGTACTAACTCCAACTCGGTTTGACAGTGAAAACTGCAGGAACTTCAAACCGGCACTAGGAAACAGACTGAGAAAGCAGAGAAAAAGTGTCTCCTGCAACCGTTCCCTTCGTATTAGATGAACGAACGTCTCTCCACTTGCTCAGTTCTGAGAGATAAGTGTGTGTGAAAGCCGTCCTTCACCTAGCTTTTTGGGAACACAAAGTTTCTTTTCAGTTGCAAACTCCATTCCATACATATATATGGGTAGGTACTAGCTCCAACTCGGTTTTACAGTGAAAACTGCAGGACCTTCAAACTGGCACTAGGAAACAGACTGAGAAAGCAGAGAAAAAGTGTCTCCTGCAACCGTTCCCTTCGTGCTAGATGAACGAACGTCTCTCCACTTGCTCAGTTCTGAGAGATAAGTGTGTGTGAAAGCCGTCCTTCACCTAGCTTGTTGGGAACACAAAGTTTCTTTTCAGTTGCAAACTCCATTCCATACATATATATGAGGAGGTACTAGCTCCAACTCGGTTTGACAGTGAAAACTGCAGGAACTTCAAACCGGCACTAGGAAACAGACTGAGAAAGCAGAGAAAAAGTGTCTCCTGCAACCCGTTCCCTTGGTGCTAGATGAACGTACGACTCTCCACTTGCTCAGTTCTGAGAGATAAGTGTGTGTGAACGCCGTCCTTCACCTAGATTGTTTGGAACACAAAGTTTCTTTTCAGTTGCAAACTCCATTCCATACATATATATGGGGAGGTACTAACTCCAACTCGGTTTGACAGTGAAAACTGCAGGAACTTCAAACCGGCACTAGGAAACAGACTGAGAAAGCAGAGAAAAAGTGCCTCCTGCAACCGTTCCCTTCGTATTAGATGAACGAACGTCTCTCCACTTGCTCAGTTCTGAGAGATAAGTGTGTGTGAAAGCCGTCCTTCACCTAGCTTGTTGTGAACACAAAGTTTCTTTTCAGTTGCAAACTCCATTCCATACATATATATGGGGAGGTACTAGCTCCAACTCTGTTTGACAGTGAAAACTGCAGGAACTTCAAACCGGCACTAGGAAACAGACTGAGAAAGCAGAGAAAAAGTGTCTCCTGCAACCCGTTCCCTTGGTGCTAGATGAACGAACGTCTCTCCACTTGCTCAGTTCTGAGAGATAATTGTGTGTGAAAGCCGTCCTTCACTTAGCTTGTTGGGAACACAAAGTTTCTTTTCAGTTGCAAACTCCATTCCATACATATATATGGGGAGGTGCTAGCTCCATCTCGGTTTTACAGTGAAAATGCGGGAACTTCAAACCGGCACTAGGAAACAGACTGAGAAAGCAGAGAAAAAGTGTCTCCTGCAACCCGTTCCCTTGGTGCTAGATGAACGTACGACTCTCCACTTGCTCAGTTCTGAGAGATAAGTGTGTGTGAACGCCGTCCTTCACCTAGATTGTTGGGAACACAAAGTTTCTTTTCAGTTGCAAACTCCATTCCATACATATATATGGGGAGGTACTAACTCCAACTCGGTTTGACAGTGAAAACTGCAGGAACTTCAAACCGGCACTAGGAAACAGACTGAGAAAGCAGAGAAAAAGTGTCTCCTGCAACCGTTCCCTTCGTATTAGATGAACGAACGTCTCTCCACTTGCTCAGTTCTGAGAGATAAGTGTGTGTGAAAGCCGTCCTTCACCTAGCTTGTTGTGAACACAAAGTTTCTTTTCAGTTGCAAACTCCATTCCATACATATATATGGGGAGGTACTAGCTCCAACTCTGTTTGACAGTGAAAACTGCAGGAACTTCAAACCGGCACTAGGAAACAGACTGAGAAAGCAGAGAAAAAGTGTCTCCTGCAACCCGTTCCCTTGGTGCTAGATGAACGAACGTCTCTCCACTTGCTCAGTTCTGAGAGATAATTGTGTGTGAAAGCCGTCCTTCACTTAGCTTGTTGGGAACACAAAGTTTCTTTTCAGTTGCAAACTCCATTCCATACATATATATGGGGAGGTGCTAGCTCCATCTCGGTTTTACAGTGAAAATGCGGGAACTTCAAACCGGCACTAGGAAACAGACTGAGAAAGCAGAGAAAAAGTGTCTCCTGCAATCCGTTCCCTTGGTGCTAAATGAACGAACGTCTCTCCAATTTCTCAGTTCTGAGAGATAAGTGTGTGTGAAAGCCGTCCTTCACCTAGCTTGTTGGGAACACAAAGTTTCTTTTCAGTTTCAAACTCCAATCCATACATATATATGGGGAGGTAGAAACTCCAAATCTGTTTGACAGTGAAAATTGCAGGAACTTCAAACCGGCACTGGGAAACAGACTGAGAAAGCAGAGAAAAAGTGCCTCCTGCAACCCGTTCCCTTGGTGCTAAATGAACGAACGTCTCTCCACTTGCTCAGTTCTGAGAGATAAGTGTGTGTGAAAGCCAACCTTCACCTAGCTTGTTGGGAACACAAAGTTTCTTTTCAGGTGCAAACACCATTCCATACATATATATGTGGAGGTACTAGCTCCAACTCGGTTTGACAGTGAAAACTGCAGGAACTTCAAACCGGCACTAGGAAACAGACTGAGAAAGCAGAGAAAAAGTGTCTCCTGCAAACGTTACCTTCGTGCTAGATGAACGAACGTCTCTCCACTTGCTCAGTTCTGAGAGATAAGTGTGTGTGAAAGCAGTCCTTCACCTAGCTTGTTGGGAACACAAAGTTTCTTTTCAGTTGCAAACTCCATTCCATACATATATATGGGTAGGTACTTACTCCAACTCGCTTTTACAGTGAAAACTGCAGGAACTTCAAAACGGCACTAGGAAACAGACTGAGAAAGCAGAGAAAAAGTGTCTCCTGCAACCGTTCCCTTCGTGCTAGATGAACGAACGTCTCTCCACTTGCTCAGTTCTGAGAGATAAGTGTGTGTGAAAGCCGTCCTTCACCTAGCTTGTTGGGAACACAAAGTTTCTTTTCAGTTGCAAACTCCATTCCATACATATATATGAGGAGGTACTAGCTCCAACTCGGTTTGACAGTGAAAACTGCAGGAACTTCAAACCGGCACTAGGAAACAGACTGAGAAAGCAGAGAAAAAGTGTCTCCTGCAACCCGTTCCCTTGGTGCTAGATGAACGTACGACTCTCCACTTGCTCAGTTCTGAGAGATAAGTGTGTGTGAACGCCGTCCTTCACCTAGATTGTTGGGAACACAAAGTTTCTTTTCAGTTGCAAACTCCATTCCATACATATATATGGGGAGGTACTAACTCCAACTCGGTTTGACAATGAAAACTGCAGGAACTTCAAACCGGCACTAGGAAACAGACTGAGAAAGCAGAGAAAAAGTGTCTCCTGCAACCCGTTCCCTTGGTGCTAGATGAACGAACGTCTCTCCACTTGCTCAGTTCTGAGAGATAAATGTGTGTGAAAGCCGTCCTTCACCTAGCTTGTTGGGAACACAAAGTTTCTTTTCAGTTTCAAACTCCATTCCATACATATATATGGGGAGGTAGAAGCTCCAAATCTGTTTGACAGTGAAAATTGCAGGAACTTCAAACCGGCACTGGGAAACAGACTGAGAAAGCAGAGAAAAAGTGTCTCCTGCAACCCGTTCCCTTGGTGCTAAATGAACGAACGTCTCTCCACTTGCTCAGTTCTGAGAGATAAGTGTGTGTGAAAGCCAACCTTCACCTAGCTTGTTGGGAACACAAAGTTTCTTTTCAGGTGCAAACACCATTCCATACATATATATGTGGAGGTACTAGCTCCAACTCGGTTTGACAGTGAAAACTGCAGGAACTTCAAACCAGCACTAGGAAACAGACTGAGAAAGCAGAGAAAAAGTGTCTCCTGCAAACGTTACCTTCGTGCTAGATGAACGAACGTCTCTCCACTTGCTCAGTTCTGAGAGATAAGTGTGTGTGAAAGCCGTCCTTCACCTAGCTTGTTGGGAACACAAAGTTTCTTTTCAGTTGCAAACTCCATTCCATACATATATATGGGTAGGTACTAGCTCCAACTCGGTTTTACAGTGAAAACTGCAGGAACTTCAAACCGGCCCTAGGAAAGAGACTGAGAAAGCAGAGAAAAAGTGTCTCCTGCAACCTTTCCCTTCGTGCTAGATGAACGAACGTCTCTCCACTTGCTCAGTTCTGAGAGATAAGTGTGTGTGAAAGCCGTCCTTCACCTAGCTTGTTGGGAACACAAAGTTTCTTTTCAGTTGCAAACTCCATTCCATACATATATATGAGGAGGTACTAGCTCCAACTCGGTTTGACAGTGAAAACTGCAGGAACTTCAAACCGGCACTAGGAAACAGACTGAGAAAGCAGAGAAAAAGTGTCTCCTGCAACCCGTTCCCTTGGTGCTAGATGAACGTACGACTCTCCACTTGCTCAGTTCTGAGAGATAAGTGTGTGTGAACGCCGTCCTTCACATAGATTGTTGGGAACACAAAGTTTCTTTTCAGTTGCAAACTCCATTCCATACATATATATGGGGAGGTACTAACTCCAACTCGGTTTGACAGTGAAAACTGCAGGAACTTCAAACCGGCACTAGGAAACAGACTGAGAAAGCAGAGAAAAAGTGTCTCCTGCAACCGTTCCCTTCGTATTAGATGAACGAACGTCTCTCCACTTGCTCAGTTCTGAGAGATAAGTGTGTGTGAAAGCCGTCCTTCAACTAGCTTGTTGTGAAAACAAAGTTTCTTTTCAGTTGCAAACTCCATTCCATACATATATATGGGGAGGTACTAGCTCCAACTCTGTTTGACAGTGAAAACTGCAGGAACTTCAAACCGGCACTAGGAAACAGACTGAGAAAGCAGAGAAAAAGTGTCTCCTGCAACCCGTTCCATTGGTGCTAAATGAACGAACGTCTCTCCACTTGCTCAGTTCTGAGAGATAAGTGTGTTTGAAAGCCGACCTTCACCTAGCTTTTTGGGAACACAAAGTTTCTTTTCATTTGCAAACTCCATTCCATACATATATATGGGGAGGTACTAGCTCCAACTCGGTTTGACAGTGAAAACTGCAGGAACTTCAAACCGGCACTAGGAAACAGACTGAGAAATCAGAGAAAAAGTGTCTCATGCAACCCGTTCCCTTGTTGCTAGATGAACGAACGTCTCTCCACTTGCTCAGTTCTGAGAGATAAGTGTGTCTGAAAGCCGTACTTCACCTAGCTTGTTGGGAACACAAAGTTTCTTTTCAGTTGCAAACTCCATTCCATACATATATATGGGGAGGTACTAGCTCCAACTCGGTTTTACAGTGAAAACTGCAGGAACTTCAAACCGGCACTAGGAAACAGACTGAGAAAGCAGAGAAAAAGTGTCTCCTGCAACCCGTTCCCTTGGTGCTAGATGAACGAACGTCTCTACACTTGCTCAATTCTGAGAGATAATTGTGTGTGAAAGCCGTCCTTCACCTAGCTTGTTGGGAACACAAAGTTTCTTTTCAGTTGCAAACTCCATTCCATACATATATAAGGGGAATTACTAGCTGCAACTCGGTTTTACAGTGAAAACTGCAGGAACTTCAAACCGGCACTAGGAAACATACTGAGAAAGCAGAGAAAAAGTGTCTCCTGCAACCCGTTACCTTGGTGCTAGATGAACGAACATCTCTCCACTTGCTCAGTTCTGAGAGATAATTGTGTGTGAAAGCTGTACTTCAACTAGCTTGTTGGGAACACAAAGTTTCTTTTCAGTTGCAAACTCCATTCCATACATATATAAGGGGAGGTGCTAGCTCCAACTCGGTTTTACAGTGAAAATGCAGGAACTTCAAACCGGCACTAGGAAACAGACTGAGAAAGCAGAGAAAAAGTGTCTCCTGCAACCCGTTCCCTTGGTGCTAGATGAACGAACGTCTCTCCACTTGCTCAGTTCTGAGAGATAAGTGTGTGTGAAAGCCGTCCTTCACCTAGCTTGTTGGGAACACAAAGTTTCTTTTCAGTTTCAAACTACATTCCATACATATATATGGGGAGGTAGAAGCTCCAAATTTGTTTGACAGTGAAAACTGCAGGAACTTCAAACCGGCACTGGGAAACAGACTGAGAAAGCAGAGAAAAAGTGTCTCCTGCAACCCGTTCCCTTGGTGCTAAATGAACGAACGTCTCTCAACTTGCTCAGTTCTGAGAGATAAGTGTGTGTGAAAGCCATCCTTCACCTAGCTTGTTGGGAACACAAAGTTTCTTTTCACTTGCAAACTCCATTCCATACATATATATGGGGAGGTACTAGCTCCAACTCGGTTTGACAGTGAAAACTGCAGGAACTTCAAACCGGCACTAGGAAACAGACTGAGAAAGCAGAGAAAAAGTGTCTCCTGCAACCCTTTCCCTTTGTGTTAGAAGAACGAACGTCTCTCCACTTGCTCAGTTCTGAGAGATAAGTGTGTGTGAAAGCCGCCCTTCACCTGTCTTTTTGGGAACACAAATTTTCTCTTCAGTTGCAAACTCCATTCCATACATATATATGGGGAGGTTCTAACTCCAACTCGGTTTGACAGTGAAAACTGCAGGAACTTCAAACCGGCACTAGGAAACAGACTGAGAAAGCAGAGAAAAAGTGTCTCCTGCAAACGTTCCCTTCGTGCTAAATGAACGAACGTCTCTCCACTTGCTCAGTTCTGAGAGATAAGTGTGTGTGAAAGCCGTCCTTCACCTAGCTTGTTGGGAACACAGAGTTTCTTTTCAGTTGCAAACTCCATTCCATACATATATATGGGGAGGTACTAGCTCCAACTCTGTTTGACAGTGAAAACTGCAGGAACTTCAAACCGGCACTAGGAAACAGACTGAGAAAGCAGAGAAAAAGTGTCTCCTGCAACCTTTTCCCTTTGTGTTAGATGAACGAACGTCTCTCCACTTGCTCAGTTCTGAGAGATAAGTGTGTGTGAAAGCCGTCCTTCACCTGTCTTTTTGGGAACACAAATATTCTCTTCAGTTGCAAACTCCATTCCATACATATATATGGGGAGGTTCTAACTCCAACTCGGTTTGACAGTGAAAACTGCAGGAACTTCAAACCGGCACTAGGAAACAGACTGAGAAAGCAGAGAAAAAGTGTCTCCTGCAAACGTTCCCTTCGTGCTAGATGAACGAACGTCTCTCCACTTGCTCAGTTCTGAGAGATAAGTGTGTGTGAAAGCCGTCCTTCACCTAGCTTGTTGTGAACACAAAGTTTCTTTTCAGTTGCAAACTCCATTCCATACATATATATGGGGAGGTACTAGCTCCAACTCTGTTTGACAGTGAAAACTGCAGGAACTTCAAACCGGCACTAGGAAACAGACTGAGAAAGCAGAGAAAAAGTGTCTCCTGCAACCCGTTCCATTGGTGCTAAATGAACGAACGTCTCTCCACTTGCTCAGTTCTGAGAGATAAGTGTGTTTGAAAGCCGTCCTTCACCTAGCTTTTTGGGAACACAAAGTTTCTTTTCATTTGCAAACTCCATTCCATACATATATATGGGGAGGTACTAGCTCCAACCCGGTTTGACAGTCAAAACTGCAGGAACTTCAAACCGGCACTAGGAAACAGACTGAGAAATCAGAGAAAAAGTGTCTCATGCAACCCGTTCCCTTGTTGCTAGATGAACGAACGTCTCTCCACTTGCTCAGTTCTGAGAGATAAGTGTGTCTGAAAGCCGTACTTCACCTAGCTTGTTGGGAACACAAAGTTTCTTTTCAGTTGCAAACTCCATTCCATACATATATATGGGGAGGTAGAAGCTCCAACTCGGTTTTACAGTGAAAACTGCAGGAACTTCAAACCGGCACTAGGAAACAGACTGAGAAAGCAGAGAAAAAGTGTCTCCTGCAACCCGTTCCCTTGGTGCTAGATGAACGAACGTCTCAACACTTGCTCAATTCTGAGAGATAATTGTGTGTGAAAGCCGTCCTTCACCTTGCTTGTTGGGAACACAAAGTTTCTTTTCAGTTGCAAACTCCATTCCATACATATATAAGGGGAATTACTAGCTCCAACTCGGTTTTACAGTGAAAACTGCAGGAACTTCAAACCGGCACTAGGAAACAGACTGAGAATGCAGAGAAAAAGTGTCTCCTGCAACCCGTTCCCTTGGTGCTAGATGAACGAACATCTCTCCACTTGCTCAGTTCTGAGAGATAAGTGTGTGTGAAAGCCGTACTTCAACTAGCTTGTTGGGAACACAAAGTTTCTTTTCAGTTGCAAACTCCATTCCATACATATATAAGGGGAGGTGCTAGCTCCAACTCGGTTTTACAGTGAAAATGCAGGAACTTCAAACCTGCACTAGGAAACAGACTGAGAAAGCAGAGAAAAAGTGTCTCCTGCAACCCGTTCCCTTGGTGCTAGATGAACGAACGTCTCTCCACTTGCTCAGTTCTGAGAGATAAGTGTGTGTGAAAGCCGTCCTTCACCTAGCTTGTTGGGAACACAAAGTTTCTTTTCACTTGCAAACTCCATTCCATACATATATATGGGGAGGTAGAAGCTCCAAATCTGTTTGACAGTGAAAACTGCAGGAACTTCAAACCGGCACTGGGAAACAGAATGAGAAAGGAGAGAAAAAGTGTCTCCTGCAACCCGTTCCCTTGGTGCTAAATGAACGAACGTCTCTCAACTTGCTCAGTTCTGAGAGATAAGTGTGTGTGAAAGCCATCCTTCACCTAGCTTGTTGGGAACACAAAGTTTCTTTTCACTTGCAAACTCCATTCCATACATATATATGGGGAGGTACTAGCTCCAACTCGGTTTGACAGTGAAAACTGCAGGAACTTCAAACCGGCACTAGGAAACAGACTGAGAAAGCAGAGAAAAAGTGTCTCCTGCAACCCTTTCCCTTTGTGCTAGATGAACGAACGTCTCTCCACTTGCTCAGTTCTGAGAGATAAGTGTGTGTGAAAGCCGTCCTTCACCTGTCTTGTTGGGAACACAAATTTTCTCTTCAGTTGCAAACTCCATTCCATACATATATATGGGGAGGTTCTAACTCCAACTCGGTTTGACAGTGAAAACTGCAGGAACTTCAAACCGGCACTAGGAAACAGACTGAGAAAGCAGAGAAAAAGTGTCTCCTGCAAACGTTCCCTTCGTGCTAGATGAACGAACGTCTCTCCACTTGCTCAGTTCTGAGAGATAAGTGTGTGTGAAAGCCGTCCTTCACCTAGCTTGTTGGGAACACAAAGTTTCTTTTCAGTTGCAAACTCCATTCCATACATATATATGGGTAGGTACTAGCTCCAACTCGGTTTTACAGTGAAAACTGCAGGAACTTCAAACCGGCACTAGGAAACAGACTGAGAAAGCAGAGAAAAAGTGTCTCCTGCAACCCTTTCCCTTGGTGCTAGATGAACGAACGTCTCTCCACTTGCTCAGTTCTGAGAGATAAGTGTGTGTGAAAGCCGTCCTTCACCTAGCTTGTTGGGAACACAAAGTTTCTTTTCAGTTGCAAACTCCATTCCATACATATATATGAGGAGGTACTTGCTCCAACTCGGTTTGACAGTGAAAACTGCAGGAACTTCAAACCGGCACTAGGAAACAGACTGAGAAAGCAGAGAAAAAGTGTCTCCTGCAACCCGTTCCCTTGGTGCTAGATGAACGTACGTCTCTCCACTTGCTCAGTTCTGAGAGATAAGTGTGTGTGAACGCCGTCCTTCACATAGATTGTTGGGAACACAAAGTTTCTTTTCAGTTGCAAACTCCTTTCCATACATATATATGGGGAGGTACTAACTCCAACTCGGTTTGACAGTGAAAACTGCAGGAACTTCAAACCGGCACTAGGAAACAGACTGAGAAAGCAGAGAAAAAGTGTCTCCTGCAATCCGTTCCCTTGGTGCTAAATGAACGAACGTCTCTCCAATTTCTCAGTTCTGAGAGATAAGTGTGTGTGAAAGCCGTCCTTCACCTAGCTTGTTGGGAACACAAAGTTTCTTTTCAGTTTCAAACTCCAATCCATACATATATATGGGGAGGTAGAAACTCCAAATCTGTTTGACAGTGAAAATTGCAGGAACTTCAAACCGGCACTGGGAAACAGACTGAGAAAGCAGAGAAAAAGTGCCTCCTGCAACCCGTTCCCTTGGTGCTAAATGAACGAACGTCTCTCCACTTGCTCAGTTCTGAGAGATAAGTGTGTGTGAAAGCCAACCTTCACCTAGCTTGTTGGGAACACAAAGTTTCTTTTCAGGTGCAAACACCATTCCATACATATATATGTGGAGGTACTAGCTCCAACTCGGTTTGACAGTGAAAACTGCAGGAACTTCAAACCGGCACTAGGAAACAGACTGAGAAAGCAGAGAAAAAGTGTCTCCTGCAAACGTTACCTTCGTGCTAGATGAACGAACGTCTCTCCACTTGCTCAGTTCTGAGAGATAAGTGTGTGTGAAAGCAGTCCTTCACCTAGCTTGTTGGGAACACAAAGTTTCTTTTCAGTTGCAAACTCCATTCCATACATATATATGGGTAGGTACTTACTCCAACTCGCTTTTACAGTGAAAACTGCAGGAACTTCAAAACGGCACTAGGAAACAGACTGAGAAAGCAGAGAAAAAGTGTCTCCTGCAACCGTTCCCTTCGTGCTAGATGAACGAACGTCTCTCCACTTGCTCAGTTCTGAGAGATAAGTGTGTGTGAAAGCCGTCCTTCACCTAGCTTGTTGGGAACACAAAGTTTCTTTTCAGTTGCAAACTCCATTCCATACATATATATGAGGAGGTACTAGCTCCAACTCGGTTTGACAGTGAAAACTGCAGGAACTTCAAACCGGCACTAGGAAACAGACTGAGAAAGCAGAGAAAAAGTGTCTCCTGCAACCCGTTCCCTTGGTGCTAGATGAACGTACGACTCTCCACTTGCTCAGTTCTGAGAGATAAGTGTGTGTGAACGCCGTCCTTCACCTAGATTGTTGGGAACACAAAGTTTCTTTTCAGTTGCAAACTCCATTCCATACATATATATGGGGAGGTACTAACTCCAACTCGGTTTGACAATGAAAACTGCAGGAACTTCAAACCGGCACTAGGAAACAGACTGAGAAAGCAGAGAAAAAGTGTCTCCTGCAACCCGTTCCCTTGGTGCTAGATGAACGAACGTCTCTCCACTTGCTCAGTTCTGAGAGATAAATGTGTGTGAAAGCCGTCCTTCACCTAGCTTGTTGGGAACACAAAGTTTCTTTTCAGTTTCAAACTCCATTCCATACATATATATGGGGAGGTAGAAGCTCCAAATCTGTTTGACAGTGAAAATTGCAGGAACTTCAAACCGGCACTGGGAAACAGACTGAGAAAGCAGAGAAAAAGTGTCTCCTGCAACCCGTTCCCTTGGTGCTAAATGAACGAACGTCTCTCCACTTGCTCAGTTCTGAGAGATAAGTGTGTGTGAAAGCCAACCTTCACCTAGCTTGTTGGGAACACAAAGTTTCTTTTCAGGTGCAAACACCATTCCATACATATATATGTGGAGGTACTAGCTCCAACTCGGTTTGACAGTGAAAACTGCAGGAACTTCAAACCAGCACTAGGAAACAGACTGAGAAAGCAGAGAAAAAGTGTCTCCTGCAAACGTTACCTTCGTGCTAGATGAACGAACGTCTCTCCACTTGCTCAGTTCTGAGAGATAAGTGTGTGTGAAAGCCGTCCTTCACCTAGCTTGTTGGGAACACAAAGTTTCTTTTCAGTTGCAAACTCCATTCCATACATATATATGGGTAGGTACTAGCTCCAACTCGGTTTTACAGTGAAAACTGCAGGAACTTCAAACCGGCCCTAGGAAAGAGACTGAGAAAGCAGAGAAAAAGTGTCTCCTGCAACCTTTCCCTTCGTGCTAGATGAACGAACGTCTCTCCACTTGCTCAGTTCTGAGAGATAAGTGTGTGTGAAAGCCGTCCTTCACCTAGCTTGTTGGGAACACAAAGTTTCTTTTCAGTTGCAAACTCCATTCCATACATATATATGAGGAGGTACTAGCTCCAACTCGGTTTGACAGTGAAAACTGCAGGAACTTCAAACCGGCACTAGGAAACAGACTGAGAAAGCAGAGAAAAAGTGTCTCCTGCAACCCGTTCCCTTGGTGCTAGATGAACGTACGACTCTCCACTTGCTCAGTTCTGAGAGATAAGTGTGTGTGAACGCCGTCCTTCACATAGATTGTTGGGAACACAAAGTTTCTTTTCAGTTGCAAACTCCATTCCATACATATATATGGGGAGGTACTAACTCCAACTCGGTTTGACAGTGAAAACTGCAGGAACTTCAAACCGGCACTAGGAAACAGACTGAGAAAGCAGAGAAAAAGTGTCTCCTGCAACCGTTCCCTTCGTATTAGATGAACGAACGTCTCTCCACTTGCTCAGTTCTGAGAGATAAGTGTGTGTGAAAGCCGTCCTTCAACTAGCTTGTTGTGAAAACAAAGTTTCTTTTCAGTTGCAAACTCCATTCCATACATATATATGGGGAGGTACTAGCTCCAACTCTGTTTGACAGTGAAAACTGCAGGAACTTCAAACCGGCACTAGGAAACAGACTGAGAAAGCAGAGAAAAAGTGTCTCCTGCAACCCGTTCCATTGGTGCTAAATGAACGAACGTCTCTCCACTTGCTCAGTTCTGAGAGATAAGTGTGTTTGAAAGCCGACCTTCACCTAGCTTTTTGGGAACACAAAGTTTCTTTTCATTTGCAAACTCCATTCCATACATATATATGGGGAGGTACTAGCTCCAACTCGGTTTGACAGTGAAAACTGCAGGAACTTCAAACCGGCACTAGGAAACAGACTGAGAAATCAGAGAAAAAGTGTCTCATGCAACCCGTTCCCTTGTTGCTAGATGAACGAACGTCTCTCCACTTGCTCAGTTCTGAGAGATAAGTGTGTCTGAAAGCCGTACTTCACCTAGCTTGTTGGGAACACAAAGTTTCTTTTCAGTTGCAAACTCCATTCCATACATATATATGGGGAGGTACTAGCTCCAACTCGGTTTTACAGTGAAAACTGCAGGAACTTCAAACCGGCACTAGGAAACAGACTGAGAAAGCAGAGAAAAAGTGTCTCCTGCAACCCGTTCCCTTGGTGCTAGATGAACGAACGTCTCTACACTTGCTCAATTCTGAGAGATAATTGTGTGTGAAAGCCGTCCTTCACCTAGCTTGTTGGGAACACAAAGTTTCTTTTCAGTTGCAAACTCCATTCCATACATATATAAGGGGAATTACTAGCTGCAACTCGGTTTTACAGTGAAAACTGCAGGAACTTCAAACCGGCACTAGGAAACATACTGAGAAAGCAGAGAAAAAGTGTCTCCTGCAACCCGTTACCTTGGTGCTAGATGAACGAACATCTCTCCACTTGCTCAGTTCTGAGAGATAATTGTGTGTGAAAGCTGTACTTCAACTAGCTTGTTGGGAACACAAAGTTTCTTTTCAGTTGCAAACTCCATTCCATACATATATAAGGGGAGGTGCTAGCTCCAACTCGGTTTTACAGTGAAAATGCAGGAACTTCAAACCGGCACTAGGAAACAGACTGAGAAAGCAGAGAAAAAGTGTCTCCTGCAACCCGTTCCCTTGGTGCTAGATGAACGAACGTCTCTCCACTTGCTCAGTTCTGAGAGATAAGTGTGTGTGAAAGCCGTCCTTCACCTAGCTTGTTGGGAACACAAAGTTTCTTTTCAGTTTCAAACTACATTCCATACATATATATGGGGAGGTAGAAGCTCCAAATTTGTTTGACAGTGAAAACTGCAGGAACTTCAAACCGGCACTGGGAAACAGACTGAGAAAGCAGAGAAAAAGTGTCTCCTGCAACCCGTTCCCTTGGTGCTAAATGAACGAACGTCTCTCAACTTGCTCAGTTCTGAGAGATAAGTGTGTGTGAAAGCCATCCTTCACCTAGCTTGTTGGGAACACAAAGTTTCTTTTCACTTGCAAACTCCATTCCATACATATATATGGGGAGGTACTAGCTCCAACTCGGTTTGACAGTGAAAACTGCAGGAACTTCAAACCGGCACTAGGAAACAGACTGAGAAAGCAGAGAAAAAGTGTCTCCTGCAACCCTTTCCCTTTGTGTTAGAAGAACGAACGTCTCTCCACTTGCTCAGTTCTGAGAGATAAGTGTGTGTGAAAGCCGCCCTTCACCTGTCTTTTTGGGAACACAAATTTTCTCTTCAGTTGCAAACTCCATTCCATACATATATATGGGGAGGTTCTAACTCCAACTCGGTTTGACAGTGAAAACTGCAGGAACTTCAAACCGGCACTAGGAAACAGACTGAGAAAGCAGAGAAAAAGTGTCTCCTGCAAACGTTCCCTTCGTGCTAAATGAACGAACGTCTCTCCACTTGCTCAGTTCTGAGAGATAAGTGTGTGTGAAAGCCGTCCTTCACCTAGCTTGTTGGGAACACAGAGTTTCTTTTCAGTTGCAAACTCCATTCCATACATATATATGGGGAGGTACTAGCTCCAACTCTGTTTGACAGTGAAAACTGCAGGAACTTCAAACCGGCACTAGGAAACAGACTGAGAAAGCAGAGAAAAAGTGTCTCCTGCAACCTTTTCCCTTTGTGTTAGATGAACGAACGTCTCTCCACTTGCTCAGTTCTGAGAGATAAGTGTGTGTGAAAGCCGTCCTTCACCTGTCTTTTTGGGAACACAAATATTCTCTTCAGTTGCAAACTCCATTCCATACATATATATGGGGAGGTTCTAACTCCAACTCGGTTTGACAGTGAAAACTGCAGGAACTTCAAACCGGCACTAGGAAACAGACTGAGAAAGCAGAGAAAAAGTGTCTCCTGCAAACGTTCCCTTCGTGCTAGATGAACGAACGTCTCTCCACTTGCTCAGTTCTGAGAGATAAGTGTGTGTGAAAGCCGTCCTTCACCTAGCTTGTTGTGAACACAAAGTTTCTTTTCAGTTGCAAACTCCATTCCATACATATATATGGGGAGGTACTAGCTCCAACTCTGTTTGACAGTGAAAACTGCAGGAACTTCAAACCGGCACTAGGAAACAGACTGAGAAAGCAGAGAAAAAGTGTCTCCTGCAACCCGTTCCATTGGTGCTAAATGAACGAACGTCTCTCCACTTGCTCAGTTCTGAGAGATAAGTGTGTTTGAAAGCCGTCCTTCACCTAGCTTTTTGGGAACACAAAGTTTCTTTTCATTTGCAAACTCCATTCCATACATATATATGGGGAGGTACTAGCTCCAACCCGGTTTGACAGTCAAAACTGCAGGAACTTCAAACCGGCACTAGGAAACAGACTGAGAAATCAGAGAAAAAGTGTCTCATGCAACCCGTTCCCTTGTTGCTAGATGAACGAACGTCTCTCCACTTGCTCAGTTCTGAGAGATAAGTGTGTCTGAAAGCCGTACTTCACCTAGCTTGTTGGGAACACAAAGTTTCTTTTCAGTTGCAAACTCCATTCCATACATATATATGGGGAGGTAGAAGCTCCAACTCGGTTTTACAGTGAAAACTGCAGGAACTTCAAACCGGCACTAGGAAACAGACTGAGAAAGCAGAGAAAAAGTGTCTCCTGCAACCCGTTCCCTTGGTGCTAGATGAACGAACGTCTCAACACTTGCTCAATTCTGAGAGATAATTGTGTGTGAAAGCCGTCCTTCACCTTGCTTGTTGGGAACACAAAGTTTCTTTTCAGTTGCAAACTCCATTCCATACATATATAAGGGGAATTACTAGCTCCAACTCGGTTTTACAGTGAAAACTGCAGGAACTTCAAACCGGCACTAGGAAACAGACTGAGAATGCAGAGAAAAAGTGTCTCCTGCAACCCGTTCCCTTGGTGCTAGATGAACGAACATCTCTCCACTTGCTCAGTTCTGAGAGATAAGTGTGTGTGAAAGCCGTACTTCAACTAGCTTGTTGGGAACACAAAGTTTCTTTTCAGTTGCAAACTCCATTCCATACATATATAAGGGGAGGTGCTAGCTCCAACTCGGTTTTACAGTGAAAATGCAGGAACTTCAAACCTGCACTAGGAAACAGACTGAGAAAGCAGAGAAAAAGTGTCTCCTGCAACCCGTTCCCTTGGTGCTAGATGAACGAACGTCTCTCCACTTGCTCAGTTCTGAGAGATAAGTGTGTGTGAAAGCCGTCCTTCACCTAGCTTGTTGGGAACACAAAGTTTCTTTTCACTTGCAAACTCCATTCCATACATATATATGGGGAGGTAGAAGCTCCAAATCTGTTTGACAGTGAAAACTGCAGGAACTTCAAACCGGCACTGGGAAACAGAATGAGAAAGGAGAGAAAAAGTGTCTCCTGCAACCCGTTCCCTTGGTGCTAAATGAACGAACGTCTCTCAACTTGCTCAGTTCTGAGAGATAAGTGTGTGTGAAAGCCATCCTTCACCTAGCTTGTTGGGAACACAAAGTTTCTTTTCACTTGCAAACTCCATTCCATACATATATATGGGGAGGTACTAGCTCCAACTCGGTTTGACAGTGAAAACTGCAGGAACTTCAAACCGGCACTAGGAAACAGACTGAGAAAGCAGAGAAAAAGTGTCTCCTGCAACCCTTTCCCTTTGTGCTAGATGAACGAACGTCTCTCCACTTGCTCAGTTCTGAGAGATAAGTGTGTGTGAAAGCCGTCCTTCACCTGTCTTGTTGGGAACACAAATTTTCTCTTCAGTTGCAAACTCCATTCCATACATATATATGGGGAGGTTCTAACTCCAACTCGGTTTGACAGTGAAAACTGCAGGAACTTCAAACCGGCACTAGGAAACAGACTGAGAAAGCAGAGAAAAAGTGTCTCCTGCAAACGTTCCCTTCGTGCTAGATGAACGAACGTCTCTCCACTTGCTCAGTTCTGAGAGATAAGTGTGTGTGAAAGCCGTCCTTCACCTAGCTTGTTGGGAACACAAAGTTTCTTTTCAGTTGCAAACTCCATTCCATACATATATATGGGTAGGTACTAGCTCCAACTCGGTTTTACAGTGAAAACTGCAGGAACTTCAAACCGGCACTAGGAAACAGACTGAGAAAGCAGAGAAAAAGTGTCTCCTGCAACCCTTTCCCTTGGTGCTAGATGAACGAACGTCTCTCCACTTGCTCAGTTCTGAGAGATAAGTGTGTGTGAAAGCCGTCCTTCACCTAGCTTGTTGGGAACACAAAGTTTCTTTTCAGTTGCAAACTCCATTCCATACATATATATGAGGAGGTACTTGCTCCAACTCGGTTTGACAGTGAAAACTGCAGGAACTTCAAACCGGCACTAGGAAACAGACTGAGAAAGCAGAGAAAAAGTGTCTCCTGCAACCCGTTCCCTTGGTGCTAGATGAACGTACGTCTCTCCACTTGCTCAGTTCTGAGAGATAAGTGTGTGTGAACGCCGTCCTTCACATAGATTGTTGGGAACACAAAGTTTCTTTTCAGTTGCAAACTCCTTTCCATACATATATATGGGGAGGTACTAACTCCAACTCGGTTTGACAGTGAAAACTGCAGGAACTTCAAACCGGCACTAGGAAACAGACTGAGAAAGCAGAGAAAAAGTGTCTCCTGCAATCGTTCCCTTCGTGTTAGATGAACGAACGTCTCTCCACTTGCTCAGTTCTGAGAGATAAGTGTGTGTGAAAGCCGTCCTTCACCTAGCTTGCTGTGAACACAAAGTTTCTTTTCAGTTGCAAACACCATTCCATACATATATATGGGGAGGTACTAGCTCCAACTCTGTTTGACAGTGAAAACTGCAGGAACTTCAAACCGGCACTAGGAAACAGACTGAGAAAGCAGAGAAAAAGTGTCTCCTGCAACCCGTTCCATTGGTGCTAAATGAACGAACGTCTCTCCACTTGCTCAGTTCTGAGAGATAAGTGTGTGTGATAGCCGTCCTTCACCTAGCTTTTTGGGAACACAAAGTTTCTTTTCATTTGCAAACTCCATTCCATACATATATATGGGAAGGTACGAGCTCCAACTCGGTTTGACAGTCAAAACTGCAGGAACTTCAAACCGGCACTAGGAAACAGACTGAGAAAGCAGAGAAAAAGTGTCTCCTGCAACCCGTTCCCTTGGTGCTAGATGAACGAACGTCTCTTCACTTGCTCAGTTCTGAGAGATAAGTGTGTGTGAAAGCCGTCCTTCACCTAGCTTGTTGGGAACACAAAATTTCTTTTCTGTTGCAAACTCCATTCCATACATATATATGGGGAGGTAGAAGCTCCAACTCTGTTTGACAGTGAAAACTGCAGGAACTTCAAACCGGCACTAGGAAACAGACTGAGAAAGCAGAGAAAAATTGTCTCCTGCAACCCGTTCCCTTGGTGCTAAATGAACGAACGTCTCTCCACTTGCTCAGTTCTGAGAGATAAGTGTGTGTGAAAGCCGTCCTTCACCTAGCTTGTTGGGAACACAAAGTTTCTTTTCAGTTGCAAACTACATTCCATACATATATATGGGGAGGTACTAGCTCCAACTCGGTTTGACAGTCAAAACTGCAGGAACTTCATACCGGCACTAGGAAACAGACTGAGAAATCAGAGAAAAAGTGTCTCCTGCAACCCGTTCCCTTGGTGCTAGACGAACGAACGTCTCTCCACTTGCTCAGTTCTGAGAGATAAGTGTGTGTGAAAGCCGTCCTTCACCTAGCTTGTTGGGAACACAAAGTTTCTTTTCAGTTGCAAACTCCATTCCATACATATATATGGGGAATTTCTAGCTCCAACTCGGTTTTACAGTGAAAACTGCAGGAACTTCAAACCGGCACTAGGAAACAGACTGAGAAAGCAGAGAAAAAGTGTCTCCTGCAACCCGTTCCTTGGTGCTAGATGAACGAACGTCTCTCCACTTGCTCAGTTCTGAGAGATAAGTGTGTGTGAAAGCCGTCCTTCACCTAGCTTGTTGGGAACACAAAGTTTCTTTTCAGTTGCAAACTCCATTCCATACATATATATGAGGAGGTACTTGCTCCAACTCGGTTTGACAGTGAAAACTGCAGGAACTTCAAACCGGCACTAGGAAACAGACTGAGAAAGCAGAGAAAAAGTGTCTCCTGCAACCCGTTCCCTTGGTGCTAGATGAACGTACGTCTCTCCACTTGCTCAGTTCTGAGAGATAAGTGTGTGTGAACGCCGTCCTTCACATAGATTGTTGGGAACACAAAGTTTCTTTTCAGTTGCAAACTCCTTTCCATACATATATATGGGGAGGTACTAACTCCAACTCGGTTTGACAGTGAAAACTGCAGGAACTTCAAACCGGCACTAGGAAACAGACTGAGAAAGCAGAGAAAAAGTGTCTCCTGCAATCGTTCCCTTCGTGTTAGATGAACGAACGTCTCTCCACTTGCTCAGTTCTGAGAGATAAGTGTGTGTGAAAGCCGTCCTTCACCTAGCTTGCTGTGAACACAAAGTTTCTTTTCAGTTGCAAACACCATTCCATACATATATATGGGGAGGTACTAGCTCCAACTCTGTTTGACAGTAAAAACTGCAGGAACTTCAAACCGGCACTAGGAAACAGACTGAGAAAGCAGAGAAAAAGTGTCTCCTGCAACCCGTTCCATTGGTGCTAAATGAACGAACGTCTCTCCACTTGCTCAGTTCTGAGAGATAAGTGTGTGTGAAAGCCGTCCTTCACCTAGCTTTTTGGGAACACAAAGTTTCTTTTCATTTGCAAACTCCATTCCATACATATATATGGGAAGGTACGAGCTCCAACTCGGTTTGACAGTCAAAACTGCAGGAACTTCAAACCGGCAATAGGAAACAGACTGAGAAAGCAGAGAAAAAGTGTCTCCTGCAACCCTTTCCCTTTGTGCTAGATGAACGAACGTCTCTCCACTTGCTCAGTTCTGAGAGATAAGTGTGTGTGAAAGCCGTCCTTCACCTGTCTTGTTGGGAACACAAATTTTCTCTTCAGTTGCAAACTCCATTCCATACATATATATGGGGAGGTTCTAACTCCAACTCGGTTTGACAGTGAAAACTGCAGGAACTTCAAACCGGCACTAGGAAACAGACTGAGAAAGCAGAGAAAAAGTGTCTCCTGCAAACGTTCCCTTCGTGCTAGATGAACGAACGTCTCTCCACTTGCTCAGTTCTGAGAGATAAGTGTGTGTGAAAGCCGTCCTTCACCTAGCTTGTTGGGAACACAAAGTTTCTTTTCAGTTGCAAACTCCATTCCATACATATATATGGGTAGGTACTAGCTCCAACTCGGTTTTACAGTGAAAACTGCAGGAACTTCAAACCGGCACTAGGAAACAGACTGAGAAAGCAGAGAAAAAGTGTCTCCTGCAACCCTTTCCCTTGGTGCTAGATGAACGAACGTCTCTCCACTTGCTCAGTTCTGAGAGATAAGTGTGTGTGAAAGCCGTCCTTCACCTAGCTTGTTGGGAACACAAAGTTTCTTTTCAGTTGCAAACTCCATTCCATACATATATATGAGGAGGTACTTGCTCCAACTCGGTTTGACAGTGAAAACTGCAGGAACTTCAAACCGGCACTAGGAAACAGACTGAGAAAGCAGAGAAAAAGTGTCTCCTGCAACCCGTTCCCTTGGTGCTAGATGAACGTACGTCTCTCCACTTGCTCAGTTCTGAGAGATAAGTGTGTGTGAACGCCGTCCTTCACATAGATTGTTGGGAACACAAAGTTTCTTTTCAGTTGCAAACTCCTTTCCATACATATATATGGGGAGGTACTAACTCCAACTCGGTTTGACAGTGAAAACTGCAGGAACTTCAAACCGGCACTAGGAAACAGACTGAGAAAGCAGAGAAAAAGTGTCTCCTGCAATCGTTCCCTTCGTGTTAGATGAACGAACGTCTCTCCACTTGCTCAGTTCTGAGAGATAAGTGTGTGTGAAAGCCGTCCTTCACCTAGCTTGCTGTGAACACAAAGTTTCTTTTCAGTTGCAAACACCATTCCATACATATATATGGGGAGGTACTAGCTCCAACTCTGTTTGACAGTGAAAACTGCAGGAACTTCAAACCGGCACTAGGAAACAGACTGAGAAAGCAGAGAAAAAGTGTCTCCTGCAACCCGTTCCATTGGTGCTAAATGAACGAACGTCTCTCCACTTGCTCAGTTCTGAGAGATAAGTGTGTGTGATAGCCGTCCTTCACCTAGCTTTTTGGGAACACAAAGTTTCTTTTCATTTGCAAACTCCATTCCATACATATATATGGGAAGGTACGAGCTCCAACTCGGTTTGACAGTCAAAACTGCAGGAACTTCAAACCGGCACTAGGAAACAGACTGAGAAAGCAGAGAAAAAGTGTCTCCTGCAACCCGTTCCCTTGGTGCTAGATGAACGAACGTCTCTTCACTTGCTCAGTTCTGAGAGATAAGTGTGTGTGAAAGCCGTCCTTCACCTAGCTTGTTGGGAACACAAAATTTCTTTTCTGTTGCAAACTCCATTCCATACATATATATGGGGAGGTAGAAGCTCCAACTCTGTTTGACAGTGAAAACTGCAGGAACTTCAAACCGGCACTAGGAAACAGACTGAGAAAGCAGAGAAAAATTGTCTCCTGCAACCCGTTCCCTTGGTGCTAAATGAACGAACGTCTCTCCACTTGCTCAGTTCTGAGAGATAAGTGTGTGTGAAAGCCGTCCTTCACCTAGCTTGTTGGGAACACAAAGTTTCTTTTCAGTTGCAAACTACATTCCATACATATATATGGGGAGGTACTAGCTCCAACTCGGTTTGACAGTCAAAACTGCAGGAACTTCATACCGGCACTAGGAAACAGACTGAGAAATCAGAGAAAAAGTGTCTCCTGCAACCCGTTCCCTTGGTGCTAGACGAACGAACGTCTCTCCACTTGCTCAGTTCTGAGAGATAAGTGTGTGTGAAAGCCGTCCTTCACCTAGCTTGTTGGGAACACAAAGTTTCTTTTCAGTTGCAAACTCCATTCCATACATATATATGGGGAATTTCTAGCTCCAACTCGGTTTTACAGTGAAAACTGCAGGAACTTCAAACCGGCACTAGGAAACAGACTGAGAAAGCAGAGAAAAAGTGTCTCCTGCAACCCGTTCCTTGGTGCTAGATGAACGAACGTCTCTCCACTTGCTCAGTTCTGAGAGATAAGTGTGTGTGAAAGCCGTCCTTCACCTAGCTTGTTGGGAACACAAAGTTTCTTTTCAGTTGCAAACTCCATTCCATACATATATATGAGGAGGTACTTGCTCCAACTCGGTTTGACAGTGAAAACTGCAGGAACTTCAAACCGGCACTAGGAAACAGACTGAGAAAGCAGAGAAAAAGTGTCTCCTGCAACCCGTTCCCTTGGTGCTAGATGAACGTACGTCTCTCCACTTGCTCAGTTCTGAGAGATAAGTGTGTGTGAACGCCGTCCTTCACATAGATTGTTGGGAACACAAAGTTTCTTTTCAGTTGCAAACTCCTTTCCATACATATATATGGGGAGGTACTAACTCCAACTCGGTTTGACAGTGAAAACTGCAGGAACTTCAAACCGGCACTAGGAAACAGACTGAGAAAGCAGAGAAAAAGTGTCTCCTGCAATCGTTCCCTTCGTGTTAGATGAACGAACGTCTCTCCACTTGCTCAGTTCTGAGAGATAAGTGTGTGTGAAAGCCGTCCTTCACCTAGCTTGCTGTGAACACAAAGTTTCTTTTCAGTTGCAAACACCATTCCATACATATATATGGGGAGGTACTAGCTCCAACTCTGTTTGACAGTAAAAACTGCAGGAACTTCAAACCGGCACTAGGAAACAGACTGAGAAAGCAGAGAAAAAGTGTCTCTTGCAACCCGTTCCATTGGTGCTAAATGAACGAACGTCTCTCCACTTGCTCAGTTCTGAGAGATAAGTGTGTGTGAAAGCCGTCCTTCACCTAGCTTTTTGGGAACACAAAGTTTCTTTTCATTTGCAAACTCCATTCCATACATATATATGGGAAGGTACGAGCTCCAACTCGGTTTGACAGTCAAAACTGCAGGAACTTCAAACCGGCAATAGGAAACAGACTGAGAAAGCAGAGAAAAAGTGTCTCCTGCAAACCTTTCCGTTGGTGCTAGATGAACGAACGTCTCTCCACTTGCTCAGTTCTGAGAGATAAGTGTGTGTGAAAGCCGTCCTTCACCTAGCTTGTTGGGAACACAAAGTTTCTTTTCAGTTGCAAACTCCATTCCATACATATATATGGGTAGGTACTAGCTCCAACTCGGTTTTACAGTGAAAACTGCAGGAACTTCAAACCGGCACTAGGAAACAGACTGAGAAAGCAGAGAAAAAGTGTCTCCTGCAACCGTTCCCTTCGTGCTAGATGAACGAACATCTCTCCACTTGCTCAGTTCTGAGAGATAAGTGTGTGTGAAAGCCGTCCTTCACCTACCTTGTTGGGAACACAAAGTTTCTTTTCAGTTGCAAACTCCATTCCATACATATATATGAGGAGGTACTAGCTCCAACTCGGTTTGACAGTGAAAACTGCAGGAACTTCAAACCGGCACTAGGAAACAGACTGAGAAAGCAGAGAAAAAGTGTCTCCTGCAACCCGTTCCCTTGGTGCTAGATGAACGTACGTCTCTCCACTTGCTCAGTTCTGAGAGATAAGTGTGTGTGAACGCCGTACTTCACCTAGATTGTTGGGAACACAAAGTTTCTTTTCAGTTGCAAACTCCTTTCCATACATATATATGGGGAGGTACTAACTCCAACTCGGTTTGACAGTGAATACTGCAGGAACTTCAAACCGGCACTAGGAAACAGACTGAGAAAGCAGAGAAAAAGTGTCTCCTGCAACCGTTCCCTTCGTTTTAGATGAACGAACGTCTCTCCACTTGCTCAGTTCTGAGAGATAAGTGTGTGTGAAAGCCGTCCTTCACCTAGCTTTTTGGGAACACAAAGTTTCTTTTCATTTGCAAACTCAATTCCATACATATATATGGGAAGGTACGAGCTCCAACTCGGTTTGACAGTCAAAACTGCAGGAACTTCAAACCGGCAATAGGAAACAGACTGAGAAAGCAGAGAAATAGTTTCTCCTGCAAACCTTTCCGTTGGTGCTAGATGAACGAACGTCTCTCCACTTGCTCAGTTCTGAGAGATAAGTGTGTGTGAAAGCCGTCCTTCACCTAGCTTGTTGGGAACACAAAGTTTCTTTTCAGTTGCAAACTCCATTCCATACATATATATGGGTAGGTACTAGCTCCAACTCGGTTTTACAGTGAAAACTGCAGGAACTTCAAACCGGCACTAGGAAACAGAATGAGAAAGCAGAGAAAAAGTGTCTCCTGCAACCGTTCCCTTCGTGCTAGATGAACGAACGTCTCTCCACTTGCTCAGTTCTGAGAGATAAGTGTGTGTGAAAGCCGTCCTTCACCTAGCTTGTTGGGAACACAAAGTTTCTTTTCAGTTGCAAACAACATTCCATACATATATATGAGGAGGTACTAGCTCCAACTCGGTTTGACAGTGAAAACTGCAGGAACTTCAAACCGGCACTAGGAAACAGACTGAGAAAGCAGAGAAAAAGTGTCTCCTGCAACCCGTTCCCTTGGTGCTAGATGAACGTACGTCTCTCCACTTGCTCAGTTCTGAGAGATAAGTGTGTGTGAATGCCGTACTTCACCTAGATTGTTGGGAACACAAAGTTTCTTTTCAGTTGCAAACTCCTTTCCATACATATATATGGGGAGGTACTAACTCCAACTCGGTTTGACAGTGAAAACTGCAGGAACTTCAAACCGGCACTAGGAAACAGACTGAGAAAGCAGAGAAAAAGTGTCTCCTGCAACCGTTCCCTTCGTTTTAGATGAACGAACGTCTCTCCACTTGCTCAGTTCTGAGAGATAAGTGTGTGTGAAAGCCGTCCTTCACCTAGCTTATTGTGAACACAAAGTTTCTTTTCAGTTGCAAACTCCATTCCATACATATATATGGGGAGGTAGAAGCTCCAAATCTGTTTGACAGTGAAAACTGCAGGAACTTCAAACCGGCACTAGGAAACAGACTGAGATAGCAGAGAAAAAGTGTCTCTTGCAACCCGTTCCATTGGTGCTAAATGAACGAACGTCTCTCCACTTGCTCAGTTCTGAGAGATAAGTGTGTGTGAAAGCCGTCCTTCACCTAGCTTTTTGGGAACACAAAGTTTCTTTTCATTTGCAAAATCCATTCCATACATATATATGGGGAGGTACTAGCTCCAACTCGGTTTGACAGTCAAAACTGCAGGAACTTCAAACCGGCAATAGGAAACAGACTGAGAAAGCACGGAAAAAGTGTCTCCTGCAACCCTTTCCCTTGGTGCTAGATGAACGAACGTCTCTCCACTTGCTCAGTTCTGAGAGATAAGTGTGTGTGAAAGCCGTCCTTCACATGTCTTTTTGGGAACACAAATTTTCTCTTCAGTTGCAAACTCCATTCCATACATATATATGGGGAGGTTCTAACTCCAACTCGGTTTGACAGTGAAAACTGCAGGAACTTCAAACCGGCACTAGGAAACAGACTGAGAAAGCAGAGAAAAAGTGTCTCCTGCAAACGTTCCCTTCGTGCTAGATGAACGAACGTCTCTCCACTTGCTCAGTTCTGAGAGATAAGTGTGTGTGAAAGCCGTCCTTCACCTAGCTTGTTGGGAACACAAAGTTTCTTTTCAGTTGCAAACTCCATTCCATACATATATATGGGTAGGTACTAGCTCCAACTCGGTTTTACAGTGAAAACTGCAGGAACTTCAAACCGGCACTAGGAAACAGACTGAGAAAGCAGAGAAAAAGTGTCTCCTGCAACCGTTCCCTTCGTGCTAGATGAACGAACGTCTCTCCACTTGCTCAGTTCTGAGAGATAAGTGTGTGTGAAAGCCGTCCTTCACCTAGCTTGTTGGGAACACAAAGTTTCTTTTCAGTAGCAAACTCCATTCCATACATATATATGAGGAGGTACTAGCTCCAACTCGGTTTGACAGTGAAAACTGCAGGAACTTCAAACCGGCACTAGGAAACAGACTGAGAAAGCAGAGAAAAAGTGTCTCCTGCAACCCGTTCCCTTGGTGCTAGATGAACGAACGTCTCTCCACTTGCTCAGTTCTGAGAGATAAGTGTGTGTGAACGCCGTCCTTCACCTAGATTGTTGGGAACACAAAGTTTCTTTTCAGTTGCAAACTCCTTTCCATACATATATATGGGGAGGTACTAACTCCAACTCGGTTTGACAGTGAAAACTGCAGGAACTTCAAACCGGCACTAGGAAACAGACTGAGAAAGCAGAGAAAAAGTGTCTCCTGCAACCGTTCCCTTCGTGTTAGATGAACGAACGTCTCTCCACTTGCTCAGTTCTGAGAGATAAGTGTGTGTGAAAGCCGTCCTTCACATAGCTTGTTGTGAACACAAAGTTTCTTTTCAGTTGCAAACTCCATTCCATACATATATATGGGAGGTACTAGCTCCAACTCGGTTTGACAGTCAAAACTGCAGGAACTTCAAACCGGCAATAGGAAACAGACTGAGAAAGCAGAGAAAAAGTGTCTCCTGCAACCCTTTCCCTTGGTGCTAGATGAACGAACGTCTCTCCACTTGCTCAGTTCTGAGAGATAAGTGTGTGTGAAAGCCGTCCTTCACCTGTCTTTTTGGGAACACAAATTTTCTCTTCAGTTGCAAACTCCATTCCATACATATATATGGGGAGGTTCTAACTCCAACTCGGTTTGACAGTGAAAACTGCAGGAACTTCAAACCAGCACTAGGAAACAGACTGAGAAAGCAGAGAAAAAGTGTCTCCTGCAAACGTTCCCTTCGTGCTAGATGAACGAACGTCTCTCCACTTGCTCAGTTCCGAGAGATAAGTGTGTGTGAAAGCCGTCCTTCACCTAGCTTGTTGGGAACACAAAGTTTCTTTTCAGTTGCAAACTCCATTCCATACATATATATGGGGAGGTACTAGCTCCAACTCTGTTTGACAGTGAAAACTGCAGGAACTTCAAACCGGCACTAGGAAACAGACTAAGAAAGCAGAGAAAAAGTGTCTCCTGCAACCGTTCCCTTCGTGTTAGATGAACGAAAGTCTCTCCACTTGCTCAGTTCTGAGAGATAAGTGTGTGTGAAAGCCGTCCTTCACATAGCTTGTTGGGAACACAAAGTTTCTTTTCAGTTGCAAACTCCATTCCATACATATATATGGGGAGGTACTAGCTCCAACTCTGTTTGACAGTGAAAACTGCAGGAACTTCAAACCGGCACTAGGAAACAGACTGAGAAAGCAGAGAAAAAGTGTCTCCTGCAACCCGTTCCATTGGTGCTAAATGAACGAAAGTCTCTCCACTTGCTCAGTTCTGAGAGATAAGTGTGTGTGAAAGCCGTCCTTCACCTAGCTTTTTGGGAACACAAAGTTTCTTTTAATTTGCAAACTACATTCCATACATATATATGGGTAGGTACAAGCTCCAACTCGGTTTGACAGTCAAAACTGCAGGAACTTCAAACCGGCACTAGGAAACAGACTGAGAAATCAGAGAAAAAGTGTCTCATGCAACCCGTTACCTTGGTGCTAGATGAACGAACGTCTCTCCGCTGGCTCAGTTCTGAGAGATAAGTGTGTGTGAAAGCCGTCCTTCACCTAGCTTGTTGGGAACACAAATTTTCTTTTCAGTTGCAAACTCCATTCCATACATATATATGGGGAGGTAGAAGCTCCAACTCGTTTTTACAGTGAAAACTGCAGGAACTTCAAACCGGCACTAGGAAACAGACTGAGAAAGCAGAGAAACGTGTCTCCTGCAACCCGTTCCCTTGGTGCTAGATGACCGATCGTCTCTCCACTGGCTCAGTTCTGAGAGATAAGTGTGTGTGAAAGCCGTCCTTCACCTAGCTTGTTGGGAACACAAAGTTTCTTTTCAGATGCAAACTTCATTCCATACATGTATATGGGGAGGTAGAAGCTCCAACTCTGTTTGACAGTGAAAACTGCAGGAACTTCAAACCGGCACTAGGAAACAGACTGAGGAAGCAGAGAAAAAGTGTCTCCTGCAACCCGTTCCCTTGGTGCTAGATGACCGAACGTCTCTCCACTTGCTCAGTTCTGAGAGATAATTGTGTGTGAAAGCCGCCCTTCACCTAGCTTGTTGGGAACACAAAGTTTCTTTTCAGTTGCAAACTCCATTCCATACATATATATGGGGAATTACTAGATCCAACTCGGTTTTACAGTGAAAACTGCAGGAACTTCAAACCGGCACTAGGAAACAGACTGAGAAACCAGAGAAAAAGTGTCTCCTGCAACCCGTTCCCTTGGTGCTAGATGAACGAACATCTCTCCACTTGCTCAGTTCTGAGAGATAACTGTGTGTGAAAGCCGTACTTCACCTAGCTTGTTGGGAACACAAAGTTTCTTTTCAGTTGCAAACTCCATTCCATACATATATATGGGGAGGTACTAGCTCCAACTCGGTTTTACAGTGAAAATGCAGGAACTTCAAACCGGCACTAGGAAACAGACTGAGAAAGCAGAGAAAAAGTGTCTCCTGCAACCCTTTCCCTTGGTGCTAGATGAACGAACGTCTCTCCACTTGCTCAGTTCTGAGAGATAAGTGTGTGTGAAAGCCGTCCTTCACCTGTCTTGTTGGGAAAACAAATTTTCTCTTCAGTTGCAAACTCCATTCCATACATATATATGGGGAGGTTCTAACTCCAACTCGGTTTGACAGTGAAAACTGCAGGAACTTCAAACCGGCACTAGGAAACAGACTGAGAAAGCAGAGAAAAAGTGCCTCCTGCAACCGTTCCCTTCGTGCTAGATGAACGAACGTCTCTCCACTTGCTTAGTTCTGAGAGATAATTGTGTGTGAAAGCCGTCCTTCACCTAGCTTGTTGGGAACACAAAGTTTCTTTTCAGTTGCAAACTCCATTCCATACATATATATGGGTAGGTACTAGCTCCAACTCGGTTTTACAGTGAAAACTGCAGGAACTTCAAACCGGCACTAGGAAACAGACTGAGAAAGCAGAGAAAAAGTGTCTCCTGCAACCGTTCCCTTCGTGCTAGATGAACGAACGTCTCTCCACTTGCTCAGTTCTGAGAGATAAGTGTGTGTGAAAGCCGTCCTTCACCTAGCTTGTTGGGAACACAAAGTTTCTTTTCAGTTGCAAACTCCATTCCATACATATATATGGGGAGGTACTAGCTCCAACTCGGTTTGACAGTGAAAACTGCAGGAACTTCAAACCGGCACTAGGAAACAGACTGAGAAAGCAGAGAAAAAGTGTCTCCTGCAACCCGTTCCATTGGTGCTAAATGAACGAACGTCTCTCCACTTGCTCAGTTCTGAGAGATAAGTGTGTGTGAAAGCCGTCCTTCACCTAGCTTTTCGGGAACACAAAGTTTCTTTTCAGTTGCAAACTCCATTCCATACATATATATGGGGAGGTACTAGCTCCAACTCGGTTTGACAGTGAAAACTGCAGGAACTTCAAACCGGCACTAGGAAACAGACTGAGAAAGCAGAGAAAAAGTGTCTCCTGCAACCCGTTCCCTTGGTGCTAGATGAACGAACGTCTCTCCACTTGCTCAGTTCTGAGAGATAAGTGTGTGTGAAAGCCGTCCTTCACCTAGCTTGTTGGGAACACAAAGTTTCTTTTCAGTTGCAAACTCCATTCCATACATATATATGGGGAGGTAGAAGCTCCAACTCTGTTTGACAGTGAAAACTGCAGGAACTTCAAACCGGCACTAGGAAACAGACTGAGGAAGCAGAGAAAAATTGTCTCCTGCAACCCGTTCCCTTGGTGCTAGATGACCGAACGTCTCTCCACTTGCTCAGTTCTGAGAGATATTTGTGTGTGAAAGCTGTCCTTCACCTAGCTTGTTGGGAACACAAAGTTTCTTTTCAGTTGCAAACTCCTTTCCATACATATATATGGGGAATTACTAGCTCCAACTCGGTTTTACAGTGAAAACTGCAGGAACTTCAAACCAGCACTAGGAAACAGACTGAGAAAGCAGAGAAAAAGTGTCTCCTGCAACCCGTTCCCTTGGTGCTAGATGAACGAACATCTCTCCACTTGCTCAGTTCTGAGTGATAAGTGTGTGTGAAAGCCGTCCTTCACCTAGCTTGTTGGGAACACAAAGTTTCTTTTCAGTTGCAAACTCCATTCCATACATATATATGGGGAGGTACTAGTTCCAACTCGGTTTTACAGTGAAAATGCAGGAACTTCAAACCGGCACTAGGAAACAGACTGAGAAAGCAGAGAAAAAGTGTCTCCTGCAACCCGTTACCTTGGTGCTAGATGAACGAACGTCTCTCCGCTGGCTCAGTTCTGAGAGATAAGTGTGTGTGAAAGCCGTCCTTCACCTAGCTTGTTGGGAACACAAAGTTTCTTTTCAGTTGCAAACTCCATTCCATACATATATATGGGGAGGTAGAAGCTCCAACTCGTTTTTACAGTGAAAACTGCAGGAACTTCAAACCGGCACTAGGAAACAGACTGAGAAAGCAGAGAAAAGTGTCTCCTGCAACCCGTTCCCTTGGTGCTAGATGACCGATCGTCTCTCCACTGGTTCAGTTCTGAGAGATAAGTGTGTGTGAAAGCCGTCCTTCACCTAGCTTGTTGGGAACACAAAGTTTCTTTTCAGATGCAAACTTCATTCCATACATGTATATGGGGATGTAGAAGCTCCAACTCTGTTTGACAGTGAAAACTGCAGGAACTTCAAACCGGCACTAGGAAACAGACTGAGGAAGCAGAGAAAAAGTGTCTCCTGCAACCCGTTCCCTTGGTGCTAGATGACCGAACGTCTCTCCACTTGCTCAGTTCTGAGAGATAATTGTGTGTGAAAGCCGTCCTTCACCTAGCTTGTTGGGAACACAAAGTTTCTTTTCAGTTGCAAACTCCATTCCATACATATATATGGGGAATTACTAGCTCCAACTCGGTTTTACAGTGAAAACTGCAGGAACTTCAAACCGGCACTAGGAAACAGACTGAGAAACCAGAGAAAAAGTGTCTCCTGCAACCCGTTCCCTTGGTGCTAGATGAACGAACATCTCTCCACTTGCTCAGTTCTGAGAGATAAGTGTGTGTGAAAGCCGTCCTTCACCTAGCTTGTTGGGAACACAAAGTTTCTTTTCAGTTGCAAACTCTATTCCATACATATATATGGGGAGGTACTGGCTCCAACTCGGTTTTACAGTGAAAATGCAGGAACTTCAAACCGGCACTAGGAAACAGACTGAGAAAGCAGAGAAAAAGTGTCTCCTGCAACCCGTTCCCTTGGTGCTAGATGAACGAACGTCTCTCCACTTGCTCAGTTCTGAGAGATAAGTGTGTGTGAAAGCCGTCCTTCACCTAGCTTGTTGGGAACACTAAGTTTCTTTTCAGTTTCAAACTCCATTCCATACATATATATGGGGAGGTAGAAGCTCCAAATCTGTTTGACAGTGAAAACTGCAGGAACTTCAAACCGGCACTAGGAAACAGACTGATAAAGCAGAGAAAAAGTGTCTCCTGCAACCCTTTCCCTTGGTGCTAGATGAACGAACGTCTCTCCACTTGCTCAGTTCTGAGAGATAAGTGTGTGTGAAAGCCGTCCTTCACCTGTCTTGTTGGGAAAACAAATTTTCTCTTCAGTTGCAAACTCCATTCCATACATATATATGGGGAGGTTCTAACTCCAACTCGGTTTGACAGTGAAAACTGGAGGAACTTCAAACCGGCACTAGGAAACAGACTGAGAAAGCAGAGAAAAAGTGCCTCCTGCAACCGTTCCCTTCGTGCTAGATGAACGAACGTCTCTCCACTTGCTTAGTTCTGAGAGATAATTGTGTGTGAAAGCCGTCCTTCACCTAGCTTGTTGGGAACACAAAGTTTCTTTTCAGTTGCAAACTCCATTCCATACATATATATGGGTAGGTACTAGCTCCAACTCGGTTTTACAGTGAAAACTGCAGGAACTTCAAACCGGCACTAGGAAACAGACTGAGAAAGCAGAGAAAAAGTGTCTCCTGCAACCGTTCCCTTGGTGCTAGATGAACGAACGTCTCTCCACTTGCTCAGTTCTGAGAGATAAGTGTGTGTGAAAGCCGTCCTTCACCTAGCTTGTTGGGAACACAAAGTTTCTTTTCAGTTGCAAACTCCATTCCATACATATATATGGGGAGGTACTAGCTCCAACTCGGTTTGACAGTGAAAACTGCAGGAACTTCAAACCGGCACTAGGAAACAGACTGAGAAAGCAGAGAAAAAGTGTCTCCTGCAACCCGTTCCATTGGTGCTAAATGAACGAACGTCTCTCCACTTGCTCAGTTCTGAGAGATAAGTGTGTGTGAAAGCCGTCCTTCACCTAGCTTGTTGGGAACACAAAGTTTCTTTTCAGTTGCAAACTCCATTCCATACATATATATGGGGAGGTACTAGCTCCAACTCGGTTTGACAGTGAAAACTGCAGGAACTTCAAACCGGCACTAGGAAACAGACTGAGAAAGCAGAGAAAAAGTGTCTCCTGCAACCCGTTCCCTTGGTGCTAGATGAACGAACGTCTCTCCACTTGCTCAGTTCTGAGAGATAAGTGTGTGTGAAAGCCGTCCTTCACCTAGCTTGTTGGGAACACAAAGTTTCTTTTCAGTTGCAAACTCCATTCCATACATATATATGGGGAGGTACAAGCTCCAACTCGGTTTTACAGTGAAAACTGCAGGAACTTCAAACCGGCACTAGGAAACAGACTGAGGAAGCAGAGAAAAAGTGTCTCCTGCAACCCGTTCCCTTGGTGCAACATGAAAGAACGTCTCTCCACTTGCTCAGTTCTGAGAGATAAGTGTGTGTGAAAGCCGTCCTTCACCTAGCTTGTTGGGAACACAAAGTTTCTTTTCAGTTGCAAACTCCATTCCATACATATATATGGGGAGGTAGAAGCTCCAACTCTGTTTGACAGTGAAAACTGCAGGAACTTCAAACCGGCACTAGGAAACAGTCTGAGAAAGCAGAGAAAAATTGTCTCCTGCAACCCGTTCCCTTGGTGCTAAATGAACGAACGTCTCTCCACTTGCTCAGTTCTGAGAGATAAGTGTGTGTGAAAGCCGTCCTTCACCTAGCTTGATGGGAACACAAAGTTTCTTTTCAGTTGCAAACTACATTCCATACATATATATGGGGAGGTACAAGCTCCAACTCGGTTTGACAGTCAAAACTGCAGGAACTTCAAACCGGCACTAGGAAACAGACTGAGAAAGCAGAGAAAAAGTGTCTCCTGCAACCCGTTCCCTTGGTGCTAGATGAACGAACATCTCTCCACTTGCTCAGTTCTGAGAGATAAGTGTGTGTGAAAGCCGTCCTTCACCTAGCTTGTTGGGAACACAAAGTTTCTTTTCAGTTGCAAACTCCATTCCATACATATATATGGGGAGGTACTAGCTCCAACTCGGTTTTACAGTGAAAACTGCAGGAACTTCAAACCGGCACTAGGAAACAGACTGAGAAAGCAGAGAAAAAGTGTCTCCTGCAACCCGTTCCCTTGGTGCTAGATGAACGAACGTCTCTCCACTTGCTCAGTTCTGAGAGATAAGTGTGTGTGAAAGCCGTCCTTCACCTAGCTTGTTGGGAACACAAAGTTTCTTTTCAGTTGCAAACTCCATTCCATACATATATATGGGGAGGTACTAGCTCCAACTCGGTTTTACAGTGAAAACTGCAGGAACTTCAAACCGGCACTAGGAAACAGACTGAGAATGCAGAGATAAAGTGTCTCCTGCAACCCGTTCCCTTGGTGCTAGATGAACGAACGTCTCTCCACTTGCTCAGTTCTGAGAGATAATTGTGTGTGAAAGCCGTCCTTCACCTAGCTTGTTGGGAACACAAAGTTTCTTTTCAGTTGCAAACTCCATTCCATACATATATATGGGGAGGTACAAGATCCAACTCCTTTTTACAGTGAAAACTGCAGGAACTTCAAACCGGCACTAGGAAACAGACTGAGAAAGCAGAGAAAAAGTGTCTCCTGCAACCCGTTCCCTTGGTGCTAGATGAACGAACGTCTCTTCACTTGCTAAGTTCTGAGAGATAATTGTGTGTGAACGCCGTCCTTCACCTGTCTTGTTGGGAACACAAATTTTCTTTTCAGTTACAAACTCCATTCCATACATATATATGAGGAGGTACTAACTTCAACTCGGTTTGACAATGAAAACTGCAGGAACTTCAAACCGGCACTAGGAAACAGACTGAGAAAGCAGAGAAAAAGTGTCTCCTGCAACCGTTCCCTTCGTGTTAGATGAACGAACGTCTCTCCACTTGCTCAGTTCTGAGAGATAAGTGTGTGTGAAAGCCGTCCTTCACCTAGCTTGTTGGGAACACAAAGTTTCTTTTCAGTTGCAAACTCCAATCCATACATATATATGGGGAGGTGCTAGCTCCAACACGGTTTTACAGTGAAAATGCAGGAACTTCAAACCGGCACTAGGAAACAGACTGAGAAAGCAGAGAAAAAGTGTCTCCTGCAACCCGTTCACTTGGTGCTAGATGAACGAACGTCTCTCCACTTGCTCAGTTCTGAGAGATAAGTGTGTGTGAAAGCCGTCCTTCACCTAGCTTGTTGGGAACACAAAGTTTCTTTTCAGTTGCAAACTCCATTCCATACATATATATGAGGAGGTTCTAGCTCCAACTCGGTTTGACAGTGAAAACTGCAGGAACTTCAAACCGGCACTTGGAAACAGACTGAGAAAGCAGAGAAAAAGTGTCTCCTGCAACCCGTTAACTTGGTGCTAGATGAACGTACGTCTCTCCACTTGCTCAGTTCTGAGAGATTATTGTGTGTGAACGCCGTCCTTCACCTGTCTTGTTGGGAACACAAAGTTTCTTTTCAGTTGCAAACTCCATTACATACATATATATGGGGAGGTACTAATTCCAACTCGGTTTGACATTGAAAACTACAGGAACTTCAAACCGGCACTAGGAAACAGACTGAGAAAGCAGAGAAAAAGTGTCTCCTGCAACCGTTCCCTTCGTGTTAGATGAACGAACGTCTCTCCACTTGCTCAGTTCTGAGAGATAAGTGTGTGTGAAAGCCGTCCTTCACCTAGCTTGTTGGGAACACAAAGTTTCTTTACAGTTGCAAACTCCATTCCATACATATATATGGGGAGGTACTAGATCCAACTCGGTTTTACAGTGAAAACTGCAGGAACTTCAAACCGGCACTAGGAAACAGACTGAGAAAGCAGAGAAAAAGTGTCTCCTGCAACCCGTTCCCTTGGTGCTAGATGAACGAACGTCTCTCCACTTGCTCAGTTCTGAGAGATAATTGTGTGTGAAAGCCGTACCTCACCTAGCTTGTTGGGAACACAAAGTTTCTTTTCAGTTGCAAACTCCAATCCATACATATATATGGGGAGGTGCTAGCTCCAACACGGTTTTACAGTGAAAATGCAGGAACTTCAAACCGGCACTAGGAAACAGACTGAGAAAGCAGAGAAAAAGTGTCTCCTGCAACCCGTTCCCTTGGTGCTAGATGAACGAACGTCTCTCCACTTGCTCAGTTCTGAGAGATAAGTGTGTGTGAAAGCCGTCCTTCACCTAGCTTGTTGGGAACACAAAGTTTCTTTTCAGTTGCAAACTCCATTCCATACATATATATGAGGAGGTTCTAGCTCCAACTCGGTTTGACAGTGAAAACTGCAGGAACTTCAAACCGGCACTTGGAAACAGACTGAGAAAGCAGAGAAAAAGTGTCTCCTGCAACCCGTTAACTTGGTGCTAGATGAACGTACGTCTCTCCACTTGCTCAGTTCTGAGAGATTATTGTGTGTGAACGCCGTCCTTCACCTGTCTTGTTGGGAACACAAAGTTTCTTTTCAGTTGCAAACTCCATTACATACATATATATGGGGAGGTACTAATTCCAACTCGGTTTGACATTGAAAACTACAGGAACTTCAAACCGGCACTAGGAAACAGACTGAGAAAGCAGAGAAAAAGTGTCTCCTGCAACCGTTCCCTTCGTGTTAGATGAACGAACGTCTCTCCACTTGCTCAGTTCTGAGAGATAAGTGTGTGTGAAAGCCGTCCTTCACCTAGCTTGTTGGGAACACAAAGTTTCTTTACAGTTGCAAACTCCATTCCATACATATATATGGGGAGGTACTAGATCCAACTCGGTTTTACAGTGAAAACTGCAGGAACTTCAAACCGGCACTAGGAAACAGACTGAGAAAGCAGAGAAAAAGTGTCTCCTGCAACCCGTTCCCTTGGTGCTAGATGAACGAACGTCTCTCCACTTGCTCAGTTCTGAGAGATAATTGTGTGTGAAAGCCGTACCTCACCTAGCTTGTTGGGAACACAAAGTTTCTTTTCAGTTGCAAACTCCAATCCATACATATATATGGGGAGGTGCTAGCTCCAACACGGTTTTACAGTGAAAATGCAGGAACTTCAAACCGGCACTAGGAAACAGACTGAGAAAGCAGAGAAAAAGTGTCTCCTGCAACCCGTTCACTTGGTGCTAGATGTACGAACGTCTCTCCACTTGCTGAGTTCTGAGAGATAAGTGTGTGTGAAAGCCGTCCTTCACCTAGCTTGTTGGGAACACAAAGTTTCTTTTCAGGTTCAAACTCCATTCCATACATATATATGGGGAGGTAGAAGCTCCAAATCTGTTTGACAGTGAAATCTGCAGGAACTTCAAACCGGCACTGGGAAACAGACTGAGAAAGCAGAGAAAAAGTGTCTCCTGCAAACGTTACCTTCGTGCTAGATGAACGAACGTCTCTCCACTTGCTCAGTTCTGAGAGATAAGTGTGTGTGAAAGCCGTCCTTCACCTAGCTTGTTGGGAACACAAAGTTTCTTTTCAGTTGCAAACTCCATTCCATACATATATATGGGTAGGTACTAGCTCCAACTCGGTTTTACAGTGAAAACTGCAGGAACTTCAAACTGGCACTAGGAAACAGACTGAGAAAGCAGAGAAAAAGTGTCTCCTGCAACCGTTCCCTTCGTGCTAGATGAACGAACGTCTCTCCACTTGCTCAGTTCTGAGAGATAAGTGTGTGTGAAAGCCGTCCTTCACCTGTCTTGTTGGGAACACAAATTTTCTCTTCAGTTGCAAACTCCATTCCATACATATATATGGGGAGATCCTAACTCCAACTCTGTTTGACAGTGAAAACTGCAGGAACTTCAAACCGGCACTAGGAAACAGACTGAGAAACAGAGAAAAAGTGTCTCCTGCAACCGTTCCCTTCGTGCTAGATGAACGAACGTCTCTCCACTTGCTCAGTTCTGAGAGATAAGTGTGTGTGAAAGCCGTCCTTCACCTAGCTTGTTGGGAACACAAAGTTTCTTTTCAGTTGCAAACTCCATTCCATACATATATATGGGTAGGTACTAGCTCCAACTCGGTTTTACAGTGAAAACTGCAGGAACTTCAAACCGGCACTAGGAAACAGACTGAGAAAGCAGAGAAAAAGTGTCTCCTGCAACCGTTCCCTTGGTGCTAGATGAACGAAAGTCTCTCCACTTGCTCAGTTCTGAGAGATAAGTGTGTGTGAAAGCCGTCCTTCAACTATCTTGTTGGGAACACAAAGTTTCTTTTCAGTTGCAAACTCCATTCCATACATATATATGAGGAGGTACTAGCTCCAACTCGGTTTGACAGTGAAAACTGCAGGAACTTCAAACCGGCACTTGGAAACAGGCTGAGAAAGCAGAGAAAAAGTGTCTCCTGCAACCCGTTCCCTTGGTGCTAGATGAACGTACGTCTCTCCACTTGCTCAGTTCTGAGAGATTATTGTGTGTGAACGCCGTCCTTCAACTAGCTTGTTGGGAACACAAAGTTTCTTTTCAGTTGCAAACTCCATTCCATACATATATATGGGGAGGTGCTAGCTCCAACTCGGTTTTACAGTGAAAATGCAGGAACTTCAAACCGGCACTAGGAAACAGACTGAGAAAGCAGAGAAAAAGTGTCTCCTGCAACCCGTTCCCTTGGTGCTAGATGAACGAACGTCTCTCCACTTGCTCAGTTCTGAGAGATAAGTGTGTGTGAAAGCCATCCTTCACCTAGCTTGTTGGGAACACAAAGTTTCTTTTCAGTTGCAAACACCATTCCATACATATATATGTGGAGGTACAAGCTCCACCTCGGTTTGACAGTGAAAACTGCAGGAACTTCAAACCGGCACTAGGAAACAGACTGAGAAAGCAGAGAAAAAGGTCTCCTGCAACCGTTCCCTTCGTGCTAGATGAACGAACGTCTCTCCACTTGCTCAGTTCTGAGAGATAAGTGTGTGTGAAAGCCGTCCTTCACCTAGCTTGTTGGGAACACAAAGTTTCTTTTCAGTTGCAAACTCCATTCCATACATATATATGAGGAGGTTCTAGCTCCAACTCGGTTTGACAGTGAAAACTGCAGGAACTTCAAACCGGCACTTGGAAACAGACTGAGAAAGCAGAGAAAAAGTGTCTCCTGCAACCCGTTCCCTTGGTGCTAGATGAACGTACGTCTCTCCACTTGCTCAGTTCTGAGAGATTATTGTGTGTGAACGCCGTCCTTCACCTGTCTTGTTGGGAACACAAAGTTTCTTTTCAGTTGCAAACTCCATTACATACATATATATGGGGAGGTACTAACTCCAACTCGGTTTGACAGTGAAAACTACAGGAAATTCAAACCGGCACTAGGAAACAGACAGAGAAAGCAGAGAAAAAGTGTCTCCTGCAACCTTTCCCTTCGTGTTAGATGAACGAACGTCTCTCCACTTGCTCAGTTCTGAGAGATAAGTGTGTGTGAAAGCCGTCCTTCAACTAGCTTGTTGGGAACACAAAGTTTCTTTTCAGTTGCAAACTCCATTCCATACATATATATGGGGAGGTACTAGATCCAACTCGGTTTTACAGTGAAAACTGCAGGAACTTCAAACCGGCACTAGGAAACAGACTGAGAAAGCAGAGAAAAAGTTTCTCCTGCAACCCGTTCCCTTGGTGCTAGATGAACGAACGTCTCTCCACTTGCTCAGTTCTGAGAGATAAGTGTGTGTGAAAGCCGTCCTTCACCTAGCTTGTTGGGAACACAAAGTTTCTTTTCAGTTTCAAACTCCATTCCATACATATATATGGGGAGGTAGAAGCTCCAAATCTGTTTGACAGTGAAAACTGCAGGAACTTCAAACCGGCACTGGGAAACAGACTGAGAAAGCAGAGAAAAAGTGTCTCCTGCAAACGTTACCTTCGTGCTAGATGAACGAACGTCTCTCCACTTGCTCAGTTCTGAGAGATAAGTGTGTGTGAAAGCCGTCCTTCACCTAGCTTGTTGGGAACACAAAGTTTCTTTTCAGTTGCAAACTCCATTCCATACATATATATGGGTAGGTACTAGCTCCAACTCGGTTTTACAGTGAAAACTGCAGGAACTTCAAACTGGCACTAGGAAACAGACTGAGAAAGCAGAGAAAAAGTGTCTCCTGCAACCGTTCCCTTCGTGCTAGATGAACGAACGTCTCTCCACTTGCTCAGTTCTGAGAGATAAGTGTGTGTGAAAGCCGTCCTTCACCTAGCTTGTTGGGAACACAAAGTTTCTTTTCAGTTGCAAACTCCATTCCATACATATATATGAGGAGGTACTAGCTCCAACTCGGTTTGACAGTGAAAACTGCAGGAACTTCAAACCGGCACTAGGAAACAGACTGAGAAAGCAGAGAAAAAGTGTCTCCTGCAACCCGTTCCCTTGGTGCTAGATGAACGTACGACTCTCCACTTGCTCAGTTCTGAGAGATAAGTGTGTGTGAACGCCGTCCTTCACCTAGATTGTTGGGAACACAAAGTTTCTTTTCAGTTGCAAACTCCATTCCATACATATATATGGGGAGGTACTAACTCCAACTCGGTTTGACAGTGAAAACTGCAGGAACTTCAAACCGGCACTAGGAAACAGACTGAGAAAGCAGAGAAAAAGTGTCTCCTGCAACCGTTCCCTTCGTATTAGATGAACGAACATCTCTCCACTTGCTCAGTTCTGAGAGATAAGTGTGTGTGAAAGCCGTCCTTCACCTAGCTTGTTGTGAACACAAAGTTTCTTTTCAGTTGCAAACTCCATTCCATACATATATATGGGGAGGTACTAGCTCCAACTCTGTTTGACAGTGAAAACTGCAGGAAATTCAAACCGGCACTAGGAAACAGACTGAGAAAGCAGAGAAAAAGTGTCTCCTGCAACCCGTTCCCTTGGTGCTAGATGAACGAACGTCTCTCCACTTGCTCAGTTCTGAGAGATAATTGTGTGTGAAAGCCGTCCTTCACTTAGCTTGTTGGGAACACAAAGTTTCTTTTCAGTTGCAAACTCCATTCCATACATATATATGGGGAGGTGCTAGCTCCATCTCGGTTTTACAGTGAAAATGCGGGAACTTCAAACCGGCACTAGAAAACAGACTGAGAAAGCAGAGAAAAAGTGTCTCCTGCAACCCGTTCCCTTGGTGCTAAATGAACGAACGTCTCTCCACTTTCTCAGTTCTGAGAGATAAGTGTGTGTGAAAGCCGTCCTTCACCTAGCTTGTTGGGAACACAAAGTTTCTTTTCAGTTTCAAACTCCAATCCATACATATATATGGGGAGGTAGAAGCTCCAAATCTGTTTGACAGTGAAAATTGCAGGAACTTTAAACCGGCACTGGGAAACAGACTGAGAAAGCAGAGAAAAAGTGCCTCCTGCAACCCGTTCCCTTGGTGCTAAATGAACGAACGTCTCTCCACTTGCTCAGTTCTGAGAGATAAGTGTGTGTGAAAGCCAACCTTCACCTAGCTTGTTGGGAACACAAAGTTTCTTTTCAGGTGCAAACACCATTCCATACATATATATGTGGAGGTACTAGCTCCAACTCGGTTTTACAGTGAAAACTGCAGGAACTTCAAACCGGCACTAGGAAACAGACTGAGAAAGCAGAGAAAAAGTGTCTTCTGCAAACGTTACCTTCGTGCTAGATGAACGAACGTCTCTCCACTTGCTCAGTTCTGAGAGATAAGTGTGTGTGAAAGCCGTCCTTCACCTAGCTTGTTGGGAACACAAAGTTTCTTTTCAGTTGCAAACTCCATTCCATACATATATATGGGTAGGTACTAGCTCCAACTCGCTTTTACAGTGAAAACTGCAGGAACTTCAAACCGGCACTAGGAAACAGACTGAGAAAGCAGAGAAAAAGTGTCTCCTGCAACCTTTCCCTTCGTGCTAGATGAACGAACGTCTCTCCACTTGCTCAGTTCTGAGAGATAAGTGTGTGTGAAAGCCGTCCTTCACCTAGCTTGTTGGGAACACAAAGTTTCTTTTCAGTTGCAAACTCCATTCCATACATATATATGAGGAGGTACTAGCTCCAACTCGGTTTGACAGTGAAAACTGCAGGAACTTCAAACCGGCACTAGGAAACAGACTGAGAAAGCAGAGAAAAAGTGTCTCCTGCAACCCGTTCCCTTGGTGCTAGATGAACGTACGACTCTCCACTTGCTCAGTTCTGAGAGATAAGTGTGTGTGAACGCCGTCCTTCACCTAGATTGTTGGGAACACAAAGTTTCTTTTGAGTTGCAATCTCCATTACATACATATATGGGGAGGTACTAACTCCAACACGGTTTGACAGTGAAAACTGCAGGAACTTCAAACCGGCACTAGGAAACAGACTGAGAAATCAGAGAAAAAGTGTCTCCTGCAACCCGTTCCCTTGGTGCTAGATGAACGAACGTCTCTCCACTTGCTCAGTTCTGAGAGATAAGTGTGTGTGAAAGCCGTCCTTCACCTAGCTTGTTGGGAACACAAAGTTTCTTTTCAGTTTCAAACTCCATTCCATACATATATATGGGGAGGTAGAAGCTCCAAATCTGTTTGACAGTGAAAATTGCAGGAACTTCAAACCGGCACTGGGAAACAGACTGAGAAAGCAGAGAAAAAGTGTCTCCTGCAACCCGTTCCCTTGGTGCTAAATGAACGAACATCTCTCCACTTGCTCAGTTCTGAGAGATAAGTGTGTGTGAAAAGCCAACCTTCACCTAGCTTGTTGGGAACACAAAGTTTCTTTTCAGTTGCAAACACCATTCCATACATATATATGTGGAGGTACTAGCTCCAACTCGGTTTGACAGTGAAAACTGCAGGAACTTCAAACCGGCACTAGGAAACAGACTGAGAAAGCAGAGAAAAAGTGTCTCCTGCAAAAGTTACCTTCGTGCTAGATGAACGAACGTCTCTCCACTTGCTCAGTTCTGAGAGATAAGTGTGTGTGAAAGCCGTCCTTCACCTAGCTTGTTGGGAACACAAAGTTTCTTTTCAGTTGCAAACTCCATTCCATACATATATATGGGTAGGTACTAGCTCCAACTCGGTTTTACAGTGAAAACTGCAGGAACTTCAAACCGGCCCTAGGAAAGAGACTGAGAAAGCAGAGAAAAAGTGTCTCCTGCAACCGTTCCCTTCGTGCTAGATGAACGAACGTCTCTCCACTTGCTCAGTTCTGAGAGATAAGTGTGTGTGAAAGCCGTCCTTCACCTAGCTTGTTGGGAACACAAAGTTTCTTTTCAGTTGCAAACTCCATTCCATACATATATATGAGGAGGTACTAGCTCCAACTCGGTTTGACAGTGAAAACTGCAGGAACTTCAAACCGGCACTAGGAAACAGACTGAGAAAGCAGAGAAAAAGTGTCTCCTGCAACCCGTTCCCTTGGTGCTAGATGAACGTACGACTCTCCACTTGCTCAGTTCTGAGAGATAAGTGTGTGTGAACGCCGTCCTTCACATAGATTGTTGGGAACACAAAGTTTCTTTTCAGTTGCAAACTCCATTCCATACATATATATGGGGAGGTACTAACTCCAACTCGGTTTGACAGTGAAAACTGCAGGAACTTCAAACCGGCACTAGGAAACAGACTGAGAAAGCAGAGAAAAAGTGTCTCCTGCAACCGTTCCCTTCGTATTAGATGAACGAACGTCTCTCCACTTGCTCAGTTCTGAGAGATAAGTGTGTGTGAAAGCCGTCCTTCACCTAGCTTGTTGGGAACACAAAGTTTCTTTTCAGTTTCAAACTCCATTCCATACATATATATGGGGAGGTAGAAGCTCCAAATCTGTTTGACAGTGAAAATTGCAGGAACTTCAAACCGGCACTGGGAAACAGACTGAGAAACAGAGAAAAAGTGTCTCCTGCAACCCGTTCCCTTGGTGCTAAATGAACGAACATCTCTCCACTTGCTCAGTTCTGAGAGATAAGTGTGTGTGAAAAGCCAACCTTCACCTAGCTTGTTGGGAACACAAAGTTTCTTTTCAGGTGCAAACACCATTCCATACATATATATGTGGAGGTACTAGCTCCAACTCGGTTTGACAGTGAAAACTGCAGGAACTTCAAACCGGCACTAGGAAACAGACTGAGAAAGCAGAGAAAAAGTGTCTCCTGCAAAAGTTACCTTCGTGCTAGATGAACGAACGTCTCTCCACTTGCTCAGTTCTGAGAGATAAGTGTGTGTGAAAGCCGTCCTTCACCTAGCTTGTTGGGAACACAAAGTTTCTTTTCAGTTGCAAACTCCATTCCATACATATATATGGGTAGGTACTAGCTCCAACTCGGTTTTACAGTGAAAACTGCAGGAACTTCAAACCGGCCCTAGGAAAGAGACTGAGAAAGCAGAGAAAAAGTGTCTCCTGCAACCGTTCCCTTCGTGCTAGATGAACGAACGTCTCTCCACTTGCTCAGTTCTGAGAGATAAGTGTGTGTGAAAGCCGTCCTTCACCTAGCTTGTTGGGAACACAAAGTTTCTTTTCAGTTGCAAACTCCATTCCATACATATATATGAGGAGGTACTAGCTCCAACTCGGTTTGACAGTGAAAACTGCAGGAACTTCAAACCGGCACTAGGAAACAGACTGAGAAAGCAGAGAAAAAGTGTCTCCTGCAACCCGTTCCCTTGGTGCTAGATGAACGTACGACTCTCCACTTGCTCAGTTCTGAGAGATAAGTGTGTGTGAACGCCGTCCTTCACATAGATTGTTGGGAACACAAAGTTTCTTTTCAGTTGCAAACTCCATTCCATACATATATATGGGGAGGTACTAACTCCAACTCGGTTTGACAGTGAAAACTGCAGGAACTTCAAACCGGCACTAGGAAACAGACTGAGAAAGCAGAGAAAAAGTGTCTCCTGCAACCGTTCCCTTCGTATTAGATGAACGAACGTCTCTCCACTTGCTCAGTTCTGAGAGATAAGTGTGTGTGAAAGCCGTCCTTCACCTAGCTTGTTGTGAAAACAAAGTTTCTTTTCAGTTGCAAACTCCATTCCATACATATATATGGGGAGGTACTAGCTCCAACTCTGTTTGACAGTGAAAACTGCAGGAACTTCAAACCGGCACTAGGAAACAGACTGAGAAAGCAGAGAAAAAGTGTCTCCTGCAACCTGTTCCATTGGTGCTAAATGAACGAACGTCTCTCCACTTGCTCAGTTCTGAGAGATAAGTGTGTTTGAAAGCCGTCCTTCACCTAGGTTTTTGGGAACACAAAGTTTCTTTTCATTTGCAAACTCCATTCCATACATATATATGGGGAGGTACTAGCTCCAACTCGGTTTGACAGTGAAAACTGCAGGAACTTCAAACCGGCACTAGGAAACAGACTGAGAAATCCGAGAAAAAGTGTCTCATGCAACCCGTTCCCTTGTTGCTAGATGAACGAACGTCTCTCCACTTGCTCAGTTCTGAGAGATAAGTGTGTCTGAAAGCCGTACTTCACCTAGCTTGTTGGGAACACAAAGTTTCTTTTCAGTTGCAAACTCCATTCCATACATATATATGGGGAGGTAGAAGCTCCAACTCGGTTTTACAGTGAAAACTGCAGGAACTTCAAACCGGCACTAGGAAACAGACTGAGAAAGCAGAGAAAAAGTGTCTCCTGCCACCCGTTCCCTTGGTGCTAGATGAAAGAACGTCTCTACACTTGCTCAATTCTGAGAGATAATTGTGTGTGAAAGCCGTCCTTCACCTAGCTTGTTGGGAACACAAAGTTTCTTTTCAGTTGCAAACTCCATTCCATACATATATAAGGGGAATTACTAGCTGCAACTCGGTTTTACAGTGAAAACTGCAGGAACTTCAAACCGGCACTAGGAAACAGACTGAGAAAGCAGAGAAAAAGTGTCTCCTGCAACCCGTTCCCTTGGTGCTAGATGAACGAACATCTCTCCACTTGCTCAGTTCTGAGAGATAATTGTGTGTGAAAGCTGTACTTCAACTAGCTTGTTGGGAACACAAAGTTTCTTTTCAGTTGCAAACTCCATTCCATACATATATAAGGGGAGGTGCTAGCTCCAACTCGGTTTTACAGTGAAAATGCAGGAACTTCAAACCGGCACTAGGAAACAGACTGAGAAAGCAGAGAAAAAGTGTCTCCTGCAACCCGTTCCCTTGGTGCTAGATGAACGAACGTCTCTCCACTTTCTCAGTTCTGAGAGATAAGTGTGTGTGAAAGCCGTCCTTCACCTAGCTTGTTGGGAACACAAAGTTTCTTTTCAGTTTCAAACTACATTCCATACATATATATGGGGAGGTAGAAGCTCCAAATTTGTTTGACAGTGAAAACTGCAGGAACTTCAAACCGGCACTGGGAAACAGACTGAGAAAGCAGAGAAAAAGAGTCTCCTGCAACCCGTTCCCTTGGTGCTAAATGAACGAACGTCTCTCAACTTGCTCAGTTCTGAGAGATAAGTGTGTGTGAAAGCCGTCCTTCACCTGTCTTTTTGGGAACACAAATTTTCTCTTCAGTTGCAAACTCCATTCCATACATATATATGGGGAGGTTCTAACTCCAACTCGGTTTGACAGTGAAAACTGCAGGAACTTCAAACCGGCACTAGGAAACAGACTGAGAAAGCAGAGAAAAAGTGTCTCCTGCAAACGTTCCCTTCGTGCTAGATGAACGAACGTCTCTCCACTTGCTCAGTTCTGAGAGATAAGTGTGTGTGAAAGCCGTCCTTCACTTAGCTTGTTGTGAACACAAAGTTTCTTTTCAGTTGCAAACTCCATTCCATACATATATATGGGGAGGTACTAGCTCCAACACGGTTTTACAGTGAAAATGCAGGAACTTCAAACCGGCACTAGGAAACAGACTGAGAAAGCAGAGAAAAAGTGTCTCCTGCAACCCGTTCACTTGGTGCTAGATGAACGAACGTCTCTCCACTTGCTCAGTTCTGAGAGATAAGTGTGTTTGAAAGCCGTCCTTCACCTAGCTTGTTGGGAACACAAAGTTTCTTTTCAGTTTCAAACTCCATTCCATACATATATATGGGGAGGTAGAAGCTCCAAATCTGTTTGACAGTGAAAACTGCAGGAACTTCAAACCGGCACTGGGAAACAGACTGAGAAAGCAGAGAAAAAGTGTCTCCTGCAAACGTTACCTTCGTGCTAGATGAACGAACGTCTCTCCACTTGCTCAGTTCTGAGAGATAAGTGTGTGTGAAAGCCGTCCTTCACCTAGCTTTTTGGGAACACAAAGTTTCTTTTCAGTTGCAAACTCCATTCCATACATATATATGGGTAGGTACTAGCTCCAACTCGGTTTTACAGTGAAAACTGCAGGACCTTCAAACTGGCACTAGGAAACAGACTGAGAAAGCAGAGAAAAAGTGTCTCCTGCAACCGTTCCCTTCGTGCTAGATGAACGAACGTCTCTCCACTTGCTCAGTTCTGAGAGATAAGTGTGTGTGAAAGCCGTCCTTCACCTAGCTTGTTGGGAACACAAAGTTTCTTTTCAGTTGCAAACTCCATTCCATACATATATATGAGGAGGTACTAGCTCCAACTCGGTTTGACAGTGAAAACTGCAGGAACTTCAAACCGGCACTAGGAAACAGACTGAGAAAGCAGAGAAAAAGTGTCTCCTGCAACCCGTTCCCTTGGTGCTAGATGAACGTACGACTCTCCACTTGCTCAGTTCTGAGAGATAAGTGTGTGTGAACGCCGTCCTTCACCTAGATTGTTTGGAACACAAAGTTTCTTTTCAGTTGCAAACTCCATTCCATACATATATATGGGGAGGTACTAACTCCAACTCGGTTTGACAGTGAAAACTGCAGGAACTTCAAACCGGCACTAGGAAACAGACTGAGAAAGCAGAGAAAAAGTGTCTCCTGCAACCGTTCCCTTCGTATTAGATGAACGAACGTCTCTCCACTTGCTCAGTTCTGAGAGATAAGTGTGTGTGAAAGCCGTCCTTCACCTAGCTTTTTGGGAACACAAAGTTTCTTTTCAGTTGCAAACTCCATTCCATACATATATATGGGTAGGTACTAGCTCCAACTCGGTTTTACAGTGAAAACTGCAGGACCTTCAAACTGGCACTAGGAAACAGACTGAGAAAGCAGAGAAAAAGTGTCTCCTGCAACCGTTCCCTTCGTGCTAGATGAACGAACGTCTCTCCACTTGCTCAGTTCTGAGAGATAAGTGTGTGTGAAAGCCGTCCTTCACCTAGCTTGTTGGGAACACAAAGTTTCTTTTCAGTTGCAAACTCCATTCCATACATATATATGAGGAGGTACTAGCTCCAACTCGGTTTGACAGTGAAAACTGCAGGAACTTCAAACCGGCACTAGGAAACAGACTGAGAAAGCAGAGAAAAAGTGTCTCCTGCAACCCGTTCCCTTGGTGCTAGATGAACGTACGACTCTCCACTTGCTCAGTTCTGAGAGATAAGTGTGTGTGAACGCCGTCCTTCACCTAGATTGTTTGGAACACAAAGTTTCTTTTCAGTTGCAAACTCCATTCCATACATATATATGGGGAGGTACTAACTCCAACTCGGTTTGACAGTGAAAACTGCAGGAACTTCAAACCGGCACTAGGAAACAGACTGAGAAAGCAGAGAAAAAGTGTCTCCTGCAACCGTTCCCTTCGTATTAGATGAACGAACGTCTCTCCACTTGCTCAGTTCTGAGAGATAAGTGTGTGTGAAAGCCGTCCTTCACCTAGCTTTTTGGGAACACAAAGTTTCTTTTCAGTTGCAAACTCCATTCCATACATATATATGGGTAGGTACTAGCTCCAACTCGGTTTTACAGTGAAAACTGCAGGACCTTCAAACTGGCACTAGGAAACAGACTGAGAAAGCAGAGAAAAAGTGTCTCCTGCAACCGTTCCCTTCGTGCTAGATGAACGAACGTCTCTCCACTTGCTCAGTTCTGAGAGATAAGTGTGTGTGAAAGCCGTCCTTCACCTAGCTTGTTGGGAACACAAAGTTTCTTTTCAGTTGCAAACTCCATTCCATACATATATATGAGGAGGTACTAGCTCCAACTCGGTTTGACAGTGAAAACTGCAGGAACTTCAAACCGGCACTAGGAAACAGACTGAGAAAGCAGAGAAAAAGTGTCTCCTGCAACCCGTTCCCTTGGTGCTAGATGAACGTACGACTCTCCACTTGCTCAGTTCTGAGAGATAAGTGTGTGTGAACGCCGTCCTTCACCTAGATTGTTTGGAACACAAAGTTTCTTTTCAGTTGCAAACTCCATTCCATACATATATATGGGGAGGTACTAACTCCAACTCGGTTTGACAGTGAAAACTGCAGGAACTTCAAACCGGCACTAGGAAACAGACTGAGAAAGCAGAGAAAAAGTGTCTCCTGCAACCGTTCCCTTCGTATTAGATGAACGAACGTCTCTCCACTTGCTCAGTTCTGAGAGATAAGTGTGTGTGAAAGCCGTCCTTCACCTAGCTTGTTGTGAACACAAAGTTTCTTTTCAGTTGCAAACTCCATTCCATACATATATATGGGGAGGTACTAGCTCCAACTCTGTTTGACAGTGAAAACTGCAGGAACTTCAAACCGGCACTAGGAAACAGACTGAGAAAGCAGAGAAAAAGTGTCTCCTGCAACCCGTTCCCTTGGTGCTAGATGAACGAACGTCTCTCCACTTGCTCAGTTCTGAGAGATAATTGTGTGTGAAAGCCGTCCTTCACTTAGCTTGTTGGGAACACAAAGTTTCTTTTCAGTTGCAAACTCCATTCCATACATATATATGGGGAGGTGCTAGCTCCATCTCGGTTTTACAGTGAAAATGCGGGAACTTCAAACCGGCACTAGGAAACAGACTGAGAAAGCAGAGAAAAAGTGTCTCCTGCAACCCGTTCCCTTGGTGCTAGATGAACGTACGACTCTCCACTTGCTCAGTTCTGAGAGATAAGTGTGTGTGAACGCCGTCCTTCACCTAGATTGTTGGGAACACAAAGTTTCTTTTCAGTTGCAAACTCCATTCCATACATATATATGGGGAGGTACTAACTCCAACTCGGTTTGACAGTGAAAACTGCAGGAACTTCAAACCGGCACTAGGAAACAGACTGAGAAAGCAGAGAAAAAGTGTCTCCTGCAACCGTTCCCTTCGTATTAGATGAACGAACGTCTCTCCACTTGCTCAGTTCTGAGAGATAAGTGTGTGTGAAAGCCGTCCTTCACCTAGCTTGTTGTGAACACAAAGTTTCTTTTCAGTTGCAAACTCCATTCCATACATATATATGGGGAGGTACTAGCTCCAACTCTGTTTGACAGTGAAAACTGCAGGAACTTCAAACCGGCACTAGGAAACAGACTGAGAAAGCAGAGAAAAAGTGTCTCCTGCAACCCGTTCCCTTGGTGCTAGATGAACGAACGTCTCTCCACTTGCTCAGTTCTGAGAGATAATTGTGTGTGAAAGCCGTCCTTCACTTAGCTTGTTGGGAACACAAAGTTTCTTTTCAGTTGCAAACTCCATTCCATACATATATATGGGGAGGTGCTAGCTCCATCTCGGTTTTACAGTGAAAATGCGGGAACTTCAAACCGGCACTAGGAAACAGACTGAGAAAGCAGAGAAAAAGTGTCTCCTGCAATCCGTTCCCTTGGTGCTAAATGAACGAACGTCTCTCCAATTTCTCAGTTCTGAGAGATAAGTGTGTGTGAAAGCCGTCCTTCACCTAGCTTGTTGGGAACACAAAGTTTCTTTTCAGTTTCAAACTCCAATCCATACATATATATGGGGAGGTAGAAACTCCAAATCTGTTTGACAGTGAAAATTGCAGGAACTTCAAACCGGCACTGGGAAACAGACTGAGAAAGCAGAGAAAAATTGCCTCCTGCAACCCGTTCCCTTGGTGCTAAATGAACGAACGTCTCTCCACTTGCTCAGTTCTGAGAGATAAGTGTGTGTGAAAGCCAACCTTCACCTAGCTTGTTGGGAACACAAAGTTTCTTTTCAGGTGCAAACACCATTCCATACATATATATGTGGAGGTACTAGCTCCAACTCGGTTTGACAGTGAAAACTGCAGGAACTTCAAACCGGCACTAGGAAACAGACTGAGAAAGCAGAGAAAAAGTGTCTCCTGCAAACGTTACCTTCGTGCTAGATGAACGAACGTCTCTCCACTTGCTCAGTTCTGAGAGATAAGTGTGTGTGAAAGCAGTCCTTCACCTAGCTTGTTGGGAACACAAAGTTTCTTTTCAGTTGCAAACTCCATTCCATACATATATATGGGTAGGTACTTACTCCAACTCGCTTTTACAGTGAAAACTGCAGGAACTTCAAAACGGCACTAGGAAACAGACTGAGAAAGCAGAGAAAAAGTGTCTCCTGCAACCGTTCCCTTCGTGCTAGATGAACGAACGTCTCTCCACTTGCTCAGTTCTGAGAGATAAGTGTGTGTGAAAGCCGTCCTTCACCTAGCTTGTTGGGAACACAAAGTTTCTTTTCAGTTGCAAACTCCATTCCATACATATATATGAGGAGGTACTAGCTCCAACTCGGTTTGACAGTGAAAACTGCAGGAACTTCAAACCGGCACTAGGAAACAGACTGAGAAAGCAGAGAAAAAGTGTCTCCTGCAACCCGTTCCCTTGGTGCTAGATGAACGTACGACTCTCCACTTGCTCAGTTCTGAGAGATAAGTGTGTGTGAACGCCGTCCTTCACCTAGATTGTTGGGAACACAAAGTTTCTTTTCAGTTGCAAACTCCATTCCATACATATATATGGGGAGGTACTAACTCCAACTCGGTTTGACAGTGAAAACTGCAGGAACTTCAAACCGGCACTAGGAAACAGACTGAGAAAGCAGAGAAAAAGTGTCTCCTGCAACCCGTTCCCTTGGTGCTAGATGAACGAACGTCTCTCCACTTGCTCAGTTCTGAGAGATAAATGTGTGTGAAAGCCGTCCTTCACCTAGCTTGTTGGGAACACAAAGTTTCTTTTCAGTTTCAAACTCCATTCCATACATATATATGGGGAGGTAGAAGCTCCAAATCTGTTTGACAGTGAAAATTGCAGGAACTTCAAACCGGCACTGGGAAACAGACTGAGAAAGCAGAGAAAAAGTGTCTCCTGCAACCCGTTCCCTTGGTGCTAAATGAACGAACGTCTCTCCACTTGCTCAGTTCTGAGAGATAAGTGTGTGTGAAAGCCAACCTTCACCTAGCTTGTTGGGAACACAAAGTTTCTTTTCAGGTGCAAACACCATTCCATACATATATATGTGGAGGTACTAGCTCCAACTCGGTTTGACAGTGAAAACTGCAGGAACTTCAAACCAGCACTAGGAAACAGACTGAGAAAGCAGAGAAAAAGTGTCTCCTGCAAACGTTACCTTCGTGCTAGATGAACGAACGTCTCTCCACTTGCTCAGTTCTGAGAGATAAGTGTGTGTGAAAGCCGTCCTTCACCTAGCTTGTTGGGAACACAAAGTTTCTTTTCAGTTGCAAACTCCATTCCATACATATATATGGGTAGGTACTAGCTCCAACTCGGTTTTACAGTGAAAACTGCAGGAACTTCAAACCGGCCCTAGGAAAGAGACTGAGAAAGCAGAGAAAAAGTGTCTCCTGCAACCTTTCCCTTCGTGCTAGATGAACGAACGTCTCTCCACTTGCTCAGTTCTGAGAGATAAGTGTGTGTGAAAGCCGTCCTTCACCTAGCTTGTTGGGAACACAAAGTTTCTTTTCAGTTGCAAACTCCATTCCATACATATATATGAGGAGGTACTAGCTCCAACTCGGTTTGACAGTGAAAACTGCAGGAACTTCAAACCGGCACTAGGAAACAGACTGAGAAAGCAGAGAAAAAGTGTCTCCTGCAACCCGTTCCCTTGGTGCTAGATGAACGTACGACTCTCCACTTGCTCAGTTCTGAGAGATAAGTGTGTGTGAACGCCGTCCTTCACATAGATTGTTGGGAACACAAAGTTTCTTTTCAGTTGCAAACTCCATTCCATACATATATATGGGGAGGTACTAACTCCAACTCGGTTTGACAGTGAAAACTGCAGGAACTTCAAACCGGCACTAGGAAACAGACTGAGAAAGCAGAGAAAAAGTGTCTCCTGCAACCGTTCCCTTCGTATTAGATGAACGAACGTCTCTCCACTTGCTCAGTTCTGAGAGATAAGTGTGTGTGAAAGCCGTCCTTCAACTAGCTTGTTGTGAAAACAAAGTTTCTTTTCAGTTGCAAACTCCATTCCATACATATATATGGGGAGGTACTAGCTCCAACTCTGTTTGACAGTGAAAACTGCAGGAACTTCAAACCGGCACTAGGAAACAGACTGAGAAAGCAGAGAAAAAGTGTCTCCTGCAACCCGTTCCATTGGTGCTAAATGAACGAACGTCTCTCCACTTGCTCAGTTCTGAGAGATAAGTGTGTTTGAAAGCCGACCTTCACCTAGCTTTTTGGGAACACAAAGTTTCTTTTCATTTGCAAACTCCATTCCATACATATATATGGGGAGGTACTAGCTCCAACTCGGTTTGACAGTGAAAACTGCAGGAACTTCAAACCGGCACTAGGAAACAGACTGAGAAATCAGAGAAAAAGTGTCTCATGCAACCCGTTCCCTTGTTGCTAGATGAACGAACGTCTCTCCACTTGCTCAGTTCTGAGAGATAAGTGTGTCTGAAAGCCGTACTTCACCTAGCTTGTTGGGAACACAAAGTTTCTTTTCAGTTGCAAACTCCATTCCATACATATATATGGGGAGGTACTAGCTCCAACTCGGTTTTACAGTGAAAACTGCAGGAACTTCAAACCGGCACTAGGAAACAGACTGAGAAAGCAGAGAAAAAGTGTCTCCTGCAACCCGTTCCCTTGGTGCTAGATGAACGAACGTCTCTACACTTGCTCAATTCTGAGAGATAATTGTGTGTGAAAGCCGTCCTTCACCTAGCTTGTTGGGAACACAAAGTTTCTTTTCAGTTGCAAACTCCATTCCATACATATATAAGGGGAATTACTAGCTGCAACTCGGTTTTACAGTGAAAACTGCAGGAACTTCAAACCGGCACTAGGAAACATACTGAGAAAGCAGAGAAAAAGTGTCTCCTGCAACCCGTTACCTTGGTGCTAGATGAACGAACATCTCTCCACTTGCTCAGTTCTGAGAGATAATTGTGTGTGAAAGCTGTACTTCAACTAGCTTGTTGGGAACACAAAGTTTCTTTTCAGTTGCAAACTCCATTCCATACATATATAAGGGGAGGTGCTAGCTCCAACTCGGTTTTACAGTGAAAATGCAGGAACTTCAAACCGGCACTAGGAAACAGACTGAGAAAGCAGAGAAAAAGTGTCTCCTGCAACCCGTTCCCTTGGTGCTAGATGAACGAACGTCTCTCCACTTGCTCAGTTCTGAGAGATAAGTGTGTGTGAAAGCCGTCCTTCACCTAGCTTGTTGGGAACACAAAGTTTCTTTTCAGTTTCAAACTACATTCCATACATATATATGGGGAGGTAGAAGCTCCAAATTTGTTTGACAGTGAAAACTGCAGGAACTTCAAACCGGCACTGGGAAACAGACTGAGAAAGCAGAGAAAAAGTGTCTCCTGCAACCCGTTCCCTTGGTGCTAAATGAACGAACGTCTCTCAACTTGCTCAGTTCTGAGAGATAAGTGTGTGTGAAAGCCATCCTTCACCTAGCTTGTTGGGAACACAAAGTTTCTTTTCACTTGCAAACTCCATTCCATACATATATATGGGGAGGTACTAGCTCCAACTCGGTTTGACAGTGAAAACTGCAGGAACTTCAAACCGGCACTAGGAAACAGACTGAGAAAGCAGAGAAAAAGTGTCTCCTGCAACCCTTTCCCTTTGTGTTAGAAGAACGAACGTCTCTCCACTTGCTCAGTTCTGAGAGATAAGTGTGTGTGAAAGCCGCCCTTCACCTGTCTTTTTGGGAACACAAATTTTCTCTTCAGTTGCAAACTCCATTCCATACATATATATGGGGAGGTTCTAACTCCAACTCGGTTTGACAGTGAAAACTGCAGGAACTTCAAACCGGCACTAGGAAACAGACTGAGAAAGCAGAGAAAAAGTGTCTCCTGCAAACGTTCCCTTCGTGCTAAATGAACGAACGTCTCTCCACTTGCTCAGTTCTGAGAGATAAGTGTGTGTGAAAGCCGTCCTTCACCTAGCTTGTTGGGAACACAGAGTTTCTTTTCAGTTGCAAACTCCATTCCATACATATATATGGGGAGGTACTAGCTCCAACTCTGTTTGACAGTGAAAACTGCAGGAACTTCAAACCGGCACTAGGAAACAGACTGAGAAAGCAGAGAAAAAGTGTCTCCTGCAACCTTTTCCCTTTGTGTTAGATGAACGAACGTCTCTCCACTTGCTCAGTTCTGAGAGATAAGTGTGTGTGAAAGCCGTCCTTCACCTGTCTTTTTGGGAACACAAATATTCTCTTCAGTTGCAAACTCCATTCCATACATATATATGGGGAGGTTCTAACTCCAACTCGGTTTGACAGTGAAAACTGCAGGAACTTCAAACCGGCACTAGGAAACAGACTGAGAAAGCAGAGAAAAAGTGTCTCCTGCAAACGTTCCCTTCGTGCTAGATGAACGAACGTCTCTCCACTTGCTCAGTTCTGAGAGATAAGTGTGTGTGAAAGCCGTCCTTCACCTAGCTTGTTGTGAACACAAAGTTTCTTTTCAGTTGCAAACTCCATTCCATACATATATATGGGGAGGTACTAGCTCCAACTCTGTTTGACAGTGAAAACTGCAGGAACTTCAAACCGGCACTAGGAAACAGACTGAGAAAGCAGAGAAAAAGTGTCTCCTGCAACCCGTTCCATTGGTGCTAAATGAACGAACGTCTCTCCACTTGCTCAGTTCTGAGAGATAAGTGTGTTTGAAAGCCGTCCTTCACCTAGCTTTTTGGGAACACAAAGTTTCTTTTCATTTGCAAACTCCATTCCATACATATATATGGGGAGGTACTAGCTCCAACCCGTTTTGACAGTCAAAACTGCAGGAACTTCAAACCGGCACTAGGAAACAGACTGAGAAATCAGAGAAAAAGTGTCTCATGCAACCCGTTCCCTTGTTGCTAGATGAACGAACGTCTCTCCACTTGCTCAGTTCTGAGAGATAAGTGTGTCTGAAAGCCGTACTTCACCTAGCTTGTTGGGAACACAAAGTTTCTTTTCAGTTGCAAACTCCATTCCATACATATATATGGGGAGGTAGAAGCTCCAACTCGGTTTTACAGTGAAAACTGCAGGAACTTCAAACCGGCACTAGGAAACAGACTGAGAAAGCAGAGAAAAAGTGTCTCCTGCAACCCGTTCCCTTGGTGCTAGATGAACGAACGTCTCAACACTTGCTCAATTCTGAGAGATAATTGTGTGTGAAAGCCGTCCTTCACCTTGCTTGTTGGGAACACAAAGTTTCTTTTCAGTTGCAAACTCCATTCCATACATATATAAGGGGAATTACTAGCTCCAACTCGGTTTTACAGTGAAAACTGCAGGAACTTCAAACCGGCACTAGGAAACAGACTGAGAATGCAGAGAAAAAGTGTCTCCTGCAACCCGTTCCCTTGGTGCTAGATGAACGAACATCTCTCCACTTGCTCAGTTCTGAGAGATAAGTGTGTGTGAAAGCCGTACTTCAACTAGCTTGTTGGGAACACAAAGTTTCTTTTCAGTTGCAAACTCCATTCCATACATATATAAGGGGAGGTGCTAGCTCCAACTCGGTTTTACAGTGAAAATGCAGGAACTTCAAACCTGCACTAGGAAACAGACTGAGAAAGCAGAGAAAAAGTGTCTCCTGCAACCCGTTCCCTTGGTGCTAGATGAACGAACGTCTCTCCACTTGCTCAGTTCTGAGAGATAAGTGTGTGTGAAAGCCGTCCTTCACCTAGCTTGTTGGGAACACAAAGTTTCTTTTCACTTGCAAACTCCATTCCATACATATATATGGGGAGGTAGAAGCTCCAAATCTGTTTGACAGTGAAAACTGCAGGAACTTCAAACCGGCACTGGGAAACAGAATGAGAAAGGAGAGAAAAAGTGTCTCCTGCAACCCGTTCCCTTGGTGCTAAATGAACGAACGTCTCTCAACTTGCTCAGTTCTGAGAGATAAGTGTGTGTGAAAGCCATCCTTCACCTAGCTTGTTGGGAACACAAAGTTTCTTTTCACTTGCAAACTCCATTCCATACATATATATGGGGAGGTACTAGCTCCAACTCGGTTTGACAGTGAAAACTGCAGGAACTTCAAACCGGCACTAGGAAACAGACTGAGAAAGCAGAGAAAAAGTGTCTCCTGCAACCCTTTCCCTTTGTGCTAGATGAACGAACGTCTCTCCACTTGCTCAGTTCTGAGAGATAAGTGTGTGTGAAAGCCGTCCTTCACCTGTCTTGTTGGGAACACAAATTTTCTCTTCAGTTGCAAACTCCATTCCATACATATATATGGGGAGGTTCTAACTCCAACTCGGTTTGACAGTGAAAACTGCAGGAACTTCAAACCGGCACTAGGAAACAGACTGAGAAAGCAGAGAAAAAGTGTCTCCTGCAAACGTTCCCTTCGTGCTAGATGAACGAACGTCTCTCCACTTGCTCAGTTCTGAGAGATAAGTGTGTGTGAAAGCCGTCCTTCACCTAGCTTGTTGGGAACACAAAGTTTCTTTTCAGTTGCAAACTCCATTCCATACATATATATGGGTAGGTACTAGCTCCAACTCGGTTTTACAGTGAAAACTGCAGGAACTTCAAACCGGCACTAGGAAACAGACTGAGAAAGCAGAGAAAAAGTGTCTCCTGCAACCCTTTCCCTTGGTGCTAGATGAACGAACGTCTCTCCACTTGCTCAGTTCTGAGAGATAAGTGTGTGTGAAAGCCGTCCTTCACCTAGCTTGTTGGGAACACAAAGTTTCTTTTCAGTTGCAAACTCCATTCCATACATATATATGAGGAGGTACTTGCTCCAACTCGGTTTGACAGTGAAAACTGCAGGAACTTCAAACCGGCACTAGGAAACAGACTGAGAAAGCAGAGAAAAAGTGTCTCCTGCAACCCGTTCCCTTGGTGCTAGATGAACGTACGTCTCTCCACTTGCTCAGTTCTGAGAGATAAGTGTGTGTGAACGCCGTCCTTCACATAGATTGTTGGGAACACAAAGTTTCTTTTCAGTTGCAAACTCCTTTCCATACATATATATGGGGAGGTACTAACTCCAACTCGGTTTGACAGTGAAAACTGCAGGAACTTCAAACCGGCACTAGGAAACAGACTGAGAAAGCAGAGAAAAAGTGTCTCCTGCAATCGTTCCCTTCGTGTTAGATGAACGAACGTCTCTCCACTTGCTCAGTTCTGAGAGATAAGTGTGTGTGAAAGCCGTCCTTCACCTAGCTTGCTGTGAACACAAAGTTTCTTTTCAGTTGCAAACACCATTCCATACATATATATGGGGAGGTACTAGCTCCAACTCTGTTTGACAGTGAAAACTGCAGGAACTTCAAACCGGCACTAGGAAACAGACTGAGAAAGCAGAGAAAAAGTGTCTCCTGCAACCCGTTCCATTGGTGCTAAATGAACGAACGTCTCTCCACTTGCTCAGTTCTGAGAGATAAGTGTGTGTGATAGCCGTCCTTCACCTAGCTTTTTGGGAACACAAAGTTTCTTTTCATTTGCAAACTCCATTCCATACATATATATGGGAAGGTACGAGCTCCAACTCGGTTTGACAGTCAAAACTGCAGGAACTTCAAACCGGCACTAGGAAACAGACTGAGAAAGCAGAGAAAAAGTGTCTCCTGCAACCCGTTCCCTTGGTGCTAGATGAACGAACGTCTCTTCACTTGCTCAGTTCTGAGAGATAAGTGTGTGTGAAAGCCGTCCTTCACCTAGCTTGTTGGGAACACAAAATTTCTTTTCTGTTGCAAACTCCATTCCATACATATATATGGGGAGGTAGAAGCTCCAACTCTGTTTGACAGTGAAAACTGCAGGAACTTCAAACCGGCACTAGGAAACAGACTGAGAAAGCAGAGAAAAATTGTCTCCTGCAACCCGTTCCCTTGGTGCTAAATGAACGAACGTCTCTCCACTTGCTCAGTTCTGAGAGATAAGTGTGTGTGAAAGCCGTCCTTCACCTAGCTTGTTGGGAACACAAAGTTTCTTTTCAGTTGCAAACTACATTCCATACATATATATGGGGAGGTACTAGCTCCAACTCGGTTTGACAGTCAAAACTGCAGGAACTTCAAACCGGCACTAGGAAACAGACTGAGAAATCAGAGAAAAAGTGTCTCCTGCAACCCGTTCCCTTGGTGCTAGACGAACGAACGTCTCTCCACTTGCTCAGTTCTGAGAGATAAGTGTGTGTGAAAGCCGTCCTTCACCTAGCTTGTTGGGAACACAAAGTTTCTTTTCAGTTGCAAACTCCATTCCATACATATATATGGGGAATTTCTAGCTCCAACTCGGTTTTACAGTGAAAACTGCAGGAACTTCAAACCGGCACTAGGAAACAGACTGAGAAAGCAGAGAAAAAGTGTCTCCTGCAACCCGTTCCTTGGTGCTAGATGAACGAACGTCTCTCCACTTGCTCAGTTCTGAGAGATAAGTGTGTGTGAAAGCCGTCCTTCACCTAGCTTGTTGGGAACACAAAGTTTCTTTTCAGTTGCAAACTCCATTCCATACATATATATGAGGAGGTACTTGCTCCAACTCGGTTTGACAGTGAAAACTGCAGGAACTTCAAACCGGCACTAGGAAACAGACTGAGAAAGCAGAGAAAAAGTGTCTCCTGCAACCCGTTCCCTTGGTGCTAGATGAACGTACGTCTCTCCACTTGCTCAGTTCTGAGAGATAAGTGTGTGTGAACGCCGTCCTTCACATAGATTGTTGGGAACACAAAGTTTCTTTTCAGTTGCAAACTCCTTTCCATACATATATATGGGGAGGTACTAACTCCAACTCGGTTTGACAGTGAAAACTGCAGGAACTTCAAACCGGCACTAGGAAACAGACTGAGAAAGCAGAGAAAAAGTGTCTCCTGCAATCGTTCCCTTCGTGTTAGATGAACGAACGTCTCTCCACTTGCTCAGTTCTGAGAGATAAGTGTGTGTGAAAGCCGTCCTTCACCTAGCTTGCTGTGAACACAAAGTTTCTTTTCAGTTGCAAACACCATTCCATACATATATATGGGGAGGTACTAGCTCCAACTCTGTTTGACAGTAAAAACTGCAGGAACTTCAAACCGGCACTAGGAAACAGACTGAGAAAGCAGAGAAAAAGTGTCTCCTGCAACCCGTTCCATTGGTGCTAAATGAACGAACGTCTCTCCACTTGCTCAGTTCTGAGAGATAAGTGTGTGTGAAAGCCGTCCTTCACCTAGCTTTTTGGGATCACAAAGTTTCTTTTCATTTGCAAACTCCATTCCATACATATATATGGGAAGGTACGAGCTCCAACTCGGTTTGACAGTCAAAACTGCAGGAACTTCAAACCGGCAATAGGAAACAGACTGAGAAAGCAGAGAAAAAGTGTCTCCTGCAAACCTTTCCGTTGGTGCTAGATGAACGAACGTCTCTCCACTTGCTCAGTTCTGAGAGATAAGTGTGTGTGAAAGCCGTCCTTCACCTAGCTTGTTGGGAACACAAAGTTTCTTTTCAGTTGCAAACTCCATTCCATACATATATATGGGTAGGTACTAGCTCCAACTCGGTTTTACAGTGAAAACTGCAGGAACTTCAAACCGGCACTAGGAAACAGACTGAGAAAGCAGAGAAAAAGTGTCTCCTGCAACCGTTCCCTTCGTGCTAGATGAACGAACATCTCTCCACTTGCTCAGTTCTGAGAGATAAGTGTGTGTGAAAGCCGTCCTTCACCTAGCTTGTTGGGAACACAAAGTTTCTTTTCAGTTGCAAACAACATTCCATACATATATATGAGGAGGTACTAGCTCCAACTCGGTTTGACAGTGAAAACTGCAGGAACTTCAAACCGGCACTAGGAAACAGACTGAGAAAGCAGAGAAAAAGTGTCTCCTGCAACCCGTTCCCTTGGTGCTAGATGAACGTACGTCTCTCCACTTGCTCAGTTCTGAGAGATAAGTGTGTGTGAATGCCGTACTTCACCTAGATTGTTGGGAACACAAAGTTTCTTTTCAGTTGCAAACTCCTTTCCATACATATATATGGGGAGGTACTAACTCCAACTCGGTTTGACAGTGAAAACTGCAGGAACTTCAAACCGGCACTAGGAAACAGACTGAGAAAGCAGAGAAAAAGTGTCTCCTGCAACCGTTCCCTTCGTTTTAGATGAACGAACGTCTCTCCACTTGCTCAGTTCTGAGAGATAAGTGTGTGTGAAAGCCGTCCTTCACCTAGCTTATTGTGAACACAAAGTTTCTTTTCAGTTGCAAACTCCATTCCATACATATATATGGGGAGGTAGAAGCTCCAAATCTGTTTGACAGTGAAAACTGCAGGAACTTCAAACCGGCACTAGGAAACAGACTGAGATAGCAGAGAAAAAGTGTCTCTTGCAACCCGTTCCATTGGTGCTAAATGAACGAACGTCTCTCCACTTGCTCAGTTCTGAGAGATAAGTGTGTGTGAAAGCCGTCCTTCACCTAGCTTTTTGGGAACACAAAGTTTCTTTTCATTTGCAAAATCCATTCCATACATATATATGGGGAGGTACTAGCTCCAACTCGGTTTGACAGTCAAAACTGCAGGAACTTCAAACCGGCAATAGGAAACAGACTGAGAAAGCACGGAAAAAGTGTCTCCTGCAACCCTTTCCCTTGGTGCTAGATGAACGAACGTCTCTCCACTTGCTCAGTTCTGAGAGATAAGTGTGTGTGAAAGCCGTCCTTCACATGTCTTTTTGGGAACACAAATTTTCTCTTCAGTTGCAAACTCCATTCCATACATATATATGGGGAGGTTCTAACTCCAACTCGGTTTGACAGTGAAAACTGCAGGAACTTCAAACCGGCACTAGGAAACAGACTGAGAAAGCAGAGAAAAAGTGTCTCCTGCAAACGTTCCCTTCGTGCTAGATGAACGAACGTCTCTCCACTTGCTCAGTTCTGAGAGATAAGTGTGTGTGAAAGCCGTCCTTCACCTAGCTTGTTGGGAACACAAAGTTTCTTTTCAGTTGCAAACTCCATTCCATACATATATATGGGTAGGTACTAGCTCCAACTCGGTTTTACAGTGAAAACTGCAGGAACTTCAAACCGGCACTAGGAAACAGACTGAGAAAGCAGAGAAAAAGTGTCTCCTGCAACCGTTCCCTTCGTGCTAGATGAACGAACGTCTCTCCACTTGCTCAGTTCTGAGAGATAAGTGTGTGTGAAAGCCGTCCTTCACCTAGCTTGTTGGGAACACAAAGTTTCTTTTCAGTAGCAAACTCCATTCCATACATATATATGAGGAGGTACTAGCTCCAACTCGGTTTGACAGTGAAAACTGCAGGAACTTCAAACCGGCACTAGGAAACAGACTGAGAAAGCAGAGAAAAAGTGTCTCCTGCAACCCGTTCCCTTGGTGCTAGATGAACGAACGTCTCTCCACTTGCTCAGTTCTGAGAGATAAGTGTGTGTGAACGCCGTCCTTCACCTAGATTGTTGGGAACACAAAGTTTCTTTTCAGTTGCAAACTCCTTTCCATACATATATATGGGGAGGTACTAACTCCAACTCGGTTTGACAGTGAAAACTGCAGGAACTTCAAACCGGCACTAGGAAACAGACTGAGAAAGCAGAGAAAAAGTGTCTCCTGCAACCGTTCCCTTCGTGTTAGATGAACGAACGTCTCTCCACTTGCTCAGTTCTGAGAGATAAGTGTGTGTGAAAGCCGTCCTTCACATAGCTTGTTGTGAACACAAAGTTTCTTTTCAGTTGCAAACTCCATTCCATACATATATATGGGAGGTACTAGCTCCAACTCGGTTTGACAGTCAAAACTGCAGGAACTTCAAACCGGCAATAGGAAACAGACTGAGAAAGCAGAGAAAAAGTGTCTCCTGCAACCCTTTCCCTTGGTGCTAGATGAACGAACGTCTCTCCACTTGCTCAGTTCTGAGAGATAAGTGTGTGTGAAAGCCGTCCTTCACCTGTCTTTTTGGGAACACAAATTTTCTCTTCAGTTGCAAACTCCATTCCATACATATATATGGGGAGGTTCTAACTCCAACTCGGTTTGACAGTGAAAACTGCAGGAACTTCAAACCAGCACTAGGAAACAGACTGAGAAAGCAGAGAAAAAGTGTCTCCTGCAAACGTTCCCTTCGTGCTAGATGAACGAACGTCTCTCCACTTGCTCAGTTCCGAGAGATAAGTGTGTGTGAAAGCCGTCCTTCACCTAGCTTGTTGGGAACACAAAGTTTCTTTTCAGTTGCAAACTCCATTCCATACATATATATGGGGAGGTACTAGCTCCAACTCTGTTTGACAGTGAAAACTGCAGGAACTTCAAACCGGCACTAGGAAACAGACTAAGAAAGCAGAGAAAAAGTGTCTCCTGCAACCGTTCCCTTCGTGTTAGATGAACGAAAGTCTCTCCACTTGCTCAGTTCTGAGAGATAAGTGTGTGTGAAAGCCGTCCTTCACATAGCTTGTTGGGAACACAAAGTTTCTTTTCAGTTGCAAACTCCATTCCATACATATATATGGGGAGGTACTAGCTCCAACTCTGTTTGACAGTGAAAACTGCAGGAACTTCAAACCGGCACTAGGAAACAGACTGAGAAAGCAGAGAAAAAGTGTCTCCTGCAACCCGTTCCATTGGTGCTAAATGAACGAACGTCTCTCCACTTGCTCAGTTCTGAGAGATAAGTGTGTGTGAAAGCCGTCCTTCACCTAGCTTTTTGGGAACACAAAGTTTCTTTTAATTTGCAAACTACATTCCATACATATATATGGGTAGGTACAAGCTCCAACTCGGTTTGACAGTCAAAACTGCAGGAACTTCAAACCGGCACTAGGAAACAGACTGAGAAATCAGAGAAAAAGTGTCTCATGCAACCCGTTACCTTGGTGCTAGATGAACGAACGTCTCTCCGCTGGCTCAGTTCTGAGAGATAAGTGTGTGTGAAAGCCGTCCTTCACCTAGCTTGTTGGGAACACAAATTTTCTTTTCAGTTGCAAACTCCATTCCATACATATATATGGGGAGGTAGAAGCTCCAACTCGTTTTTACAGTGAAAACTGCAGGAACTTCAAACCGGCACTAGGAAACAGACTGAGAAAGCAGAGAAACGTGTCTCCTGCAACCCGTTCCCTTGGTGCTAGATGACCGATCGTCTCTCCACTGGCTCAGTTCTGAGAGATAAGTGTGTGTGAAAGCCGTCCTTCACCTAGCTTGTTGGGAACACAAAGTTTCTTTTCAGATGCAAACTTCATTCCATACATGTATATGGGGAGGTAGAAGCTCCAACTCTGTTTGACAGTGAAAACTGCAGGAACTTCAAACCGGCACTAGGAAACAGACTGAGGAAGCAGAGAAAAAGTGTCTCCTGCAACCCGTTCCCTTGGTGCTAGATGACCGAACGTCTCTCCACTTGCTCAGTTCTGAGAGATAATTGTGTGTGAAAGCCGCCCTTCACCTAGCTTGTTGGGAACACAAAGTTTCTTTTCAGTTGCAAACTCCATTCCATACATATATATGGGGAATTACTAGCTCCAACTCGGTTTTACAGTGAAAACTGCAGGAACTTCAAACCGGCACTAGGAAACAGACTGAGAAACCAGAGAAAAAGTGTCTCCTGCAACCCGTTCCCTTGGTGCTAGATGAACGAACATCTCTCCACTTGCTCAGTTCTGAGAGATAACTGTGTGTGAAAGCCGTACTTCACCTAGCTTGTTGGGAACACAAAGTTTCTTTTCAGTTGCAAACTCCATTCCATACATATATATGGGGAGGTACTAGCTCCAACTCGGTTTTACAGTGAAAATGCAGGAACTTCAAACCGGCACTAGGAAACAGACTGAGAAAGCAGAGAAAAAGTGTCTCCTGCAACCCTTTCCCTTGGTGCTAGATGAACGAACGTCTCTCCACTTGCTCAGTTCTGAGAGATAAGTGTGTGTGAAAGCCGTCCTTCACCTGTCTTGTTGGGAAAACAAATTTTCTCTTCAGTTGCAAACTCCATTCCATACATATATATGGGGAGGTTCTAACTCCAACTCGGTTTGACAGTGAAAACTGCAGGAACTTCAAACCGGCACTAGGAAACAGACTGAGAAAGCAGAGAAAAAGTGCCTCCTGCAACCGTTCCCTTCGTGCTAGATGAACGAACGTCTCTCCACTTGCTTAGTTCTGAGAGATAATTGTGTGTGAAAGCCGTCCTTCACCTAGCTTGTTGGGAACACAAAGTTTCTTTTCAGTTGCAAACTCCATTCCATACATATATATGGGTAGGTACTAGCTCCAACTCGGTTTTACAGTGAAAACTGCAGGAACTTCAAACCGGCACTAGGAAACAGACTGAGAAAGCAGAGAAAAAGTGTCTCCTGCAACCGTTCCCTTCGTGCTAGATGAACGAACGTCTCTCCACTTGCTCAGTTCTGAGAGATAAGTGTGTGTGAAAGCCGTCCTTCACCTAGCTTGTTGGGAACACAAAGTTTCTTTTCAGTTGCAAACTCCATTCCATACATATATATGGGGAGGTACTAGCTCCAACTCGGTTTGACAGTGAAAACTGCAGGAACTTCAAACCGGCACTAGGAAACAGACTGAGAAAGCAGAGAAAAAGTGTCTCCTGCAACCCGTTCCATTGGTGCTAAATGAACGAACGTCTCTCCACTTGCTCAGTTCTGAGAGATAAGTGTGTGTGAAAGCCGTCCTTCACCTAGCTTTTCGGGAACACAAAGTTTCTTTTCAGTTGCAAACTCCATTCCATACATATATATGGGGAGGTACTAGCTCCAACTCGGTTTGACAGTGAAAACTGCAGGAACTTCAAACCGGCACTAGGAAACAGACTGAGAAAGCAGAGAAAAAGTGTCTCCTGCAACCCGTTCCCTTGGTGCTAGATGAACGAACGTCTCTCCACTTGCTCAGTTCTGAGAGATAAGTGTGTGTGAAAGCCGTCCTTCACCTAGCTTGTTGGGAACACAAAGTTTCTTTTCAGTTGCAAACTCCATTCCATACATATATATGGGGAGGTAGAAGCTCCAACTCTGTTTGACAGTGAAAACTGCAGGAACTTCAAACCGGCACTAGGAAACAGACTGAGGAAGCAGAGAAAAATTGTCTCCTGCAACCCGTTCCCTTGGTGCTAGATGACCGAACGTCTCTCCACTTGCTCAGTTCTGAGAGATATTTGTGTGTGAAAGCTGTCCTTCACCTAGCTTGTTGGGAACACAAAGTTTCTTTTCAGTTGCAAACTCCTTTCCATACATATATATGGGGAATTACTAGCTCCAACTCGGTTTTACAGTGAAAACTGCAGGAACTTCAAACCAGCACTAGGAAACAGACTGAGAAAGCAGAGAAAAAGTGTCTCCTGCAACCCGTTCCCTTGGTGCTAGATGAACGAACATCTCTCCACTTGCTCAGTTCTGAGTGATAAGTGTGTGTGAAAGCCGTCCTTCACCTAGCTTGTTGGGAACACAAAGTTTCTTTTCAGTTGCAAACTCCATTCCATACATATATATGGGGAGGTACTAGTTCCAACTCGGTTTTACAGTGAAAATGCAGGAACTTCAAACCGGCACTAGGAAACAGACTGAGAAAGCAGAGAAAAAGTGTCTCCTGCAACCCGTTACCTTGGTGCTAGATGAACGAACGTCTCTCCGCTGGCTCAGTTCTGAGAGATAAGTGTGTGTGAAAGCCGTCCTTCACCTAGCTTGTTGGGAACACAAAGTTTCTTTTCAGTTGCAAACTCCATTCCATACATATATATGGGGAGGTAGAAGCTCCAACTCGTTTTTACAGTGAAAACTGCAGGAACTTCAAACCGGCACTAGGAAACAGACTGAGAAAGCAGAGAAAAGTGTCTCCTGCAACCCGTTCCCTTGGTGCTAGATGACCGATCGTCTCTCCACTGGTTCAGTTCTGAGAGATAAGTGTGTGTGAAAGCCGTCCTTCACCTAGCTTGTTGGGAACACAAAGTTTCTTTTCAGATGCAAACTTCATTCCATACATGTATATGGGGATGTAGAAGCTCCAACTCTGTTTGACAGTGAAAACTGCAGGAACTTCAAACCGGCACTAGGAAACAGACTGAGGAAGCAGAGAAAAAGTGTCTCCTGCAACCCGTTCCCTTGGTGCTAGATGACCGAACGTCTCTCCACTTGCTCAGTTCTGAGAGATAATTGTGTGTGAAAGCCGTCCTTCACCTAGCTTGTTGGGAACACAAAGTTTCTTTTCAGTTGCAAACTCCATTCCATACATATATATGGGGAATTACTAGCTCCAACTCGGTTTTACAGTGAAAACTGCAGGAACTTCAAACCGGCACTAGGAAACAGACTGAGAAACCAGAGAAAAAGTGTCTCCTGCAACCCGTTCCCTTGGTGCTAGATGAACGAACATCTCTCCACTTGCTCAGTTCTGAGAGATAAGTGTGTGTGAAAGCCGTCCTTCACCTAGCTTGTTGGGAACACAAAGTTTCTTTTCAGTTGCAAACTCTATTCCATACATATATATGGGGAGGTACTGGCTCCAACTCGGTTTTACAGTGAAAATGCAGGAACTTCAAACCGGCACTAGGAAACAGACTGAGAAAGCAGAGAAAAAGTGTCTCCTGCAACCCGTTCCCTTGGTGCTAGATGAACGAACGTCTCTCCACTTGCTCAGTTCTGAGAGATAAGTGTGTGTGAAAGCCGTCCTTCACCTAGCTTGTTGGGAACACTAAGTTTCTTTTCAGTTTCAAACTCCATTCCATACATATATATGGGGAGGTAGAAGCTCCAAATCTGTTTGACAGTGAAAACTGCAGGAACTTCAAACCGGCACTAGGAAACAGACTGATAAAGCAGAGAAAAAGTGTCTCCTGCAACCCTTTCCCTTGGTGCTAGATGAACGAACGTCTCTCCACTTGCTCAGTTCTGAGAGATAAGTGTGTGTGAAAGCCGTCCTTCACCTGTCTTGTTGGGAAAACAAATTTTCTCTTCAGTTGCAAACTCCATTCCATACATATATATGGGGAGGTTCTAACTCCAACTCGGTTTGACAGTGAAAACTGGAGGAACTTCAAACCGGCACTAGGAAACAGACTGAGAAAGCAGAGAAAAAGTGCCTCCTGCAACCGTTCCCTTCGTGCTAGATGAACGAACGTCTCTCCACTTGCTTAGTTCTGAGAGATAATTGTGTGTGAAAGCCGTCCTTCACCTAGCTTGTTGGGAACACAAAGTTTCTTTTCAGTTGCAAACTCCATTCCATACATATATATGGGTAGGTACTAGCTCCAACTCGGTTTTACAGTGAAAACTGCAGGAACTTCAAACCGGCACTAGGAAACAGACTGAGAAAGCAGAGAAAAAGTGTCTCCTGCAACCGTTCCCTTGGTGCTAGATGAACGAACGTCTCTCCACTTGCTCAGTTCTGAGAGATAAGTGTGTGTGAAAGCCGTCCTTCACCTAGCTTGTTGGGAACACAAAGTTTCTTTTCAGTTGCAAACTCCATTCCATACATATATATGGGGAGGTACTAGCTCCAACTCGGTTTGACAGTGAAAACTGCAGGAACTTCAAACCGGCACTAGGAAACAGACTGAGAAAGCAGAGAAAAAGTGTCTCCTGCAACCCGTTCCATTGGTGCTAAATGAACGAACGTCTCTCCACTTGCTCAGTTCTGAGAGATAAGTGTGTGTGAAAGCCGTCCTTCACCTAGCTTGTTGGGAACACAAAGTTTCTTTTCAGTTGCAAACTCCATTCCATACATATATATGGGGAGGTACTAGCTCCAACTCGGTTTGACAGTGAAAACTGCAGGAACTTCAAACCGGCACTAGGAAACAGACTGAGAAAGCAGAGAAAAAGTGTCTCCTGCAACCCGTTCCCTTGGTGCTAGATGAACGAACGTCTCTCCACTTGCTCAGTTCTGAGAGATAAGTGTGTGTGAAAGCCGTCCTTCACCTAGCTTGTTGGGAACACAAAGTTTCTTTTCAGTTGCAAACTCCATTCCATACATATATATGGGGAGGTACAAGCTCCAACTCGGTTTTACAGTGAAAACTGCAGGAACTTCAAACCGGCACTAGGAAACAGACTGAGGAAGCAGAGAAAAAGTGTCTCCTGCAACCCGTTCCCTTGGTGCAACATGAAAGAACGTCTCTCCACTTGCTCAGTTCTGAGAGATAAGTGTGTGTGAAAGCCGTCCTTCACCTAGCTTGTTGGGAACACAAAGTTTCTTTTCAGTTGCAAACTCCATTCCATACATATATATGGGGAGGTAGAAGCTCCAACTCTGTTTGACAGTGAAAACTGCAGGAACTTCAAACCGGCACTAGGAAACAGTCTGAGAAAGCAGAGAAAAATTGTCTCCTGCAACCCGTTCCCTTGGTGCTAAATGAACGAACGTCTCTCCACTTGCTCAGTTCTGAGAGATAAGTGTGTGTGAAAGCCGTCCTTCACCTAGCTTGATGGGAACACAAAGTTTCTTTTCAGTTGCAAACTACATTCCATACATATATATGGGGAGGTACAAGCTCCAACTCGGTTTGACAGTCAAAACTGCAGGAACTTCAAACCGGCACTAGGAAACAGACTGAGAAAGCAGAGAAAAAGTGTCTCCTGCAACCCGTTCCCTTGGTGCTAGATGAACGAACATCTCTCCACTTGCTCAGTTCTGAGAGATAAGTGTGTGTGAAAGCCGTCCTTCACCTAGCTTGTTGGGAACACAAAGTTTCTTTTCAGTTGCAAACTCCATTCCATACATATATATGGGGAGGTACTAGCTCCAACTCGGTTTTACAGTGAAAACTGCAGGAACTTCAAACCGGCACTAGGAAACAGACTGAGAAAGCAGAGAAAAAGTGTCTCCTGCAACCCGTTCCCTTGGTGCTAGATGAACGAACGTCTCTCCACTTGCTCAGTTCTGAGAGATAAGTGTGTGTGAAAGCCGTCCTTCACCTAGCTTGTTGGGAACACAAAGTTTCTTTTCAGTTGCAAACTCCATTCCATACATATATATGGGGAGGTACTAGCTCCAACTCGGTTTTACAGTGAAAACTGCAGGAACTTCAAACCGGCACTAGGAAACAGACTGAGAATGCAGAGATAAAGTGTCTCCTGCAACCCGTTCCCTTGGTGCTAGATGAACGAACGTCTCTCCACTTGCTCAGTTCTGAGAGATAATTGTGTGTGAAAGCCGTCCTTCACCTAGCTTGTTGGGAACACAAAGTTTCTTTTCAGTTGCAAACTCCATTCCATACATATATATGGGGAGGTACAAGATCCAACTCCTTTTTACAGTGAAAACTGCAGGAACTTCAAACCGGCACTAGGAAACAGACTGAGAAAGCAGAGAAAAAGTGTCTCCTGCAACCCGTTCCCTTGGTGCTAGATGAACGAACGTCTCTTCACTTGCTAAGTTCTGAGAGATAATTGTGTGTGAACGCCGTCCTTCACCTGTCTTGTTGGGAACACAAATTTTCTTTTCAGTTACAAACTCCATTCCATACATATATATGAGGAGGTACTAACTTCAACTCGGTTTGACAATGAAAACTGCAGGAACTTCAAACCGGCACTAGGAAACAGACTGAGAAAGCAGAGAAAAAGTGTCTCCTGCAACCGTTCCCTTCGTGTTAGATGAACGAACGTCTCTCCACTTGCTCAGTTCTGAGAGATAAGTGTGTGTGAAAGCCGTCCTTCACCTAGCTTGTTGGGAACACAAAGTTTCTTTTCAGTTGCAAACTCCATTCCATACATATATATGGGGAGGTACTAGATCCAACTCGGTTTTACAGTGAAAACTGCAGGAACTTCAAACCGGCACTAGGAAACAGACTGAGAAAGCAGAGAAAAACTGTCTCCTGCAACCCGTTCCCTTGGTGCTAGATGAACGAACGTCTCTCCACTTGCTCAGTTCTGAGAGATAATTGTGTGTGAAAGCCGTCCTTCACCTAGCTTGTTGGGAACACATAGTTTCTTTTCAGTTGCAAACTCCATTCCATACATATATATGGGGAATTACTAGCTCCAACTGGGTTTTACAGTGAAAACTGCAGGAACTTCAAACTGGAACTAGGAAACAGACTGAGAAAGCAGAGAAAAAGTGACTCCTGCAACCCGTTCCCTTGGTGCTAGATGAAAGAACATCTCTCCAATTTCTCAGTTCTGAGAGATAAGTGTGTGTGAAAGCCGTACTTCAACTAGCTGGTTGGTAACACAAAGTTTCTTTTCAGTTGCAAACTCCATTCCATACATATATATGGGGAGGTGCTAGCTCCAACTCGGTTTTACAGTGAAAATGCAGGAACTTCAACCCGGCACTTGGAAACAGACTGAGAACGCAGAGAAAAAGTGTCTCCTGCAACCCGTTCCCTTGGTGCTAGATGAACGAACGTCTCTCCACTTGCTCAGTTCTGAGAGATAAGTGTGTGTGAAAGCCGTCCTTCACCTAGCTTGTTGGGAACACAAAGTTTCTTTTCAGTTTCAAACTCCATTCCATACATATATATGGGGAGGTAGAAGCTCCAAATCTGTTTGACAGTGAAAACTGCAGGAACTTCAAACCGGCACTGGGAAACAGACTGAGAAAGCAGAGAAAAAGTGTCTCCTGCAACCCGTTCCCTTGGTGCTAGATGAACGAACGTCTCTCCACTTGCTCAGTTCTCAGAGATAATTGTGTGTGAAAGCCGTCCTTCACCTAGCTTGTTGGGAACACAAAGTTTCTTTTCAGTTGCAAACTCCATTCCATACATATATATGGGGAATTACTAGCTCCAACTCGGTTTTACAGTGAAAACTGCAGGAACTTCAAACCGGCACTAGGAAACAGACTGAGAAAGCAGAGAAAAAGTGTCTCCTGCAACCCGTTCCCTTGGTGCTAGATGAACGAACGTCTCTCCACTTGCTCAGTTCTGAGAGATAAGTGTGTGTGAAAGCCGTCCTTCACCTAGCTTGTTGGGAACACAAAGTTTCTTTTCAGTTTCAAACTCCATTCCTTACATATATATGGGGAGGTAGAAGCTCCAAATCTATTTGACAGTGATAACTGCAGGAACTTCAAACCGGCACTGGGAAACAGACTGAGAAAGCAGAGAAAAAGTGTCTCCTGCAACCCGTTCCCTTGGTGCTAGATGAACGAACGTCTCTCCACTTGCTCAGTTCTGAGAGATAATTGTGTGTGAAAGCCGTCCTTCACCTAGCTTGTTGGGAACACATAGTTTCTTTTCAGTTGCAAACTCCATTCCATACATATATATGGGGAATTACTAGCTCCAACTGGGTTTTACAGTGAAAACTGCAGGAACTTCAAACTGGAACTAGGAAACAGACTGAGAAAGCAGAGAAAAAGTGACTCCTGCAACCCGTTCCCTTGGTGCTAGATGAAAGAACATCTCTCCAATTTCTCAGTTCTGAGAGATAAGTGTGTGTGAAAGCCGTACTTCAACTAGCTGGTTGGTAACACAAAGTTTCTTTTCAGTTGCAAACTCCATTCCATACATATATATGGGGAGGTGCTAGCTCCAACTCGGTTTTACAGTGAAAATGCAGGAACTTCAACCCGGCACTTGGAAACAGACTGAGAACGCAGAGAAAAAGTGTCTCCTGCAACCCGTTCCCTTGGTGCTAGATGAACGAACGTCTCTCCACTTGCTCAGTTCTGAGAGATAAGTGTGTGTGAAAGCCGTCCTTCACCTAGCTTGTTGGGAACACAAAGTTTCTTTTCAGTTTCAAACTCCATTCCATACATATATATGGGGAGGTAGAAGCTCCAAATCTGTTTGACAGTGAAAACTGCAGGAACTTCAAACCGGCACTGGGAAACAGACTGAGAAAGCAGAGAAAAAGTGTCTCCTGCAACCCGTTCCCTTGGTGCTAGATGAACGAACGTCTCTCCACTTGCTCAGTTCTCAGAGATAATTGTGTGTGAAAGCCGTCCTTCACCTAGCTTGTTGGGAACACAAAGTTTCTTTTCAGTTGCAAACTCCATTCCATACATATATATGGGGAATTACTAGCTCCAACTCGGTTTTACAGTGAAAACTGCAGGAACTTCAAACCGGCACTAGGAAACAGACTGAGAAAGCAGAGAAAAAGTGTCTCCTGCAACCCGTTCCCTTGGTGCTAGATGAACGAACGTCTCTCCACTTGCTCAGTTCTGAGAGATAAGTGTGTGTGAAAGCCGTCCTTCACCTAGCTTGTTGGGAACACAAAGTTTCTTTTCAGTTTCAAACTCCATTCCTTACATATATATGGGGAGGTAGAAGCTCCAAATCTATTTGACAGTGATAACTGCAGGAACTTCAAACCGGCACTGGGAAACAGACTGAGAAAGCAGAGAAAAAGTGTCTCCTGCAACCCGTTCCCTTGGTGCTAGATGAACGAACGTCTCTCCACTTGCTCAGTTCTGAGAGATAATTGTGTGTGAAAGCCGCCCTTCACCTAGCTTGTTGGGAACACAAAGTTTCTTTTCAGTTGCAAACTCCATTCCATACATATATATGGGGAATTACTAGCTCCAACTCGGTTTTACAGTGAAAACTGCAGGAACTTCAAACCGGCACTAGGAAACAGACTGAGAAAGCAGAGAAAAAGTGTCTCCTGCAACCCGTTCCCTTGGTGCTAGATGAACGAACATCTCTCCACTTGCTCAGTTCTGAGAGATAAGTGTGTGTGAAAGCCGTACTTCACCTAGCTTGTTGGGAACACAAAGTTTCTTTTCAGTTGCAAACTCCATTCCATACATATATATGGGGAGGTACTAGCTCCAACTCGGTTTTACAGTGAAAATGCAGGAACTTCATACCGGCACTAGGAAACAGACTGAGAAAGGAGAGAAAAAGTGTCTCCTGCAACCCGTTCCCTTTGTGCTAGATGAACGAACGTCTCTCCACTTGCTCAGTTCTGAGAGATAAGTGTGTGTGAAAGCCGTCCTTCACATAGCTTGTTGGGAACACAAAGTTTCTTTTCAGTTTCAAACTCCATTCCATACATATATAGGGGGAGGTAGAAGCTCCAAATCTGTTTGACAGTGAAAACTGCAGGAACTTCAAACCGGCACTGGGAAACAGACTGAGAGAGCAGAGAAAATGTGTCTACTGCAACCCATTCCCTTGGTGCTAAATGAACGAACGTCTCTCCACTTGCTCAGTTCTGAGAGATAAGTGTGTGTGAAAGCCGTCCTTCACCTAGCTTGTTGGGAACACAAAGTTTCTTTTCAGTTGCAAACTCCATTCCATACATGTATATGGGGAGGTACTAGCTACAACTCGGTTTGACAGTGAAAACTGCCGCAACTTCAAACCGGCACTAGGAAACAGACTGAGAAAGCAGAGAAAAAGTGTCTCCTGCAACCCTTTCCCTTGGTGCTAGATGAACGAACGTCTCTCCACTTGCTCAGTTCTGAGAGATAAGTGTGTGTGAAAGCCGTCCTTCACCTGTCTTGTTGGGAACACAAATTTTCTCTTCAGTTGCAAACTCCATTCCATACATATATATGGGGAGGTTCTAACTCCAACTCGGTTTGACAGTGAAAACTGCAGGAACTTCAAACCGGCACTAGGAAACAGACTGAGAAAGCAGAGAAAATGTGTCTCCTGCAACCCGTTCCCTTGGTGCTAGATGAACGAACATCTCTCCACTTGCTCAGTTCTGAGAGATAAGTGTGTGTGAAAGCCGTACTTCACCTAGCTTGTTGGGAACACAAAGTTTCTTTTCAGTTGCAAACTCCATTCCATACATATATATGGGGAGGTACTAGCTCCAACTCGGTTTTACAGTGAAAATGCAGGAACTTCATACCGGCACTAGGAAACAGACTGAGAAAGCAGAGAAAAAGTGTCTCCTGCAACCCGTTCCCTTTGTGCTAGATGAACGAACGTCTCTCCACTTGCTCAGTTCTGAGAGATAAGTGTGTGTGAAAGCCGTCCTTCACATAGCTTGTTGGGAACACAAAGTTTCTTTTCAGTTTCAAACTCCATTCCATACATATATATGGGGAGGTAGAAGCTCCAAATCTGTTTGACAGTGAAAACTGCAGGAACTTCAAACCGGCACTGGGAAACAGACTGACAGAGCAGAGAAAATGTGTCTCCTGCAACCCGTTCCCTTGGTGCTAGATGAACGAACGTCTCTTCACTTGCTAAGTTCTGAGAGATAATTGTGTGTGAACGCCGTCCTTCACCTAGCTTGTTGGGAACACAAAGTTTCTTTTCAGTTGCAAACTCCATTCCATACATATATATGGGGAATTACTAGCTCCAACTCGGTTTTACAGTGAAAACTGCAGGAACTTCAAACCGGCACTAGGAAACAGACTGAGAAAGCAGAGAAAAAGTGTCTCCTGCAACCCGTTCCCTTGGTGCTAGATGAAAGAACATCTCTCCACTTGCTCAGTTCTGAGAGATAAGTGTGTGTGAAAGCCGTACTTCAACTAGCTTGTTGGGAACACAAAGTTTCTTTTCAGTTGCAAACTCCATTCCATACATATATATGGGGAGGTGCTAGCTCCAACTCGGATTTACAGTCGAAATGCAGGAACTTCAACCCGGCACTAGGAAACAGACTGAGAACGCAGAGAAAAAGTGTCTCCTGCAACCCGTTCCCTTGGTGCTAGATGAACGAACGTCTCTCCACTTGCTCAGTTCTGAGAGATAAGTGTGTGTGAAAGCCGTCCTTCACCTAGCTTGTTGGGAACACAAAGTTTCTTTTCAGTTTCAAACTCCATTCCTTACATATATATGGGGAGGTAGAAGCTCCAAATCTATTTGACAGTGAAAACTGCAGGAACTTCAAACCGGCACTGGGAAACAGACTGAGAAAGCAGAGAAAAAGTGTCTCCTGCAACCCGTTCCCTTGGTGCTAGATGAACGAACGTCTCTCCACTTGCTCAGTTCTGAGAGATAATTGTGTGTGAAAGCCGCCCTTCACCTAGCTTGTTGGGAACACAAAGTTTCTTTTCAGTTGCAAACTCCATTCCATACATATATATGGGGAATTACTAGCTCCAACTCGGTTTTACAGTGAAAACTGCAGGAACTTCAAACCGGCACTAGGAAACAGACTGAGAAAGCAGAGAAAAAGTGTCTCCTGCAACCCGTTCCCTTGGTGCTAGATGAACGAACATCTCTCCACTTGCTCAGTTCTGAGAGATAAGTGTGTGTGAAAGCCGTACTTCACCTAGCTTGTTGGGAACACAAAGTTTCTTTTCAGTTGCAAACTCCATTCCATACATATATATGGGGAGGTACTAGCTCCAACTCGGTTTTACAGTGAAAATGCAGGAACTTCATACCGGCACTAGGAAACAGACTGAGAAAGGAGAGAAAAAGTGTCTAATGCAACCCGTTCCCTTTGTGCTAGATGAACGAACGTCTCTCCACTTGCTCAGTTCTGAGAGATAAGTGTGTGTGAAAGCCGTCCTTCACATAGCTTGTTGGGAACACAAAGTTTCTTTTCAGTTTCAAACTCCATTCCATATATATATATATGGGGAGGTAGAAGCTCCAAATCTGTTTGACAGTGAAAACTGCAGGAACTTCAAACCGGCACTGGGAAACAGACTGAGAGAGCAGAGAAAATGTGTCTACTGCAACCCATTCCCTTGGTGCTAAATGAACGAACGTCTCTCCACTTGCTCAGTTCTGAGAGATAAGTGTGTGTGAAAGCCGTCCTTCACCTAGCTTGTTGGGAACACAAAGTTTCTTTTCAGTTGCAAACTCCATTCCATACATGTATATGGGGAGGTACTAGCTACAACTCCGTTTGACAGTGAAAATGCAGGAACTTCATACCGGCACTAGGAAACAGACTGAGAAAGGAGAGAAAAAGTGTCTCCTGCAACCTGTTCCCTTTGTGCTAGATGAACGAACGTCTCTCCACTTGCTCAGTTCTGAGAGATAATTGTGTGTGAAAGCCGTCCTTCACCTAGCTTGTTGGGAACACTAAGTTTCTTTTCAGTTTCAAACTCCATTCCATACATATATATGGGGAGGTAGAAGCTCCAAATCTGTTTGACAGTGAAAACTGCAGGAACTTCAAACCGGCACTAGGAAACAGACTGATAAAGCAGAGAAAAAGTGTCTCCTGCAACCCTTTCCCTTGGTGCTAGATGAACGAACGTCTCTCCACTTGCTCAGTTCTGAGAGATAAGTGTGTGTGAAAGCCGTCCTTCACCTGTCTTGTTGGGAAAACAAATTTTCTCTTCAGTTGCAAACTCCATTCCATACATATATATGGGGAGGTTCTAACTCCAACTCGGTTTGACAGTGAAAACTGGAGGAACTTCAAACCGGCACTAGGAAACAGACTGAGAAAGCAGAGAAAAAGTGCCTCCTGCAACCGTTCCCTTCGTGCTAGATGAACGAACGTCTCTCCACTTGCTTAGTTCTGAGAGATAATTGTGTGTGAAAGCCGTCCTTCACCTAGCTTGTTGGGAACACAAAGTTTCTTTTCAGTTGCAAACTCCATTCCATACATATATATGGGTAGGTACTAGCTCCAACTCGGTTTTACAGTGAAAACTGCAGGAACTTCAAACCGGCACTAGGAAACAGACTGAGAAAGCAGAGAAAAAGTGTCTCCTGCAACCGTTCCCTTGGTGCTAGATGAACGAACGTCTCTCCACTTGCTCAGTTCTGAGAGATAAGTGTGTGTGAAAGCCGTCCTTCACCTAGCTTGTTGGGAACACAAAGTTTCTTTTCAGTTGCAAACTCCATTCCATACATATATATGGGGAGGTACTAGCTCCAACTCGGTTTGACAGTGAAAACTGCAGGAACTTCAAACCGGCACTAGGAAACAGACTGAGAAAGCAGAGAAAAAGTGTCTCCTGCAACCCGTTCCCTTGGTGCTAGATGAACGAACGTCTCTCCACTTGCTCAGTTCTGAGAGATAAGTGTGTGTGAAAGCCGTCCTTCACCTAGCTTGTTGGGAACACAAAGTTTCTTTTCAGTTGCAAACTCCATTCCATACATATATATGGGGAGGTACAAGCTCCAACTCGGTTTTACAGTGAAAACTGCAGGAACTTCAAACCGGCACTAGGAAACAGACTGAGGAAGCAGAGAAAAAGTGTCTCCTGCAACCCGTTCCCTTGGTGCAACATGAAAGAACGTCTCTCCACTTGCTCAGTTCTGAGAGATAAGTGTGTGTGAAAGCCGTCCTTCACCTAGCTTGTTGGGAACACAAAGTTTCTTTTCAGTTGCAAACTCCATTCCATACATATATATGGGGAGGTAGAAGCTCCAACTCTGTTTGACAGTGAAAACTGCAGGAACTTCAAACCGGCACTAGGAAACAGTCTGAGAAAGCAGAGAAAAATTGTCTCCTGCAACCCGTTCCCTTGGTGCTAAATGAACGAACGTCTCTCCACTTGCTCAGTTCTGAGAGATAAGTGTGTGTGAAAGCCGTCCTTCACCTAGCTTGATGGGAACACAAAGTTTCTTTTCAGTTGCAAACTACATTCCATACATATATATGGGGAGGTACAAGCTCCAACTCGGTTTGACAGTCAAAACTGCAGGAACTTCAAACCGGCACTAGGAAACAGACTGAGAAAGCAGAGAAAAAGTGTCTCCTGCAACCCGTTCCCTTGGTGCTAGATGAACGAACATCTCTCCACTTGCTCAGTTCTGAGAGATAAGTGTGTGTGAAAGCCGTCCTTCACCTAGCTTGTTGGGAACACAAAGTTTCTTTTCAGTTGCAAACTCCATTCCATACATATATATGGGGAGGTACTAGCTCCAACTCGGTTTTACAGTGAAAACTGCAGGAACTTCAAACCGGCACTAGGAAACAGACTGAGAAAGCAGAGAAAAAGTGTCTCCTGCAACCCGTTCCCTTGGTGCTAGATGAACGAACGTCTCTCCACTTGCTCAGTTCTGAGAGATAAGTGTGTGTGAAAGCCGTCCTTCACCTAGCTTGTTGGGAACACAAAGTTTCTTTTCAGTTGCAAACTCCATTCCATACATATATATGGGGAGGTACTAGCTCCAACTCGGTTTTACAGTGAAAACTGCAGGAACTTCAAACCGGCACTAGGAAACAGACTGAGAATGCAGAGATAAAGTGTCTCCTGCAACCCGTTCCCTTGGTGCTAGATGAACGAACGTCTCTCCACTTGCTCAGTTCTGAGAGATAATTGTGTGTGAAAGCCGTCCTTCACCTAGCTTGTTGGGAACACAAAGTTTCTTTTCAGTTGCAAACTCCATTCCATACATATATATGGGGAGGTACAAGATCCAACTCCTTTTTACAGTGAAAACTGCAGGAACTTCAAACCGGCACTAGGAAACAGACTGAGAAAGCAGAGAAAAAGTGTCTCCTGCAACCCGTTCCCTTGGTGCTAGATGAACGAACGTCTCTTCACTTGCTAAGTTCTGAGAGATAATTGTGTGTGAACGCCGTCCTTCACCTGTCTTGTTGGGAACACAAATTTTCTTTTCAGTTACAAACTCCATTCCATACATATATATGAGGAGGTACTAACTTCAACTCGGTTTGACAATGAAAACTGCAGGAACTTCAAACCGGCACTAGGAAACAGACTGAGAAAGCAGAGAAAAAGTGTCTCCTGCAACCGTTCCCTTCGTGTTAGATGAACGAACGTCTCTCCACTTGCTCAGTTCTGAGAGATAAGTGTGTGTGAAAGCCGTCCTTCACCTAGCTTGTTGGGAACACAAAGTTTCTTTTCAGTTGCAAACTCCATTCCATACATATATATGGGGAGGTACTAGATCCAACTCGGTTTTACAGTGAAAACTGCAGGAACTTCAAACCGGCACTAGGAAACAGACTGAGAAAGCAGAGAAAAACTGTCTCCTGCAACCCGTTCCCTTGGTGCTAGATGAACGAACGTCTCTCCACTTGCTCAGTTCTGAGAGATAATTGTGTGTGAAAGCCGTCCTTCACCTAGCTTGTTGGGAACACATAGTTTCTTTTCAGTTGCAAACTCCATTCCATACATATATATGGGGAATTACTAGCTCCAACTGGGTTTTACAGTGAAAACTGCAGGAACTTCAAACTGGAACTAGGAAACAGACTGAGAAAGCAGAGAAAAAGTGACTCCTGCAACCCGTTCCCTTGGTGCTAGATGAAAGAACATCTCTCCAATTTCTCAGTTCTGAGAGATAAGTGTGTGTGAAAGCCGTACTTCAACTAGCTGGTTGGTAACACAAAGTTTCTTTTCAGTTGCAAACTCCATTCCATACATATATATGGGGAGGTGCTAGCTCCAACTCGGTTTTACAGTGAAAATGCAGGAACTTCAACCCGGCACTTGGAAACAGACTGAGAACGCAGAGAAAAAGTGTCTCCTGCAACCCGTTCCCTTGGTGCTAGATGAACGAACGTCTCTCCACTTGCTCAGTTCTGAGAGATAAGTGTGTGTGAAAGCCGTCCTTCACCTAGCTTGTTGGGAACACAAAGTTTCTTTTCAGTTTCAAACTCCATTCCATACATATATATGGGGAGGTAGAAGCTCCAAATCTGTTTGACAGTGAAAACTGCAGGAACTTCAAACCGGCACTGGGAAACAGACTGAGAAAGCAGAGAAAAAGTGTCTCCTGCAACCCGTTCCCTTGGTGCTAGATGAACGAACGTCTCTCCACTTGCTCAGTTCTCAGAGATAATTGTGTGTGAAAGCCGTCCTTCACCTAGCTTGTTGGGAACACAAAGTTTCTTTTCAGTTGCAAACTCCATTCCATACATATATATGGGGAATTACTAGCTCCAACTCGGTTTTACAGTGAAAACTGCAGGAACTTCAAACCGGCACTAGGAAACAGACTGAGAAAGCAGAGAAAAAGTGTCTCCTGCAACCCGTTCCCTTGGTGCTAGATGAACGAACGTCTCTCCACTTGCTCAGTTCTGAGAGATAAGTGTGTGTGAAAGCCGTCCTTCACCTAGCTTGTTGGGAACACAAAGTTTCTTTTCAGTTTCAAACTCCATTCCTTACATATATATGGGGAGGTAGAAGCTCCAAATCTATTTGACAGTGATAACTGCAGGAACTTCAAACCGGCACTGGGAAACAGACTGAGAAAGCAGAGAAAAAGTGTCTCCTGCAACCCGTTCCCTTGGTGCTAGATGAACGAACGTCTCTCCACTTGCTCAGTTCTGAGAGATAATTGTGTGTGAAAGCCGTCCTTCACCTAGCTTGTTGGGAACACATAGTTTCTTTTCAGTTGCAAACTCCATTCCATACATATATATGGGGAATTACTAGCTCCAACTGGGTTTTACAGTGAAAACTGCAGGAACTTCAAACTGGAACTAGGAAACAGACTGAGAAAGCAGAGAAAAAGTGACTCCTGCAACCCGTTCCCTTGGTGCTAGATGAAAGAACATCTCTCCAATTTCTCAGTTCTGAGAGATAAGTGTGTGTGAAAGCCGTACTTCAACTAGCTGGTTGGTAACACAAAGTTTCTTTTCAGTTGCAAACTCCATTCCATACATATATATGGGGAGGTGCAAGCTCCAACTCGGTTTTACAGTGAAAATGCAGGAACTTCAACCCGGCACTTGGAAACAGACTGAGAACGCAGAGAAAAAGTGTCTCCTGCAACCCGTTCCCTTGGTGCTAGATGAACGAACGTCTCTCCACTTGCTCAGTTCTGAGAGATAAGTGTGTGTGAAAGCCGTCCTTCACCTAGCTTGTTGGGAACACAAAGTTTCTTTTCAGTTTCAAACTCCATTCCATACATATATATGGGGAGGTAGAAGCTCCAAATCTGTTTGACAGTGAAAACTGCAGGAACTTCAAACCGGCACTGGGAAACAGACTGAGAAAGCAGAGAAAAAGTGTCTCCTGCAACCCGTTCCCTTGGTGCTAGATGAACGAACGTCTCTCCACTTGCTCAGTTCTCAGAGATAATTGTGTGTGAAAGCCGTCCTTCACCTAGCTTGTTGGGAACACAAAGTTTCTTTTCAGTTGCAAACTCCATTCCATACATATATATGGGGAATTACTAGCTCCAACTCGGTTTTACAGTGAAAACTGCAGGAACTTCAAACCGGCACTAGGAAACAGACTGAGAAAGCAGAGAAAAAGTGTCTCCTGCAACCCGTTCCCTTGGTGCTAGATGAACGAACGTCTCTCCACTTGCTCAGTTCTGAGAGATAAGTGTGTGTGAAAGCCGTCCTTCACCTAGCTTGTTGGGAACACAAAGTTTCTTTTCAGTTTCAAACTCCATTCCTTACATATATATGGGGAGGTAGAAGCTCCAAATCTATTTGACAGTGATAACTGCAGGAACTTCAAACCGGCACTGGGAAACAGACTGAGAAAGCAGAGAAAAAGTGTCTCCTGCAACCCGTTCCCTTGGTGCTAGATGAACGAACGTCTCTCCACTTGCTCAGTTCTGAGAGATAATTGTGTGTGAAAGCCGCCCTTCACCTAGCTTGTTGGGAACACAAAGTTTCTTTTCAGTTGCAAACTCCATTCCATACATATATATGGGGAATTACTAGCTCCAACTCGGTTTTACAGTGAAAACTGCAGGAACTTCAAACCGGCACTAGGAAACAGACTGAGAAAGCAGAGAAAAAGTGTCTCCTGCAACCCGTTCCCTTGGTGCTAGATGAACGAACATCTCTCCACTTGCTCAGTTCTGAGAGATAAGTGTGTGTGAAAGCCGTACTTCACCTAGCTTGTTGGGAACACAAAGTTTCTTTTCAGTTGCAAACTCCATTCCATACATATATATGGGGAGGTACTAGCTCCAACTCGGTTTTACAGTGAAAATGCAGGAACTTCATACCGGCACTAGGAAACAGACTGAGAAAGGAGAGAAAAAGTGTCTCCTGCAACCCGTTCCCTTTGTGCTAGATGAACGAACGTCTCTCCACTTGCTCAGTTCTGAGAGATAAGTGTGTGTGAAAGCCGTCCTTCACATAGCTTGTTGGGAACACAAAGTTTCTTTTCAGTTTCAAACTCCATTCCATACATATATAGGGGGAGGTAGAAGCTCCAAATCTGTTTGACAGTGAAAACTGCAGGAACTTCAAACCGGCACTGGGAAACAGACTGAGAGAGCAGAGAAAATGTGTCTACTGCAACCCATTCCCTTGGTGCTAAATGAACGAACGTCTCTCCACTTGCTCAGTTCTGAGAGATAAGTGTGTGTGAAAGCCGTCCTTCACCTAGCTTGTTGGGAACACAAAGTTTCTTTTCAGTTGCAAACTCCATTCCATACATGTATATGGGGAGGTACTAGCTACAACTCGGTTTGACAGTGAAAACTGCCGCAACTTCAAACCGGCACTAGGAAACAGACTGAGAAAGCAGAGAAAAAGTGTCTCCTGCAACCCTTTCCCTTGGTGCTAGATGAACGAACGTCTCTCCACTTGCTCAGTTCTGAGAGATAAGTGTGTGTGAAAGCCGTCCTTCACCTGTCTTGTTGGGAACACAAATTTTCTCTTCAGTTGCAAACTCCATTCCATACATATATATGGGGAGGTTCTAACTCCAACTCGGTTTGACAGTGAAAACTGCAGGAACTTCAAACCGGCACTAGGAAACAGACTGAGAAAGCAGAGAAAATGTGTCTCCTGCAACCCGTTCCCTTGGTGCTAGATGAACGAACATCTCTCCACTTGCTCAGTTCTGAGAGATAAGTGTGTGTGAAAGCCGTACTTCACCTAGCTTGTTGGGAACACAAAGTTTCTTTTCAGTTGCAAACTCCATTCCATACATATATATGGGGAGGTACTAGCTCCAACTCGGTTTTACAGTGAAAATGCAGGAACTTCATACCGGCACTAGGAAACAGACTGAGAAAGCAGAGAAAAAGTGTCTCCTGCAACCCGTTCCCTTTGTGCTAGATGAACGAACGTCTCTCCACTTGCTCAGTTCTGAGAGATAAGTGTGTGTGAAAGCCGTCCTTCACATAGCTTGTTGGGAACACAAAGTTTCTTTTCAGTTTCAAACTCCATTCCATACATATATATGGGGAGGTAGAAGCTCCAAATCTGTTTGACAGTGAAAACTGCAGGAACTTCAAACCGGCACTGGGAAACAGACTGACAGAGCAGAGAAAATGTGTCTCCTGCAACCCGTTCCCTTGGTGCTAGATGAACGAACGTCTCTTCACTTGCTAAGTTCTGAGAGATAATTGTGTGTGAACGCCGTCCTTCACCTAGCTTGTTGGGAACACAAAGTTTCTTTTCAGTTGCAAACTCCATTCCATACATATATATGGGGAATTACTAGCTCCAACTCGGTTTTACAGTGAAAACTGCAGGAACTTCAAACCGGCACTAGGAAACAGACTGAGAAAGCAGAGAAAAAGTGTCTCCTGCAACCCGTTCCCTTGGTGCTAGATGAAAGAACATCTCTCCACTTGCTCAGTTCTGAGAGATAAGTGTGTGTGAAAGCCGTACTTCAACTAGCTTGTTGGGAACACAAAGTTTCTTTTCAGTTGCAAACTCCATTCCATACATATATATGGGGAGGTGCTAGCTCCAACTCGGATTTACAGTCGAAATGCAGGAACTTCAACCCGGCACTAGGAAACAGACTGAGAACGCAGAGAAAAAGTGTCTCCTGCAACCCGTTCCCTTGGTGCTAGATGAACGAACGTCTCTCCACTTGCTCAGTTCTGAGAGATAAGTGTGTGTGAAAGCCGTCCTTCACCTAGCTTGTTGGGAACACAAAGTTTCTTTTCAGTTTCAAACTCCATTCCTTACATATATATGGGGAGGTAGAAGCTCCAAATCTATTTGACAGTGAAAACTGCAGGAACTTCAAACCGGCACTGGGAAACAGACTGAGAAAGCAGAGAAAAAGTGTCTCCTGCAACCCGTTCCCTTGGTGCTAGATGAACGAACGTCTCTCCACTTGCTCAGTTCTGAGAGATAATTGTGTGTGAAAGCCGCCCTTCACCTAGCTTGTTGGGAACACAAAGTTTCTTTTCAGTTGCAAACTCCATTCCATACATATATATGGGGAATTACTAGCTCCAACTCGGTTTTACAGTGAAAACTGCAGGAACTTCAAACCGGCACTAGGAAACAGACTGAGAAAGCAGAGAAAAAGTGTCTCCTGCAACCCGTTCCCTTGGTGCTAGATGAACGAACATCTCTCCACTTGCTCAGTTCTGAGAGATAAGTGTGTGTGAAAGCCGTACTTCACCTAGCTTGTTGGGAACACAAAGTTTCTTTTCAGTTGCAAACTCCATTCCATACATATATATGGGGAGGTACTAGCTCCAACTCGGTTTTACAGTGAAAATGCAGGAACTTCATACCGGCACTAGGAAACAGACTGAGAAAGGAGAGAAAAAGTGTCTAATGCAACCCGTTCCCTTTGTGCTAGATGAACGAACGTCTCTCCACTTGCTCAGTTCTGAGAGATAAGTGTGTGTGAAAGCCGTCCTTCACATAGCTTGTTGGGAACACAAAGTTTCTTTTCAGTTTCAAACTCCATTCCATATATATATATATGGGGAGGTAGAAGCTCCAAATCTGTTTGACAGTGAAAACTGCAGGAACTTCAAACCGGCACTGGGAAACAGACTGAGAGAGCAGAGAAAATGTGTCTACTGCAACCCATTCCCTTGGTGCTAAATGAACGAACGTCTCTCCACTTGCTCAGTTCTGAGAGATAAGTGTGTGTGAAAGCCGTCCTTCACCTAGCTTGTTGGGAACACAAAGTTTCTTTTCAGTTGCAAACTCCATTCCATACATGTATATGGGGAGGTACTAGCTACAACTCCGTTTGACAGTGAAAATGCAGGAACTTCATACCGGCACTAGGAAACAGACTGAGAAAGGAGAGAAAAAGTGTCTCCTGCAACCCGTTCCCTTTGTGCTAGATGAACGAACGTCTCTCCACTTGCTCAGTTCTGAGAGATAAGTGTGTGTGAAAGCCGTCCTTCACATAGCTTGTTGGGAACACAAAGTTTCTTTTCAGTTTCAAACTCCATTCCATACATATATAGGGGGAGGTAGAAGCTCCAAATCTGTTTGACAGTGAAAACTGCAGGAACTTCAAACCGGCACTGGGAAACAGACTGAGAGAGCAGAGAAAATGTGTCTACTGCAACCCATTCCCTTGGTGCTAAATGAACGAACGTCTCTCCACTTGCTCAGTTCTGAGAGATAAGTGTGTGTGAAAGCCGTCCTTCACCTAGCTTGTTGGGAACACAAAGTTTCTTTTCAGTTGCAAACTCCATTCCATACATGTATATGGGGAGGTACTAGCTACAACTCGGTTTGACAGTGAAAACTGCCGCAACTTCAAACCGGCACTAGGAAACAGACTGAGAAAGCAGAGAAAAAGTGTCTCCTGCAACCCTTTCCCTTGGTGCTAGATGAACGAACGTCTCTCCACTTGCTCAGTTCTGAGAGATAAGTGTGTGTGAAAGCCGTCCTTCACCTGTCTTGTTGGGAACACAAATTTTCTCTTCAGTTGCAAACTCCATTCCATACATATATATGGGGAGGTTCTAACTCCAACTCGGTTTGACAGTGAAAACTGCAGGAACTTCAAACCGGCACTAGGAAACAGACTGAGAAAGCAGAGAAAATGTGTCTCCTGCAACCCGTTCCCTTGGTGCTAGATGAACGAACATCTCTCCACTTGCTCAGTTCTGAGAGATAAGTGTGTGTGAAAGCCGTACTTCACCTAGCTTGTTGGGAACACAAAGTTTCTTTTCAGTTGCAAACTCCATTCCATACATATATATGGGGAGGTACTAGCTCCAACTCGGTTTTACAGTGAAAATGCAGGAACTTCATACCGGCACTAGGAAACAGACTGAGAAAGCAGAGAAAAAGTGTCTCCTGCAACCCGTTCCCTTTGTGCTAGATGAACGAACGTCTCTCCACTTGCTCAGTTCTGAGAGATAAGTGTGTGTGAAAGCCGTCCTTCACATAGCTTGTTGGGAACACAAAGTTTCTTTTCAGTTTCAAACTCCATTCCATACATATATATGGGGAGGTAGAAGCTCCAAATCTGTTTGACAGTGAAAACTGCAGGAACTTCAAACCGGCACTGGGAAACAGACTGAGAGAGCAGAGAAAATGTGTCTCCTGCAACCCGTTCCCTTGGTGCTAGATGAACGAACGTCTCTTCACTTGCTAAGTTCTGAGAGATAATTGTGTGTGAACGCCGTCCTTCACCTAGCTTGTTGGGAACACAAAGTTTCTTTTCAGTTGCAAACTCCATTCCATACATATATATGGGGAATTACTAGCTCCAACTCGGTTTTACAGTGAAAACTGCAGGAACTTCAAACCGGCACTAGGAAACAGACTGAGAAAGCAGAGAAAAAGTGTCTCCTGCAACCCGTTCCCTTGGTGCTAGATGAAAGAACATCTCTCCACTTGCTCAGTTCTGAGAGATAAGTGTGTGTGAAAGCCGTACTTCAACTAGCTTGTTGGGAACACAAAGTTTCTTTTCAGTTGCAAACTCCATTCCATACATATATATGGGGAGGTGCTAGCTCCAACTCGGATTTACAGTCGAAATGCAGGAAATTCAACCCGGCACTAGGAAACAGACTGAGAACGCAGAGAAAAAGTGTCTCCTGCAACCCGTTCCCTTGGTGCTAGATGAACGAACGTCTCTCCACTTGCTCAGTTCTGAGAGATAAGTGTGTGTGAAAGCCGTCCTTCACCTAGCTTGTTGGGAACACAAAGATTCTTTTCAGTTTCAAACTCCATTCCTTACATATATATGGGGAGGTAGAAGCTCCAAATCTATTTGACAGTGAAAACTGCAGGAACTTCAAACCGGCACTGGGAAACAGACTGAGAAAGCAGAGAAAAAGTGTCTCCTGCAACCCGTTCCCTTGGTGCTAGATGAACGAACGTCTCTCCACTTGCTCAGTTCTGAGAGATAATTGTGTGTGAAAGCCGCCCTTCACCTAGCTTGTTGGGAACACAAAGTTTCTTTTCAGTTACAAACTCCATTCCATACATATATATGGGGAATTACTAGCTCCAACACGGTTTTACAGTGAAAACTGCAGGAACTTCAAACCGGCACTAGGAAACAGACTGAGAAAGCAGAGAAAAAGTGTCTCCTGCAACCCGTTCCCTTGGTGCTAGATGAACGAACATCTCTCCACTTGCTCAGTTCTGAGAGATAAGTGTGTGTGAAAGCCGTACTTCACCTAGCTTGTTGGGAACACAAAGTTTCTTTTCAGTTGCAAACTCCATTCCATACATATATATGGGGAGGTACTAGCTCCAACTCGGTTTTACAGTGAAAATGCAGGAACTTCATACCGGCACTAGGAAACAGACTGAGAAAGGAGAGAAAAAGTGTCTAATGCAACCCGTTCCCTTTGTGCTAGATGAACGAACGTCTCTCCACTTGCTCAGTTCTGAGAGATAAGTGTGTGTGAAAGCCGTCCTTCACATAGCTTGTTGGGAACACAAAGTTTCTTTTCAGTTTCAAACTCCATTCCATATATATATATATGGGGAGGTAGAAGCTCCAAATCTGTTTGACAGTGAAAACTGCAGGAACTTCAAACCGGCACTGGGAAACAGACTGAGAGAGCAGAGAAAATGTGTCTACTGCAACCCATTCCCTTGGTGCTAAATGAACGAACGTCTCTCCACTTGCTCAGTTCTGAGAGATAAGTGTGTGTGAAAGCCGTCCTTCACCTAGCTTGTTGGGAACACAAAGTTTCTTTTCAGTTGCAAACTCCATTCCATACATGTATATGGGGAGGTACTAGCTACAACTCCGTTTGACAGTGAAAACTGCCGCAACTTCAAACCGGCACTAGGAAACAGACTGAGAAAGCAGAGAAAAAGTGTCTCCTGCAACCCTTTCCCTTGGTGCTAGATGAACGAACGTCTCTCCACTTGCTCAGTTCTGAGAGATAAGTGTGTGTGAAAGCCGTCCTTCACCTGTCTTGTTGGGAACACAAATTTTCTCTTCAGTTGCAAACTCCATTCCATACATATATATGGGGAGGTTCTAACTCCAACTCGGTTTGACAGTGAAAACTGCAGGAACTTCAAACCGGCACTAGGAAACAGACTGAGAAAGCAGAGAAAATGTGTCTCCTGCAACCCGTTCCCTTGGTGCTAGATGAACGAACATCTCTCCACTTGCTCAGTTCTGAGAGATAAGTGTGTGTGAAAGCCGTACTTCACCTAGCTTGTTGGGAACACAAAGTTTCTTTTCAGTTGCAAACTCCATTCCATACATATATATGGGGAGGTACTAGCTCCAACTCGGTTTTACAGTGAAAATGCAGGAACTTCATACCGGCACTAGGAAACAGACTGAGAAAGCAGAGAAAAAGTGTCTCCTGCAACCCGTTCCCTTTGTGCTAGATGAACGAACGTCTCTCCACTTGCTCAGTTCTGAGAGATAAGTGTGTGTGAAAGCCGTCCTTCACATAGCTTGTTGGGAACACAAAGTTTCTTTTCAGTTTCAAACTCCATTCCATACATATATATGGGGAGGTAGAAGCTCCAAATCTGTTTGACAGTGAAAACTGCAGGAACTTCAAACCGGCACTGGGAAACAGACTGAGAGAGCAGAGAAAATGTGTCTCCTGCAACCCGTTCCCTTGGTGCTAGATGAACGAACGTCTCTTCACTTGCTAAGTTCTGAGAGATAATTGTGTGTGAACGCCGTCCTTCACCTAGCTTGTTGGGAACACAAAGTTTCTTTTCAGTTGCAAACTCCATTCCATACATATATATGGGGAATTACTAGCTCCAACTCGGTTTTACAGTGAAAACTGCAGGAACTTCAAACCGGCACTAGGAAACAGACTGAGAAAGCAGAGAAAAAGTGTCTCCTGCAACCCGTTCCCTTGGTGCTAGATGAAAGAACATCTCTCCACTTGCTCAGTTCTGAGAGATAAGTGTGTGTGAAAGCCGTACTTCAACTAGCTTGTTGGGAACACAAAGTTTCTTTTCAGTTGCAAACTCCATTCCATACATATATATGGGGAGGTGCTAGCTCCAACTCGGATTTACAGTCGAAATGCAGGAACTTCAACCCGGCACTAGGAAACAGACTGAGAACGCAGAGAAAAAGTGTCTCCTGCAACCCGTTCCCTTGGTGCTAGATGAACGAACGTCTCTCCACTTGCTCAGTTCTGAGAGATAAGTGTGTGTGAAAGCCGTCCTTCACCTAACTTGTTGGGAACACAAAGTTTCTTTTCAGTTTCAAACTCCATTCCTTACATATATATGGGGAGGTAGAAGCTCCAAATCTATTTGACAGTGAAAACTGCAGGAACTTCAAACCGGCACTGGGAAACAGACTGAGAAAGCAGAGAAAAAGTGTCTCCTGCAACCCGTTCCCTTGGTGCTAGATGAACGAACGTCTCTCCACTTGCTCAGTTCTGAGAGATAATTGTGTGTGAAAGCCGCCCTTCACCTAGCTTGTTGGGAACACAAAGTTTCTTTTCAGTTGCAAACTCCATTCCATACATATATATGGGGAATTACTAGCTCCAACTCGGTTTTACAGTGAAAACTGCAGGAACTTCAAACCGGCACTAGGAAACAGACTGAGAAAGCAGAGAAAAAGTGTCTCATGCAACCCGTTCCCTTGGTGCTAGATGAACGAACATCTCTCCACTTGCTCAGTTCTGAGAGATAAGTGTGTGTGAAAGCCGTACTTCACCTAGCTTGTTGGGAACACAAAGTTTCTTTTCAGTTGCAAACTCCATTCCATACATATATATGGGGAGGTACTAGCTCCAACTCGGTTTTACAGTGAAAATGCAGGAACTTCATACCGGCACTAGGAAACAGACTGAGAAAGGAGAGAAAAAGTGTCTAATGCAACCCGTTCCCTTTGTGCTAGATGAACGAACGTCTCTCCACTTGCTCAGTTCTGAGAGATAAGTGTGTGTGAAAGCCGTCCTTCACATAGCTTGTTGGGAACACAAAGTTTCTTTTCAGTTTCAAACTCCATTCCATATATATATATATGGGGAGGTAGAAGCTCCAAATCTGTTTGACAGTGAAAACTGCAGGAACTTCAAACCGGCACTGGGAAACAGACTGAGAGAGCAGAGAAAATGTGTCTACTGCAACCCATTCCCTTGGTGCTAAATGAACGAACGTCTCTCCACTTGCTCAGTTCTGAGAGATAAGTGTGTGTGAAAGCCGTCCTTCACCTAGCTTGTTGGGAACACAAAGTTTCTTTTCAGTTGCAAACTCCATTCCATACATGTATATGGGGAGGTACTAGCTACAACTCCGTTTGACAGTGAAAATGCAGGAACTTCATACCGGCACTAGGAAACAGACTGAGAAAGGAGAGAAAAAGTGTCTCCTGCAACCCGTTCCCTTTGTGTTAGATGAACGAACGTCTCTCCACTTGCTCAGTTCTGAGAGATAAGTGTGTGTGAAAGCCGTCCTTCACATAGCTTGTTGGGAACACAAAGTTTCTTTTCAGTTTCAAACTCCATTCCATACATATATAGGGGGAGGTAGAAGCTCCAAATCTGTTTGACAGTGAAAACTGCAGGAACTTCAAACCGGCACTGGGAAACAGACTGAGAGAGCAGAGAAAATGTGTCTACTGCAACCCATTCCCTTGGTGCTAAATGAACGAACGTCTCTCCACTTGCTCAGTTCTGAGAGATAAGTGTGTGTGAAAGCCGTCCTTCACCTAGCTTGTTGGGAACACAAAGTTTCTTTTCAGTTGCAAACTCCATTCCATACATGTATATGGGGAGGTACTAGCTACAACTCGGTTTGACAGTGAAAACTGCCGCAACTTCAAACCGGCACTAGGAAACAGACTGAGAAAGCAGAGAAAAAGTGTCTCCTGCAACCCTTTCCCTTGGTGCTAGATGAACGAACGTCTCTCCACTTGCTCAGTTCTGAGAGATAAGTGTGTGTGAAAGCCGTCCTTCACCTGTCTTGTTGGGAACACAAATTTTCTCTTCAGTTGCAAACTCCATTCCATACATATATATGGGGAGGTTCTAACTCCAACTCGGTTTGACAGTGAAAACTGCAGGAACTTCAAACCGGCACTAGGAAACAGACTGAGAAAGCAGAGAAAATGTGTCTCCTGCAACCCGTTCCCTTGGTGCTAGATGAACGAACATCTCTCCACTTGCTCAGTTCTGAGAGATAAGTGTGTGTGAAAGCCGTACTTCACCTAGCTTGTTAAGAACACAAAGTTTCTTTTCAGTTGCAAACTCCATTCCATACATATATATGGGGAGGTACTAGCTCCAACTCGGTTTTACAGTGAAAATGCAGGAACTTCATACCGGCACTAGGAAACAGACTGAGAAAGCAGAGAAAAAGTGTCTCCTGCAACCCGTTCCCTTTGTGCTAGATGAACGAACGTCTCTCCACTTGCTCAGTTCTGAGAGATAAGTGTGTGTGAAAGCCGTCCTTCACATAGCTTGTTGGGAACACAAAGTTTCTTTTCAGTTTCAAACTCCATTCCATACATATATATGGGGAGGTAGAAGCTCCAAATCTGTTTGACAGTGAAAACTGCAGGAACTTCAAACCGGCACTGGGAAACAGACTGAGAGAGCAGAGAAAATGTGTCTCCTGCAACCCGTTCCCTTGGTGCTAGATGAACGAACGTCTCTTCACTTGCTAAGTTCTGAGAGATAATTGTGTGTGAACGCCGTCCTTCACCTAGCTTGTTGGGAACACAAAGTTTCTTTTCAGTTGCAAACTCCATTCCATACATATATATGGGGAATTACTAGCTCCAACTCGGTTTTACAGTGAAAACTGCAGGAACTTCAAACCGGCACTAGGAAACAGACTGAGAAAGCAGAGAAAAAGTGTCTCCTGCAACCCGTTCCCTTGGTGCTAGATGAAAGAACATCTCTCCACTTGCTCAGTTCTGAGAGATAAGTGTGTGTGAAAGCCGTACTTCAACTAGCTTGTTGGGAACACAAAGTTTCTTTTCAGTTGCAAACTCCATTCCATACATATATATGGGGAGGTGCTAGCTCCAACTCGGATTTACAGTCGAAATGCAGGAACTTCAACCCGGCACTAGGAAACAGACTGAGAACGCAGAGAAAAAGTGTCTCCTGCAACCCGTTCCCTTGGTGCTAGATGAACGAACGTCTCTCCACTTGCTCAGTTCTGAGAGATAAGTGTGTGTGAAAGCCGTCCTTCACCTAGCTTGTTGGGAACACAAAGATTCTTTTCAGTTTCAAACTCCATTCCTTACATATATATGGGGAGGTAGAAGCTCCAAATCTATTTGACAGTGAAAACTGCAGGAACTTCAAACCGGCACTGGGAAACAGACTGAGAAAGCAGAGAAAAAGTGTCTCCTGCAACCCGTTCCCTTGGTGCTAGATGAACGAACGTCTCTCCACTTGCTCAGTTCTGAGAGATAATTGTGTGTGAAAGCCGCCCTTCACCTAGCTTGTTGGGAACACAAAGTTTCTTTTCAGTTACAAACTCCATTCCATACATATATATGGGGAATTACTAGCTCCAACTCGGTTTTACAGTGAAAACTGCAGGAACTTCAAACCGGCACTAGGAAACAGACTGAGAAAGCAGAGAAAAAGTGTCTCCTGCAACCCGTTCCCTTGGTGCTAGATGAACGAACATCTCTCCACTTGCTAAGTTCTGAGAGATAAGTGTGTGTGAAAGCCGTACTTCACCTAGCTTGTTGGGAACACAAAGTTTCTTTTCAGTTGCAAACTCCATTCCATACATATATATGGGGAGGTACTAGCTCCAACTCGGTTTTACAGTGAAAATGCAGGAACTTCATACCGGCACTAGGAAACAGACTGAGAAAGGAGAGAAAAAGTGTCTAATGCAACCCGTTCCCTTTGTGCTAGATGAACGAACGTCTCTCCACTTGCTCAGTTCTGAGAGATAAGTGTGTGTGAAAGCCGTCCTTCACATAGCTTGTTGGGAACACAAAGTTTCTTTTCAGTTTCAAACTCCATTCCATATATATATATATGGGGAGGTAGAAGCTCCAAATCTGTTTGACAGTGAAAACTGCAGGAACTTCAAACCGGCACTGGGAAACAGACTGAGAGAGCAGAGAAAATGTGTCTACTGCAACCCATTCCCTTGGTGCTAAATGAACGAACGTCTCTCCACTTGCTCAGTTCTGAGAGATAAGTGTGTGTGAAAGCCGTCCTTCACCTAGCTTGTTGGGAACACAAAGTTTCTTTTCAGTTGCAAACTCCATTCCATACATGTATATGGGGAGGTACTAGCTACAACTCCGTTTGACAGTGAAAACTGCCGCAACTTCAAACCGGCACTAGGAAACAGACTGAGAAAGCAGAGAAAAAGTGTCTCCTGCAACCCTTTCCCTTGGTGCTAGATGAACGAACGTCTCTCCACTTGCTCAGTTCTGAGAGATAAGTGTGTGTGAAAGCCGTCCTTCACCTGTCTTGTTGGGAACACAAATTTTCTCTTCAGTTGCAAACTCCATTCCATACATATATATGGGGAGGTTCTAACTCCAACTCGGTTTGACAGTGAAAACTGCAGGAACTTCAAACCGGCACTAGGAAACAGACTGAGAAAGCAGAGAAAATGTGTCTCCTGCAACCCGTTCCCTTGGTGCTAGATGAACGAACATCTCTCCACTTGCTCAGTTCTGAGAGATAAGTGTGTGTGAAAGCCGTACTTCACCTAGCTTGTTGGGAACACAAAGTTTCTTTTCAGTTGCAAACTCCATTCCATACATATATATGGGGAGGTACTAGCTCCAACTCGGTTTTACAGTGAAAATGCAGGAACTTCATACCGGCACTAGGAAACAGACTGAGAAAGCAGAGAAAAAGTGTCTCCTGCAACCCGTTCCCTTTGTGCTAGATGAACGAACGTCTCTCCACTTGCTCAGTTCTGAGAGATAAGTGTGTGTGAAAGCCGTCCTTCACATAGCTTGTTGGGAACACAAAGTTTCTTTTCAGTTTCAAACTCCATTCCATACATATATATGGGGAGGTAGAAGCTCCAAATCTGTTTGACAGTGAAAACTGCAGGAACTTCAAACCGGCACTGGGAAACAGACTGAGAGAGCAGAGAAAATGTGTCTCCTGCAACCCGTTCCCTTGGTGCTAGATGAACGAACGTCTCTCCACTTGCTCAGTTCTGAGAGATAAGTGTGTGTGAAAGCCGTCCTTCACATAGCTTGTTGGGAACACAAAGTTTCTTTTCAGTTTCAAACTCCATTCCATATATATATATATGGGGAGGTAGAAGCTCCAAATCTGTTTGACAGTGAAAACTGCAGGAACTTCAAACCGGCACTGGGAAACAGACTGAGAGAGCAGAGAAAATGTGTCTACTGCAACCCATTCCCTTGGTGCTAAATGAACGAACGTCTCTCCACTTGCTCAGTTCTGAGAGATAAGTGTGTGTGAAAGCCGTCCTTCACCTAGCTTGTTGGGAACACAAAGTTTCTTTTCAGTTGCAAACTCCATTCCATACATGTATATGGGGAGGTACTAGCTACAACTCCGTTTGACAGTGAAAACTGCCGCAACTTCAAACCGGCACTAGGAAACAGACTGAGAAAGCAGAGAAAAAGTGTCTCCTGCAACCCTTTCCCTTGGTGCTAGATGAACGAACGTCTCTCCACTTGCTCAGTTCTGAGAGATAAGTGTGTGTGAAAGCCGTCCTTCACCTGTCTTGTTGGGAACACAAATTTTCTCTTCAGTTGCAAACTCCATTCCATACATATATATGGGGAGGTTCTAACTCCAACTCGGTTTGACAGTGAAAACTGCAGGAACTTCAAACCGGCACTAGGAAACAGACTGAGAAAGCAGAGAAAATGTGTCTCCTGCAACCCGTTCCCTTGGTGCTAGATGAACGAACATCTCTCCACTTGCTCAGTTCTGAGAGATAAGTGTGTGTGAAAGCCGTACTTCACCTAGCTTGTTGGGAACACAAAGTTTCTTTTCAGTTGCAAACTCCATTCCATACATATATATGGGGAGGTACTAGCTCCAACTCGGTTTTACAGTGAAAATGCAGGAACTTCATACCGGCACTAGGAAACAGACTGAGAAAGCAGAGAAAAAGTGTCTCCTGCAACCCGTTCCCTTTGTGCTAGATGAACGAACGTCTCTCCACTTGCTCAGTTCTGAGAGATAAGTGTGTGTGAAAGCCGTCCTTCACATAGCTTGTTGGGAACACAAAGTTTCTTTTCAGTTTCAAACTCCATTCCATACATATATATGGGGAGGTAGAAGCTCCAAATCTGTTTGACAGTGAAAACTGCAGGAACTTCAAACCGGCACTGGGAAACAGACTGAGAGAGCAGAGAAAATGTGTCTCCTGCAACCCGTTCCCTTGGTGCTAGATGAACGAACGTCTCTTCACTTGCTAAGTTCTGAGAGATAATTGTGTGTGAACGCCGTCCTTCACCTAGCTTGTTGGGAACACAAAGTTTCTTTTCAGTTGCAAACTCCATTCCATACATATATATGGGGAATTACTAGCTCCAACTCGGTTTTACAGTGAAAACTGCAGGAACTTCAAACCGGCACTAGGAAACAGACTGAGAAAGCAGAGAAAAAGTGTCTCCTGCAACCCGTTCCCTTGGTGCTAGATGAAAGAACATCTCTCCACTTGCTCAGTTCTGAGAGATAAGTGTGTGTGAAAGCCGTACTTCAACTAGCTTGTTGGGAACACAAAGTTTCTTTTCAGTTGCAAACTCCATTCCATACATATATATGGGGAGGTGCTAGCTCCAACTCGGATTTACAGTCGAAATGCAGGAACTTCAACCCGGCACTAGGAAACAGACTGAGAACGCAGAGAAAAAGTGTCTCCTGCAACCCGTTCCCTTGGTGCTAGATGAACGAACGTCTCTCCACTTGCTCAGTTCTGAGAGATAAGTGTGTGTGAAAGCCGTCCTTCACCTAGCTTGTTGGGAACACAAAGATTCTTTTCAGTTTCAAACTCCATTCCTTACATATATATGGGGAGGTAGAAGCTCCAAATCTATTTGACAGTGAAAACTGCAGGAACTTCAAACCGGCACTGGGAAACAGACTGAGAAAGCAGAGAAAATGTGTCTCCTGCAACCCGTTCCCTTGGTGCTAGATGAACGAACGTCTCTCCACTTGCTCAGTTCTGAGAGATAATTGTGTGTGAGAGCCGTACTTCACCTAGCTTGTTGGGAACACAAAGTTTCTTTTCAGTTGCAAACTCCATTCCATACATATATATGGGGAATTACTAGCTCCAACTCGGTTTTACAGTGAAAACTGCAGGAACTTCAAACCGGCACTAGGAAACAGACTGAGAAAGCAGAGAAAAAGTGTCTCCTGCAAACCGTTCCCTTGGTGCTAGATGAACGAACATCTCTCCACTTGCTCAGTTCTGAGAGATAAGTGTGTGTGAAAGCCGTACTTCACCTAGCTTGTTGGGAACACAAAGTTTCTTTTCAGTTGCAAACTCCATTCCATACATATATATGGGGAGGTACTAGCTCCAACTCGGTTTTACAGTGAAAATGCAGGAACTTCATACCGGCACTAGGAAACAGACTGAGAAAGGAGAGAAAAAGTGTCTCCTGCAACCCGTTCCCTTTGTGCTAGGTGAACGAACGTCTCTCCACTTGCTCAGTTCTGAGAGATAAGTGTGTGTGAAAGCCGTCCTTCACATAGCTTGTTGGGAACACAAAGTTTCTTTTCAGTTTCAAACTCCATTCCATACATATATATGGGGAGGTAGAAGCTCCAAATCTGTTTGACAGTGAAAACTGCAGGAACTTCAAACCGGCACTGGGAAATAAACTGAGAGAGCAGAGAAAATGTGTCTACTGCAACCCATTCCCTTGGTGCTAAATGAACGAACGTCTCTCCACTTGCTCAGTTCTGAGAGATAAGTGTGTGTGAAAGCCGTCCTTCACCTAGCTTGTTGGGAACACAAAGTTTCTTTTCAGTTGCAAACTCCATTCCATACATGTATATGGGGAGGTACTAGCTCCAACTCGGTTTGACAGTGAAAACTGCAGCAACTTCAAACCGGCACTAGGAAACAGACTGAGAAAGCAGAGAAAAAGTGTCTCCTGCAACCCTTTCCCTTGGTGCTAGATGAACGAACGTCTCTCCACTTGCTCAGTTCTGAGAGATAAGTGTGTGTGAAAGCCGTCCTTCACCTGTCTTGTTGGGAACACAAATTTTCTCTTCAGTTGCAAACTCCATTCCATAAATATATATGGGGAGGTTCTAACTCCAACTCGGTTTGACAGTGAAAACTGCAGGAACTTCAAACCGGCACTAGGAAACAGACTGAGAAAGCAGAGAAAATGTGTCTCCTGCAACCCGTTCCCTTGGTGATAGATGAACGAACGTCTCTCCACTTGCTCAGTTCTGAGAGATAAGTGTGTGTGAAAGCCGTCCTTCACATAACTTGTTGGGAACACAAAGTTTCTTTTCAGTTTCAAACTCCATTCCATACATATATATGGGGAGGTAGAAGCTCCAAATCTGTTTGACAGTGAAAACTGCAAGAACTTCAAACCGGCACTGGGAAACAGACTGAGAGAGCAGAGAAAATGTGTCTCCTGCAACCCATTCCCTTGGTGCTAAATGAACGAACGTCTCTCCACTTGCTCAGTTCTGAGAGATAAGTGTGTGTGAAAGCCGTCCTTCACCTAGCTTGTTGGGAACACAAAGTTTCTTTTCAGTTGCAAACTCCATTCCATATATGTATATGGGGAGGTACTAGCTACAACTCGGTTTGACAGTGAAAACTGCAGGAACTTCAAACCGGCACTAGGAAACAGACTGAGAAAGCAGAGAAAAAGTGTCTCCTGCAACCCTTTCCCTTGGTGCTAGATGAACGAACGTCTCTCCACTTGCTCAGTTCTGAGAGATAAGTGTGTGTGAAAGCCGTCCTTCACCTGTCTTGTTGGGAACACAAATTTTCTCTTCAGTTGCAAACTCCATTCCATACATATATATGGGGAGGTTCTAACTCCAACTCGGTTTGACAGTGAAAACTGCAGGAACTTCAAACCGGCACTAGGAAACAGACTGAGAAAGCAGAGAAAATGTGTCTCCTGCAACCCGTTCCCTTGGTGCTAGATGAACGAACATCTCTCCACTTGCTCAGTTCTGAGAGATAAGTGTGTGTGAAAGCCGTACTTCACCTAGCTTGTTGGGAACACAAAGTTTCTTTTCAGTTGCAAACTCCATTCCATACATATATATGGGGAGGTACTAGCTCCAACTCGGTTTTACAGTGAAAATGCAGGAACTTCATACCGGCACTAGGAAACAGACTGAGAAAGGAGAGAAAAAGTGTCTCCTGCAACCCGTTCCCTTTGTGCTAGATGAACGAACGTCTCTCCACTTGCTCAGTTCTGAGAGATAAGTGTGTGTGAAAGCCGTCCTTCACATAGCTTGTTGGGAACACAAAGTTTCTTTTCAGTTTCAAACTCCATTCCATACATATATATGGGGAGGTAGAAGCTCCAAATCTGTTTGACAGTGAAAACTGCAGGAACTTCAAACCGGCACTGGGAAATAGACTGAGAGAGCAGAGAAAATGTGTCTACTGCAACCCATTCCCTTGGTGCTAAATGAACGAACGTCTCTCCACTTGCTCAGTTCTGAGAGATAAGTGTGTGTGAAAGCCGTCCTTCACCTAGCTTGTTGGGAACACAAAGTTTCTTTTCAGTTGCAAACTCCATTCCATACATGTATATGGGGAGGTACTAGCTACAACTCGGTTTGACAGTGAAAACTGCAGCAACTTCAAACAGGCACTAGGAAACAGACTGAGAAAGCAGAGAAAAAGTGTCTCCTGCAACCCTTTCCCTTGGTGCTAGATGAACGAACGTCTCTCCACTTGCTCAGTTCTGAGAGATAAGTGTGTGTGAAAGCCGTCCTTCACCTGTCTTGTTGGGAACACAAATTTTCTCTTCAGTTGCAAACTCCATTCCATACATATATATGGGGAGGTTCTAACTCCAACTCGGTTTGACAGTGAAAACTGCAGGAACTTCAAACCGGCACTAGGAAACAGACTGAGAAAGCAGAGAAAATGTGTCTCCTGCAACCCGTTCCCTTGGTGCTAGATGAACGAACATCTCTCCACTTGCTCAGTTCTGAGAGATAAGTGTGTGTGAAAGCCGTACTTCACCTAGCTTGTTGGGAACACAAAGTTTCTTTTCAGTTGCAAACTCCATTCCATACATATATATGGGGAGGTACTAGCTCCAAGTCGGTTTTACAGTGAAAATGCAGGAACTTCATACCGGCACTAGGAAACAGACTGAGAAAGCAGAGAAAAAGTGTCTCCTGCAACCCGTTCCCTTTGTGCTAGATGAACGAACGTCTCTCCACTTGCTCAGTTCTGAGAGATAAGTGTGTGTGAAAGCCGTCCTTCACATAGCTTGTTGGGAACACAAAGTTTCTTTTCAGTTTCAAACTCCATTCCATACATATATATGGGGAGGTAGAAGCTCCAAATCTGTTTGACAGTGAAAACTGCAGGAACTTCAAACCGGCACTGGGAAACAGACTGAGAGAGCAGAGAAAATGTGTCTCCTGCAACCCATCCCCTTGGTGCTAAATGAACGAACGTCTCTCCACTTGCTCAGTTCTGAGAGATAAGTGTGTGTGAAAGCCGTCCTTCACCTAGCTTGTTGGGAACACAAAGTTTCTTTTCAGTTGCAAACTCCATTCCATACATGTATATGGGGAGGTACTAGCTACAACTCGGTTTGACAGTGAAAACTGCAGCAACTTCAAACAGGCACTAGGAAACAGACTGAGAAAGCAGAGAAAAAGTGTCTCCTGCAACCCTTTCCCTTGGTGCTAGATGAACGAACGTCTCTCCACTTGCTCAGTTCTGAGAGATAAGTGTGTGTGAAAGCCGTCCTTCACCTGTCTTGTTGGGAACACAAATTTTCTCTTCAGTTGCAAACTCCATTCCATACATATATATGGGGAGGTTCTAACTCCAACTCGGTTTGACAGTGAAAACTGAAGGAACTTCAAACCGGCACTAGGAAACAGACTGAGAAAGCAGAGAAAATGTGTCTCCTGCAACCCGTTCCCTTGGTGCTAGATGAACGAACATCTCTCCACTTGCTCAGTTCTGAGAGATAAGTGTGTGTGAAAGCCGTACTTCACCTAGCTTGTTGGGAACACAAAGTTTCTTTTCAGTTGCAAACTCCATTCCATACATATATATGGGGAGGTACTAGCTCCAAGTCGGTTTTACAGTGAAAATGCAGGAACTTCATACCGGCACTAGGAAACAGACTGAGAAAGCAGAGAAAAAGTGTCTCCTGCAACCCGTTCCCTTTGTGCTAGATGAACGAACGTCTCTCCACTTGCTCAGTTCTGAGAGATAAGTGTGTGTGAAAGCCGTCCTTCACATAGCTTGTTGGGAACACAAAGTTTCTTTTCAGTTTCAAACTCCATTCCATACATATATATGGGGAGGTAGAAGCTCCAAATCTGTTTGACAGTGAAAACTGCAGGAACTTCAAACCGGCACTGGGAAACAGACTGAGAGAGCAGAGAAAATGTGTCTCCTGCAACCCATTCCCTTGGTGCTAAATGAACGAACGTCTCTCCACTTGCTCAGTTCTGAGAGATAAGTGTGTGTGAAAGCCGTCCTTCACCTAGCTTGTTGGGAACACAAAGTTTCTTTTCAGTTGCAAACTCCATTCCATATATGTATATGGGGAGGTACTAGCTACAACTCGGTTTGACAGTGAAAACTGCAGGAACTTCAAACCGGCACTAGGAAACAGACTGAGAAAGCAGAGAAAAAGTGTCTCCTGCAACCCTTTCCCTTGGTGCTAGATGAACGAACGTCTCTCCACTTGCTCAGTTCTGAGAGATAAGTGTGTGTGAAAGCCGTCCTTCACCTGTCTTGTTGGGAACACAAATTTTCTCTTCAGTTGCAAACTCCATTCCATACATATATATGGGGAGGTTCTAACTCCAGCTCGGTTTGACAGTGAAAACTGCAGGAACTTCAAACCGGCACTAGGAAACAGACTGAGAAAGCAGAGAAAAAGTGTCTCCTGCAACCGTTCCCTTCGTGCTAGATGAACGAACGTCTCTCCACTTGCTCAGTTCTGAGAGATAAGTGTGTGTGAAAGCCGTCCTTCACCTAGCTTGTTGGGAACACAAAGTTTCTTTTCAGTTGCAAACTCCATTCCATACATATATATGGGTAGGTACTAGCTCCAACTCGGTTTTACAGTGAAAACTGCAGGAACTTCAAACCGGCACTAGGAAACAGACTGAGAAAGCAGAGAAAATGTGTCTCCTGCAACCGTTCCCTTCGTGCTAGATGAACGAACGTCTCTCCACTTTCTCAGTTCTGAGAGATAAGTGTGTGTGAAACCCGTCCTTCACCTAGCTTGTTGGGAACACAAAGTTTCTTTTCAGTTGCAAACTCCATTCCATATATATATATGGGGAGGTACTAGCTCCAACTCGGTTTGACAGTGAAAACTGCAGGAACTTCAAACCGGCACTTGGAAACAGACTGAGAAAGCAGAGAAAAAGTGTCTCTTGCAACCCGTTCCCTTGGTGCAAGATGAACGTACGTCTCTCCACTTGCTCAGTTCTGAGAGATAAGTGCGTGTGAACGCCGTCCTTCACCTGTCTTGTTGGGATCACAAATTTTCTTTTCAGTTGCAAACTCCATTCCATACATATATATGGGGAGGTACTAACTCCAACTCGGTTTGACAGTGAAAACTGCAGGAACTTCAAACCGGCACTAGGAAACAGACTGAGAAAGCAGAGAAAAAGTGTCTCCTGCAACCGTTCCCTTCATGTTAGATGAACGAACGTCTCTCCACTTGCTCAGTTCTGAGAGATAAGTGTGTGTGAAAGCCGTCCTTCACCTAGCTTGTTGGGAACACAAAGTTTCTTTTCAGTTGCAAACTCCATTCCATACATATATATGGGGAGGTGCTAGCTCCAACTCGGTTTTACAGTGAAAATGCAGGAACTTCAACACGGCACTAGGAAACAGACTGAGAACGCAGAGAAAAAGTGTCTCGTGCAACCCGTTCCCTTGGTGCTAGATGAACGAACGTCTCTCCACTTGCTCAGTTCTGAGAGATAAGTGTGTGTGAAAGCCGTCCTTCACCTAGCTTGTTGGGAACACAAAGTTTCTTTTCAGTTTCAAACTCCATTCCATACATATATATGGGGAGGTAGAAGCTCCAAATCTGTTTGACAGTGAAAACTGCAGGAACTTCAAACCGGCACTGGGAAACAGACTGAGAAAGCAGAGAAAAAGTGTCTCCTGCAACCCGTTCCCTTGGTGCTAGATGAACGAACGTCTCTCCACTTGCTCAGTTCTGAGAGATAATTGTGTGTGAAAGCCGTCCTTCACCTAGCTTGTTGGGAACACAAAGTTTCTTTTCAGTTGCAAACTCCATTCCATACATATATATGGGGAATTACTAGCTCCAACTCGGTTTTACAGTGAAAACTGCAGGAACTTCAAACCGGCACTAGGAAACAGACTGAGAAAGCAGAGAAAAAGTGTCTCCTGCAACCCATTCCCTTGTTGCTAGATGAAAGAACATCTCTCCACTTGCTCAGTTCTGAGAGATAAGTGTGTGTGAAAGCCGTACTTCAACTAGCTTGTTGTGAACACAAAGTTTCTTTTCAGTTGCAAACTCCATTCCATACATATATATGGGGAGGTGCTAGCTCCAACTCGGATTTACAGTCAAAATGCAGGAACTTCAACCCGGCACTAGGAAACAGACTGAGAACGCAGAGAAAAAGTGTCTCCTGCAACCCGTTCCCTTGTTGCTAGATGAACGAACGTCTCTCCACTTGCTCAGTTCTGAGAGATAAGTGTGTGTGAAAGCCGTCCTTCACCTAGCTTGTTGGGAACACAAAGTTTCTTTTCAGTTTCAAACTCCATTCCATACATATATATGGGGAGGTAGAAGCTCCAAATCTGTTTGACAGTGAAAACTGCAGGAACTTGAAACCGGCACTGGGAAACAGACTGAGAAAGCAGAGAAAAAGTGTCTCCTGCAACCCGTTCCCTTGGTGCTAGATGAACGAACGTCTCTCCACTTGCTCAGTTCTGAGAGATAATTGTGTGTGAAAGCCGTCCTTCACCTAGCTTGTTGGGAACACAAAGTTTCTTTTCAGTTGCAAACTCCATTCCATACATATATATGGGTAATTACTAGCTCCAACTCGGTTTTACAGTGAAAACTGCAGTAACTTCAAACCGGCACTAGGAAACAGACTGAGAAAGCAGAGAAAAAGTGTCTCCTGCAACCCGTTCCCTTGGTGCTAGATGAACGAACATCTCTCCACTTGCTCAGTTCTGAGAGATAAGTGTGTGTGAAAGCCGTACTTCACCTAGCTTGTTGGGAACACAAAGTTTCTTTTCAGTTGCAAACTCCATTCCATACATATATATGGGGAGGTACTAGCTCCAACTCGGTTTTACAGTGAAAATTCAGGAACTTCAATCCGGCACTAGGAAACAGACTGAGAAAGCAGAGAACAAGTGTCTCCTGCAACCCGTTCCCTTGGTGCTAGATGAACGAACGTCTCTCCACTTGCTCAGTTCTGAGAGATAAGTGTGTGTGAAAGCCGTCCTTCACCTAGCTTGTTGGGAACACAAAGTTTCTTTTCAGTTTCAAACTCCATTCCATACATATATATGGGGAGGTAGAAGCTCCAAATCTGTTTGACTGTGAAAACTGCAGGAACTTCAAACCGGCACTGGGAAACAGACTGAGAAAGCAGAGAAAATGTGTCTCCTGCAACCCATTCCCTTGGTGCTAAATGAACGAACGTCTCTCCACTTGCTCAGTTCTGAGAGATAAGTGTGTGTGAAAGCCGTCCTTCACCTAGCTTGTTGGGAACACAAAGTTTGTTTTCAGTTGCAAACTCCATTCCATACATGTATATGGGGAGGTACTTGCTACAACTCGGTTTGACAGTGAAAACTGCAGGAACTTCAAACCGGCACTAGGAAACAGACTGAGAAAGCAGAGAAAAAGTGTCTCCTGCAACCCTTTCCCTTGGTGCTAGATGAACGAACGTCTCTCCACTTGCTCCGTTCTGAGAGATAAGTGTGTGTGAAAGCCGTCCTTCACCTGTCTTGTTGGGAACACAAATTTTCTCTTCAGTTGCAAACTCCATTCCATACATATATATGGGGAGGTTCTAACTCCAACTCGGTTTGACAGTGAAAACTGCAGGAACTTCAAACCGGCACTAGGAAACAGACTGAGAAAGCAGAGAAAAGGTGTCTCCTGCAACCGTTCCCTTCGTGCTAGATGAACGAACGTCTCTCCACTTGCTCAGTTCTGAGAGATAAGTGTGTGTGAAAGCCGTCCTTCACCTAGCTTGTTGGGAACACAAAGTTTCTTTTCAGTTGCAAACTCCATTCCATACATATATATGGGGAGGTACTAACTCCACCTCGGTTTGACAGTGAAAACTGCAGGAACTTCAAACCGGCACTAGGAAACAGACTTAGAAAGCAGAGAAAAAGTGTCTCCTGCAACCGTTCCCTTCGTGTTAGATGAACGAACGTCTCTCCACTTGCTCAGTTCTGAGAGATAAGTGTGTGTGAAAGCCGTCCTTCACCTAGCTTGTTGGGAACACAAAGTTTCTTTTCAGTTGCAAACTCCATTCCATACATATATATCGGGAGGTACTAGATCCAACTCGGTTTTACAGTGAAAACTGCAGGAACTTCAAACCGGCACTGGGAAACAGACTGAGAAAGCAGAGAAAAAGTGTCTCCTGCAACCAGTTCCCTTGGTGCTAAATGAACGAACGTCTCTCCACTTGCTCAGTTCTGAGAGATAAGTGTGTGTGAAAGCCATCCTTCACCTAGCTTGTTGGGAACACAAAGTTTCTTTTCAGTTGCAAACTCCATTCCATACATATATATGGGGAGGTAGAAGCTCCAAATCTGTTTGACAGTGAAAACTGCAGGAACTTCAAACCGGCACTAGGAAACAGACTGAGAAAGCAGAGAACAAGTGTCTCCTGCAACCCGTTCCCTTGGTGCTAGATGAACGAACGTCTCTCCACTTGCTCAGTTCTGAGAGATAAGTGTGTGTGAAAGCCGTCCTTCACCTAGCTTGTTGGGAACACAAAGTTTCTTTTCAGTTTCAAACTCCATTCCATACATATATATGGGGAGGTAGAAGCTCCAAATCTGTTTGACTGTGAAAACTGCAGGAACTTCAAACCGGCACTGGGAAACAGACTGAGAAAGCAGAGAAAATGTGTCTCCTGCAACCCATTCCCTTGGTGCTAAATGAACGAACGTCTCTCCACTTGCTCAGTTCTGAGAGATAAGTGTGTGTGAAAGCCGTCCTTCACCTAGCTTGTTGGGAACACAAAGTTTGTTTTCAGTTGCAAACTCCATTCCATACATGTATATGGGGAGGTACTTGCTACAACTCGGTTTGACAGTGAAAACTGCAGGAACTTCAAACCGGCACTAGGAAACAGACTGAGAAAGCAGAGAAAAAGTGTCTCCTGCAACCCTTTCCCTTGGTGCTAGATGAACGAACGTCTCTCCACTTGCTCCGTTCTGAGAGATAAGTGTGTGTGAAAGCCGTCCTTCACCTGTCTTGTTGGGAACACAAATTTTCTCTTCAGTTGCAAACTCCATTCCATACATATATATGGGGAGGTTCTAACTCCAACTCGGTTTGACAGTGAAAACTGCAGGAACTTCAAACCGGCACTAGGAAACAGACTGAGAAAGCAGAGAAAAGGTGTCTCCTGCAACCGTTCCCTTCGTGCTAGATGAACGAACGTCTCTCCACTTGCTCAGTTCTGAGAGATAAGTGTGTGTGAAAGCCGTCCTTCACCTAGCTTGTTGGGAACACAAAGTTTCTTTTCAGTTGCAAACTCCATTCCATACATATATATGGGGAGGTACTAACTCCACCTCGGTTTGACAGTGAAAACTGCAGGAACTTCAAACCGGCACTAGGAAACAGACTTAGAAAGCAGAGAAAAAGTGTCTCCTGCAACCGTTCCCTTCGTGTTAGATGAACGAACGTCTCTCCACTTGCTCAGTTCTGAGAGATAAGTGTGTGTGAAAGCCGTCCTTCACCTAGCTTGTTGGGAACACAAAGTTTCTTTTCAGTTGCAAACTCCATTCCATACATATATATCGGGAGGTACTAGATCCAACTCGGTTTTACAGTGAAAACTGCAGGAACTTCAAACCGGCACTGGGAAACAGACTGAGAAAGCAGAGAAAAAGTGTATCCTGCAACCAGTTCCCTTGGTGCTAAATGAACGAACGTCTCTCCACTTGCTCAGTTCTGAGAGATAAGTGTGTGTGAAAGCCATCCTTCACCTAGCTTGTTGGGAACACAAAGTTTCTTTTCAGTTGCAAACTCCATTCCATACATATATATGGGGAGGTAGAAGCTCCAAATCTGTTTGACAGTGAAAACTGCAGGAACTTCAAACCGGCACTGGGAAACAGACTGAGAGAGCAGAGAAAATGTGTCTCCTGCAACCCGTTCCCTTGGTGCTAGATGAACGAACGTCTCTTCACTTGCTAAGTTCTGAGAGATAATTGTGTGTGAACGCCGTCCTTCACCTAGCTTGTTGGGAACACAAAGTTTCTTTTCAGTTGCAAACTCCATTCCATACATATATATGGGGAATTACTAGCTCCAACTCGGTTTTACAGTGAAAACTGCAGGAACTTCAAACCGGCACTAGGAAACAGACTGAGAAAGCAGAGAAAAAGTGTCTCCTGCAACCCGTTCCCTTGGTGCTAGATGAAAGAACATCTCTCCACTTGCTCAGTTCTGAGAGATAAGTGTGTGTGAAAGCCGTACTTCAACTAGCTTGTTGGGAACACAAAGTTTCTTTTCAGTTGCAAACTCCATTCCATACATATATATGGGGAGGTGCTAACTCCAACTCGGATTTACAGTCGAAATGCAGGAACTTCAACCCGGCACTAGGAAACAGACTGAGAACGCAGAGAAAAAGTGTCTCCTGCAACCCGTTCCCTTGGTGCTAGATGAACGAACGTCTCTCCACTTGCTCAGTTCTGAGAGATAAGTGTGTGTGAAAGCCGTCCTTCACCTAGCTTGTTGGGAACACAAAGATTCTTTTCAGTTTCAAACTCCATTCCTTACATATATATGGGGAGGTAGAAGCTCCAAATCTATTTGACAGTGAAAACTGCAGGAACTTCAAACCGGCACTGGGAAACAGACTGAGAAAGCAGAGAAAAAGTGTCTCCTGCAACCCGTTCCCTTGGTGCTAGATGAACGAACGTCTCTCCACTTGCTCAGTTCTGAGAGATAATTGTGTGTGAGAGCCGTACTTCACCTAGCTTGTTGGGAACACAAAGTTTCTTTTCAGTTGCAAACTCCATTCCATACATATATATGGGGAATTACTAGCTCCAACTCGGTTTTACAGTGAAAACTGCAGGAACTTCAAACCGGCACTAGGAAACAGACTGAGAAAGCAGAGAAAAAGTGTCTCCTGCAAACCGTTCCCTTGGTGCTAGATGAACGAACATCTCTCCACTTGCTCAGTTCTGAGAGATAAGTGTGTGTGAAAGCCGTACTTCACCTAGCTTGTTGGGAACACAAAGTTTCTTTTCAGTTGCAAACTCCATTCCATACATATATATGGGGAGGTACTAGCTCCAACTCGGTTTTACAGTGAAAATGCAGGAACTTCATACCGGCACTAGGAAACAGACTGAGAAAGGAGAGAAAAAGTGTCTCCTGCAACCCGTTCCCTTTGTGCTAGATGAACGAACGTCTCTCCACTTGCTCAGTTCTGAGAGATAAGTGTGTGTGAAAGCCGTCCTTCACATAGCTTGTTGGGAACACAAAGTTTCTTTTCAGTTTCAAACTCCATTCCATACATATATATGGGGAGGTAGAAGCTCCAAATCTGTTTGACAGTGAAAACTGCAGGAACTTCAAACCGGCACTGGGAAATAAACTGAGAGAGCAGAGAAAATGTGTCTACTGCAACCCATTCCCTTGGTGCTAAATGAACGAACGTCTCTCCACTTGCTCAGTTCTGAGAGATAAGTGTGTGTGAAAGCCGTCCTTCACCTAGCTTGTTGGGAACACAAAGTTTCTTTTCAGTTGCAAACTCCATTCCATACATGTATATGGGGAGGTACTAGCTACAACTCGGTTTGACAGTGAAAACTGCAGCAACTTCAAACCGGCACTAGGAAACAGACTGAGAAAGCAGAGAAAAAGTGTCTCCTGCAACCCTTTCCCTTGGTGCTAGATGAACGAACGTCTCTCCACTTGCTCAGTTCTGAGAGATAAGTGTGTGTGAAAGCCGTCCTTCACCTGTCTTGTTGGGAACACAAATTTTCTCTTCAGTTGCAAACTCCATTCCATACATATATATGGGGAGGTTCTAACTCCAACTCGGTTTGACAGTGAAAACTGCAGGAACTTCAAACCGGCACTAGGAAACAGACTGAGAAAGCAGAGAAAATGTGTCTCCTGCAACCCGTTCCCTTGGTGATAGATGAACGAACGTCTCTCCACTTGCTCAGTTCTGAGAGATAAGTGTGTGTGAAAGCCGTCCTTCACATAACTTGTTGGGAACACAAAGTTTCTTTTCAGTTTCAAACTCCATTCCATACATATATATGGGGAGGTAGAAGCTCCAAATCTGTTTGACAGTGAAAACTGCAGGAACTTCAAACCGGCACTGGGAAACAGACTGAGAGAGCAGAGAAAATGTGTCTCCTGCAACCCATTCCCTTGGTGCTAAATGAACGAACGTCTCTCCACTTGCTCAGTTCTGAGAGATAATTGTGTGTGAGAGCCGTCCTTCACCTAGCTTGTTGGGAACACAAAGTTTCTTTTCAGTTGCAAACTCCATTCCATACATATATATGGGGAATTACTAGCTCCAACTCGGTTTTACAGTGAAAACTGCAGGAACTTCAAACCGGCACTAGGAAACAGACTGAGAAAGCAGAGAAAAAGTGTCTCCTGCAAACCGTTCCCTTGGTGCTAGATGAACGAACATCTCTCCACTTGCTCAGTTCTGAGAGATAAGTGTGTGTGAAAGCCGTACTTCACCTAGCTTGTTGGGAACACAAAGTTTCTTTTCAGTTGCAAACTCCATTCCATACATATATATGGGGAGGTACTAGCTCCAACTCGGTTTTACAGTGAAAATGCAGGAACTTCATACCGGCACTAGGAAACAGACTGAGAAAGGAGAGAAAAAGTGTCTCCTGCAACCCGTTCCCTTTGTGCTAGATGAACGAACGTCTCTCCACTTGCTCAGTTCTGAGAGATAAGTGTGTGTGAAAGCCGTCCTTCACATAGCTTGTTGGGAACACAAAGTTTCTTTTCAGTTTCAAACTCCATTCCATACATATATATGGGGAGGTAGAAGCTCCAAATCTGTTTGACAGTGAAAACTGCAGGAACTTCAAACCGGCACTGGGAAATAAACTGAGAGAGCAGAGAAAATGTGTCTACTGCAACCCATTCCCTTGGTGCTAAATGAACGAACGTCTCTCCACTTGCTCAGTTCTGAGAGATAAGTGTGTGTGAAAGCCGTCCTTCACCTAGCTTGTTGGGAACACAAAGTTTCTTTTCAGTTGCAAACTCCATTCCATACATGTATATGGGGAGGTACTAGCTACAACTCGGTTTGACAGTGAAAACTGCAGCAACTTCAAACCGGCACTAGGAAACAGACTGAGAAAGCAGAGAAAAAGTGTCTCCTGCAACCCTTTCCCTTGGTGCTAGATGAACGAACGTCTCTCCACTTGCTCAGTTCTGAGAGATAAGTGTGTGTGAAAGCCGTCCTTCACCTGTCTTGTTGGGAACACAAATTTTCTCTTCAGTTGCAAACTCCATTCCATACATATATATGGGGAGGTTCAAACTCCAACTCGGTTTGACAGTGAAAACTGCAGGAACTTCAAACCGGCACTAGGAAACAGACTGAGAAAGCAGAGAAAATGTGTCTCCTGCAACCCGTTCCCTTGGTGATAGATGAACGAACGTCTCTCCACTTGCTCAGTTCTGAGAGATAAGTGTGTGTGAAAGCCGTCCTTCACATAACTTGTTGGGAACACAAAGTTTCTTTTCAGTTTCAAACTCCATTCCATACATATATATGGGGAGGTAGAAGCTCCAAATCTGTTTGACAGTGAAAACTGCAGGAACTTCAAACCGGCACTGGGAAACAGACTGAGAGAGCAGAGAAAATGTGTCTCCTGCAACCCATTCCCTTGGTGCTAAATGAACGAACGTCTCTCCACTTGCTCAGTTCTGAGAGATAAGTGTGTGTGAAAGCCGTCCTTCACCTAGCTTGTTGGGAACACAAAGTTTCTTTTCAGTTGCAAACTCCATTCCATATATGTATATGGGGAGGTACTAGCTACAACTCGGTTTGACAGTGAAAACTGCAGGAACTTCAAACCGGCACTAGGAAACAGACTGAGAAAGCAGAGAAAAAGTGTCTCCTGCAACCCTTTCCCTTGGTGCTAGATGAACGAACGTCTCTCCACTTGCTCAGTTCTGAGAGATAAGTGTGTGTGAAAGCCGTCCTTCACCTGTCTTGTTGGGAACACAAATTTTCTCTTCAGTTGCAAACTCCATTCCATACATATATATGGGGAGGTTCTAACTCCAACTCGGTTTGACAGTGAAAACTGCAGGAACTTCAAACCGGCACTAGGAAACAGACTGAGAAAGCAGAGAAAATGTGTCTCCTGCAACCCGTTCCCTTGGTGCTAGATGAACGAACATCTCTCCACTTGCTCAGTTCTGAGAGATAAGTGTGTGTGAAAGCCGTACTTCACCTAGCTTGTTGGGAACACAAAGTTTCTTTTCAGTTGCAAACTCCATTCCATACATATATATGGGGAGGTACTAGCTCCAACTCGGTTTTACAGTGAAAATGCAGGAACTTCATACCGGCACTAGGAAACAGACTGAGAAAGGAGAGAAAAAGTGTCTCCTGCAACCCGTTCCCTTTGTGCTAGATGAACGAACGTCTCTCCACTTGCTCAGTTCTGAGAGATAAGTGTGTGTGAAAGCCGTCCTTCACATAGCTTGTTGGGAACACAAAGTTTCTTTTCAGTTTCAAACTCCATTCCATACATATATATGGGGAGGTAGAAGCTCCAAATCTGTTTGACAGTGAAAACTGCAGGAACTTCAAACCGGCACTGGGAAATAGACTGAGAGAGCAGAGAAAATGTGTCTACTGCAACCCATTCCCTTGGTGCTAAATGAACGAACGTCTCTCCACTTGCTCAGTTCTGAGAGATAAGTGTGTGTGAAAGCCGTCCTTCACCTAGCTTGTTGGGAACACAAAGTTTCTTTTCAGTTGCAAACTCCATTCCATACATGTATATGGGGAGGTACTAGCTACAACTCGGTTTGACAGTGAAAACTGCAGCAACTTCAAACAGGCACTAGGAAACAGACTGAGAAAGCAGAGAAAAAGTGTCTCCTGCAACCCTTTCCCTTGGTGCTAGATGAACGAACGTCTCTCCACTTGCTCAGTTCTGAGAGATAAGTGTGTGTGAAAGCCGTCCTTCACCTGTCTTGTTGGGAACACAAATTTTCTCTTCAGTTGCAAACTCCATTCCATACATATATATGGGGAGGTTCTAACTCCAACTCGGTTTGACAGTGAAAACTGCAGGAACTTCAAACCGGCACTAGGAAACAGACTGAGAAAGCAGAGAAAATGTGTCTCCTGCAACCCGTTCCCTTGGTGCTAGATGAACGAACATCTCTCCACTTGCTCAGTTCTGAGAGATAAGTGTGTGTGAAAGCCGTACTTCACCTAGCTTGTTGGGAACACAAAGTTTCTTTTCAGTTGCAAACTCCATTCCATACATATATATGGGGAGGTACTAGCTCCAAGTCGGTTTTACAGTGAAAATGCAGGAACTTCATACCGGCACTAGGAAACAGACTGAGAAAGCAGAGAAAAAGTGTCTCCTGCAACCCGTTCCCTTTGTGCTAGATGAACGAACGTCTCTCCACTTGCTCAGTTCTGAGAGATAAGTGTGTGTGAAAGCCGTCCTTCACATAGCTTGTTGGGAACACAAAGTTTCTTTTCAGTTTCAAACTCCATTCCATACATATATATGGGGAGGTAGAAGCTCCAAATCTGTTTGACAGTGAAAACTGCAGGAACTTCAAACCGGCACTGGGAAACAGACTGAGAGAGCAGAGAAAATGTGTCTCCTGCAACCCATTCCCTTGGTGCTAAATGAACGAACGTCTCTCCACTTGCTCAGTTCTGAGAGATAAGTGTGTGTGAAAGCCGTCCTTCACCTAGCTTGTTGGGAACACAAAGTTTCTTTTCAGTTGCAAACTCCATTCCATACATGTATATGGGGAGGTACTAGCTACAACTCGGTTTGACAGTGAAAACTGCAGCAACTTCAAACAGGCACTAGGAAACAGACTGAGAAAGCAGAGAAAAAGTGTCTCCTGCAACCCTTTCCCTTGGTGCTAGATGAACGAACGTCTCTCCACTTGCTCAGTTCTGAGAGATAAGTGTGTGTGAAAGCCGTCCTTCACCTGTCTTGTTGGGAACACAAATTTTCTCTTCAGTTGCAAACTCCATTCCATACATATATATGGGGAGGTTCTAACTCCAACTCGGTTTGACAGTGAAAACTGCAGGAACTTCAAACCGGCACTAGGAAACAGACTGAGAAAGCAGAGAAAATGTGTCTCCTGCAACCCGTTCCCTTGGTGCTAGATGAACGAACATCTCTCCACTTGCTCAGTTCTGAGAGATAAGTGTGTGTGAAAGCCGTACTTCACCTAGCTTGTTGGGAACACAAAGTTTCTTTTCAGTTGCAAACTCCATTCCATACATATATATGGGGAGGTACTAGCTCCAAGTCGGTTTTACAGTGAAAATGCAGGAACTTCATACCGGCACTAGGAAACAGACTGAGAAAGCAGAGAAAAAGTGTCTCCTGCAACCCGTTCCCTTTGTGCTAGATGAACGAACGTCTCTCCACTTGCTCAGTTCTGAGAGATAAGTGTGTGTGAAAGCCGTCCTTCACATAGCTTGTTGGGAACACAAAGTTTCTTTTCAGTTTCAAACTCCATTCCATACATATATATGGGGAGGTAGAAGCTCCAAATCTGTTTGACAGTGAAAACTGCAGGAACTTCAAACCGGCACTGGGAAACAGACTGAGAGAGCAGAGAAAATGTGTCTCCTGCAACCCATTCCCTTGGTGCTAAATGAACGAACGTCTCTCCACTTGCTCAGTTCTGAGAGATAAGTGTGTGTGAAAGCCGTCCTTCACCTAGCTTGTTGGGAACACAAAGTTTCTTTTCAGTTGCAAACTCCATTCCATATATGTATATGGGGAGGTACTAGCTACAACTCGGTTTGACAGTGAAAACTGCAGGAACTTCAAACCGGCACTAGGAAACAGACTGAGAAAGCAGAGAAAAAGTGTCTCCTGCAACCCTTTCCCTTGGTGCTAGATGAACGAACGTCTCTCCACTTGCTCAGTTCTGAGAGATAAGTGTGTGTGAAAGCCGTCCTTCACCTGTCTTGTTGGGAACACAAATTTTCTCTTCAGTTGCAAACTCCATTCCATACATATATATGGGGAGGTTCTAACTCCAGCTCGGTTTGACAGTGAAAACTGCAGGAACTTCAAACCGGCACTAGGAAACAGACTGAGAAAGCAGAGAAAAAGTGTCTCCTGCAACCGTTCCCTTCGTGCTAGATGAACGAACGTCTCTCCACTTGCTCAGTTCTGAGAGATAAGTGTGTGTGAAAGCCGTCCTTCACCTAGCTTGTTGGGAACACAAAGTTTCTTTTCAGTTGCAAACTCCATTCCATACATATATATGGGTAGGTACTAGCTCCAACTCGGTTTTACAGTGAAAACTGCAGGAACTTCAAACCGGCACTAGGAAACAGACTGAGAAAGCAGAGAAAATGTGTCTCCTGCAACCGTTCCCTTCGTGCTAGTTGAACGAACGTCTCTCCACTTTCTCAGTTCTGAGAGATAAGTGTGTGTGAAACCCGTCCTTCACCTAGCTTGTTGGGAACACAAAGTTTCTTTTCAGTTGCAAACTCCATTCCATATATATATATGGGGAGGTACTAGCTCCAACTCGGTTTGACAGTGAAAACTGCAGGAACTTCAAACCGGCACTTGGAAACAGACTGAGAAAGCAGAGAAAAAGTGTCTCTTGCAACCCGTTCCCTTGGTGCAAGATGAACGTACGTCTCTCCACTTGCTCAGTTCTGAGAGATAAGTGCGTGTGAACGCCGTCCTTCACCTGTCTTGTTGGGATCACAAATTTTCTTTTCAGTTGCAAACTCCATTCCATACATATATATGGGGAGGTACTAACTCCAACTCGGTTTGACAGTGAAAACTGCAGGAACTTCAAACCGGCACTAGGAAACAGACTGAGAAAGCAGAGAAAAAGTGTCTCCTGCAACCGTTCCCTTCATGTTAGATGAACGAACGTCTCTCCACTTGCTCAGTTCTGAGAGATAAGTGTGTGTGAAAGCCGTCCTTCACCTAGCTTGTTGGGAACACAAAGTTTCTTTTCAGTTGCAAACTCCATTCCATACATATATATGGGGAGGTGCTAGCTCCAACTCGGTTTTACAGTGAAAATGCAGGAACTTCAACACGGCACTAGGAAACAGACTGAGAACGCAGAGAAAAAGTGTCTCGTGCAACCCGTTCCCTTGGTGCTAGATGAACGAACGTCTCTCCACTTGCTCAGTTCTGAGAGATAAGTGTGTGTGAAAGCCGTCCTTCACCTAGCTTGTTGGGAACACAAAGTTTCTTTTCAGTTTCAAACTCCATTCCATACATATATATGGGGAGGTAGAAGCTCCAAATCTGTTTGACAGTGAAAACTGCAGGAACTTCAAACCGGCACTGGGAAACAGACTGAGAAAGCAGAGAAAAAGTGTCTCCTGCAACCCGTTCCCTTGGTGCTAGATGAACGAACGTCTCTCCACTTGCTCAGTTCTGAGAGATAATTGTGTGTGAAAGCCGTCCTTCACCTAGCTTGTTGGGAACACAAAGTTTCTTTTCAGTTGCAAACTCCATTCCATACATATATATGGGGAATTACTAGCTCCAACTCGGTTTTACAGTGAAAACTGCAGGAACTTCAAACCGGCACTAGGAAACAGACTGAGAAAGCAGAGAAAAAGTGTCTCCTGCAACCCATTCCCTTGTTGCTAGATGAAAGAACATCTCTCCACTTGCTCAGTTCTGAGAGATAAGTGTGTGTGAAAGCCGTACTTCAACTAGCTTGTTGTGAACACAAAGTTTCTTTTCAGTTGCAAACTCCATTCCATACATATATATGGGGAGGTGCTAGCTCCAACTCGGATTTACAGTCAAAATGCAGGAACTTCAACCCGGCACTAGGAAACAGACTGAGAACGCAGAGAAAAAGTGTCTCCTGCAACCCGTTCCCTTGGTGCTAGATGAACGAACGTCTCTCCACTTGCTCAGTTCTGAGAGATAAGTGTGTGTGAAAGCCGTCCTTCACCTAGCTTGTTGGGAACACAAAGTTTCTTTTCAGTTTCAAACTCCATTCCATACATATATATGGGGAGGTAGAAGCTCCAAATCTGTTTGACAGTGAAAACTGCAGGAACTTGAAACCGGCACTGGGAAACAGACTGAGAAAGCAGAGAAAAAGTGTCTCCTGCAACCCGTTCCCTTGGTGCTAGATGAACGAACGTCTCTCCACTTGCTCAGTTCTGAGAGATAATTGTGTGTGAAAGCCGTCCTTCACCTAGCTTGTTGGGAACACAAAGTTTCTTTTCAGTTGCAAACTCCATTCCATACATATATATGGGTAATTACTAGCTCCAACTCGGTTTTACAGTGAAAACTGCAGTAACTTCAAACCGGCACTAGGAAACAGACTGAGAAAGCAGAGAAAAAGTGTCTCCTGCAACCCGTTCCCTTGGTGCTACATGAACGAACATCTCTCCACTTGCTCAGTTCTGAGAGATAAGTGTGTGTGAAAGCCGTACTTCACCTAGCTTGTTGGGAACACAAAGTTTCTTTTCAGTTGCAAACTCCATTCCATACATATATATGGGGAGGTACTAGCTCCAACTCGGTTTTACAGTGAAAATTCAGGAACTTCAATCCGGCACTAGGAAACAGACTGAGAAAGCAGAGAACAAGTGTCTCCTGCAACCCGTTCCCTTGGTGCTAGATGAACGAACGTCTCTCCACTTGCTCAGTTCTGAGAGATAAGTGTGTGTGAAAGCCGTCCTTCACCTAGCTTGTTGGGAACACAAAGTTTCTTTTCAGTTTCAAACTCCATTCCATACATATATATGGGGAGGTAGAAGCTCCAAATCTGTTTGACTGTGAAAACTGCAGGAACTTCAAACCGGCACTGGGAAACAGACTGAGAAAGCAGAGAAAATGTGTCTCCTGCAACCCATTCCCTTGGTGCTAAATGAACGAACGTCTCTCCACTTGCTCAGTTCTGAGAGATAAGTGTGTGTGAAAGCCGTCCTTCACCTAGCTTGTTGGGAACACAAAGTTTGTTTTCAGTTGCAAACTCCATTCCATACATGTATATGGGGAGGTACTAGCTACAACTCGGTTTGACAGTGAAAACTGCAGGAACTTCAAACCGGCACTAGGAAACAGACTGAGAAAGCAGAGAAAAGTGTCTCCTGCAACCCTTTCCCTTGGTGCTAGATGAACGAACGTCTCTCCACTTGCTCCGTTCTGAGAGATAAGTGTGTGTGAAAGCCGTCCTTCACCTGTCTTGTTGGGAACACAAATTTTCTCTTCAGTTGCAAACTCCATTCCATACATATATATGGGGAGGTTCTAACTCCAACTCGGTTTGACAGTGAAAACTGCAGGAACTTCAAACCGGCACTAGGAAACAGACTGAGAAAGCAGAGAAAAGGTGTCTCCTGCAACCGTTCCCTTCGTGCTAGATGAACGAACGTCTCTCCACTTGCTCAGTTCTGAGAGATAAGTGTGTGTGAAAGCCGTCCTTCACCTAGCTTGTTGGGAACACAAAGTTTCTTTTCAGTTGCAAACTCCATTCCATACATATATATGGGGAGGTACTAACTCCACCTCGGTTTGACAGTGAAAACTGCAGGAACTTCAAACCGGCACTAGGAAACAGACTTAGAAAGCAGAGAAAAAGTGTCTCCTGCAACCGTTCCCTTCGTGTTAGATGAACGAACGTCTCTCCACTTGCTCAGTTCTGAGAGATAAGTGTGTGTGAAAGCCGTCCTTCACCTAGCTTGTTGGGAACACAAAGTTTCTTTTCAGTTGCAAACTCCATTCCATACATATATATCGGGAGGTACTAGATCCAACTCGGTTTTACAGTGAAAACTGCAGGAACTTCAAACCGGCACTGGGAAACAGACTGAGAAAGCAGAGAAAAAGTGTCTCCTGCAACCAGTTCCCTTGGTGCTAAATGAACGAACGTCTCTCCACTTGCTCAGTTCTGAGAGATAAGTGTGTGTGAAAGCCATCCTTCACCTAGCTTGTTGGGAAAACAAAGTTTCTTTTCAGTTGCAAACTCCATTCCATACATATATATGGGGAGATATTAGCTCCAACTCGGTTTGACAGTGAAAACTGCAGGAACTTCAAACCGGCACTAGGAAACAGACTGAGAAAGCAGAGAAAAAGTGTCTCCTGCAACCGTTCCCTTCGTGTTAGATGAACGAAAGTCTCTCCACTTGCTCAGTTCTGAGAGATAAGTGTGTGTGAAAGCCGTACTTCAACTAGCTTGTTGGGAACACAAAGTTTCTTTTCAGTTGCAAACTCCATTCCATACATATATATGGGGAGGTGCTAGCTCCAACTCGGTTTTACAGTGAAAATGCAGGAACTTCAACCCGGCACTAGGAAACAGACTGAGAACGCAGAGAAAAAGTGTCTCCTGCAACCCGTTCCCTTGGTGCTAGATGAACGAACGTCTCTCCACTTGCTCAGTTCTGAGAGATAAGTGTGTGTGAAAGCCGTCCTTCACCTAGCTTGTTGGGAACACAAAGTTTCTTTTCAGTTTCAAACTCCATTCCATACATATATATGGGGAGGTAGAAGCTCCAAATCTGTTTGACAGTGAAAACTGCAGGAACTTCAAACCGGCACTGTGAAACAGACTGAGAAAGCAGAGAAAAAGTGTCTCCTGCAACCCGTTCCCTTGGTGCTAGATGAACGAACGTCTCTCCACTTGCTCAGTTCTGAGAGATAATTGTGTGTGAAAGCCGTCCTTCACCTAGCTTGTTGGGAACACAAAGTTTCTTTTCAGTTGCAAACTCCATTCCATACATATATATGGGGAATTACTAGCTCCAACTCGGTTTTACAGTGAAAACTGCAGGAACTTCAAACCGGCACTAGGAAACAGACTGAGAAAGCAGAGAAAATGTGTCTACTGCAACCCATTCCCTTGGTGCTAAATGAACGAACGTCTCTCCACTTGCTCAGTTCTGAGAGATAAGTGTGTGTGAAAGCCGTCCTTCACCTAGCTTGTTGGGAACACAAAGTTTCTTTTCAGTTTCAAACTCCATTCCATACATATATATGGGGAGGTAGAAGCTCCAAATCTGTTTGACAGTGAAAACTGCAGGAACTTCAAACCGGCACTGGGAAATAGACTGAGAGAGCAGAGAAAATGTGTCTACTGCAACCCATTCCCTTGGTGCTAAATGAACGAACGTCTCTCCACTTGCTCAGTTCTGAGAGATAAGTGTGTGTGAAAGCCGTCCTTCACCTAGCTTGTTGGGAACACAAAGTTTCTTTTCAGTTGCAAACTCCATTCCATACATGTATATGGGGAGGTACTAGCTACAACTCGGTTTGACAGTGAAAACTGCAGCAACTTCAAACAGGCACTAGGAAACAGACTGAGAAAGCAGAGAAAAAGTGTCTCCTGCAACCCTTTCCCTTGGTGCTAGATGAACGAACGTCTCTCCACTTGCTCAGTTCTGAGAGATAAGTGTGTGTGAAAGCCGTCCTTCACCTGTCTTGTTGGGAACACAAATTTTCTCTTCAGTTGCAAACTCCATTCCATACATATATATGGGGAGGTTCTAACTCCAACTCGGTTTGACAGTGAAAACTGCAGGAACTTCAAACCGGCACTAGGAAACAGACTGAGAAAGCAGAGAAAATGTGTCTCCTGCAACCCGTTCCCTTGGTGCTAGATGAACGAACATCTCTCCACTTGCTCAGTTCTGAGAGATAAGTGTGTGTGAAAGCCGTACTTCACCTAGCTTGTTGGGAACACAAAGTTTCTTTTCAGTTGCAAACTCCATTCCATACATATATATGGGGAGGTACTAGCTCCAAGTCGGTTTTACAGTGAAAATGCAGGAAATTCATACCGGCACTAGGAAACAGACTGAGAAAGCAGAGAAAAAGTGTCTCCTGCAACCCGTTCCCTTTGTGCTAGATGAACGAACGTCTCTCCACTTGCTCAGTTCTGAGAGATAAGTGTGTGTGAAAGCCGTCCTTCACATAGCTTGTTGGGAACACAAAGTTTCTTTTCAGTTTCAATCTCCATTCCATACATATATATGGGGAGGTAGAAGCTCCAAATCTGTTTGACAGTGAAAACTGCAGGAACTTCAAACCGGCACTGGGAAACAGACTGAGAGAGCAGAGAAAATGTGTCTCCTGCAACCCATTCCCTTGGTGCTAAATGAACGAACGTCTCTCCACTTGCTCAGTTCTGAGAGATAAGTGTGTGTGAAAGCCGTCCTTCACCTAGCTTGTTGGGAACACAAAGTTTCTTTTCAGTTGCAAACTCCATTCCATATATGTATATGGGGAGGTACTAGCTACAACTCGGTTTGACAGTGAAAACTGCAGGAACTTCAAACCGGCACTAGGAAACAGACTGAGAAAGCAGAGAAAAAGTGTCTCCTGCAACCCTTTCCCTTGGTGCTAGATGAACGAACGTCTCTCCACTTGCTCAGTTCTGAGAGATAAGTGTGTGTGAAAGCCGTCCTTCACCTGTCTTGTTGGGAACACAAATTTTCTCTTCAGTTGCAAACTCCATTCCATACATATATATGGGGAGGTTCTAACTCCAGCTCGGTTTGACAGTGAAAACTGCAGGAACTTCAAACCGGCACTAGGAAACAGACTGAGAAAGCAGAGAAAAAGTGTCTCCTGCAACCGTTCCCTTCGTGCTAGATGAACGAACGTCTCTCCACTTGCTCAGTTCTGAGAGATAAGTGTGTGTGAAAGCCGTCCTTCACCTAGCTTGTTGGGAACACAAAGTTTCTTTTCAGTTGCAAACTCCATTCCATACATATATATGGGTAGGTACTAGCTCCAACTCGGTTTTACAGTGAAAACTGCAGGAACTTCAAACCGGCACTAGGAAACAGACTGAGAAAGCAGAGAAAATGTGTCTCCTGCAACCGTTCCCTTCGTGCTAGATGAACGAACGTCTCTCCACTTTCTCAGTTCTGAGAGATAAGTGTGTGTGAAACCCGTCCTTCACCTAGCTTGTTGGGAACACAAAGTTTCTTTTCAGTTGCAAACTCCATTCCATATATATATATGGGGAGGTACTAGCTCCAACTCGGTTTGACAGTGAAAACTGCAGGAACTTCAAACCGGCACTTGGAAACAGACTGAGAAAGCAGAGAAAAAGTGTCTCTTGCAACCCGTTCCCTTGGTGCAAGATGAACGTACGTCTCTCCACTTGCTCAGTTCTGAGAGATAAGTGCGTGTGAACGCCGTCCTTCACCTGTCTTGTTGGGATCACAAATTTTCTTTTCAGTTGCAAACTCCATTCCATACATATATATGGGGAGGTACTAACTCCAACTCGGTTTGACAGTGAAAACTGCAGGAACTTCAAACCGGCACTAGGAAACAGACTGAGAAAGCAGAGAAAAAGTGTCTCCTGCAACCGTTCCCTTCATGTTAGATGAACGAACGTCTCTCCACTTGCTCAGTTCTGAGAGATAAGTGTGTGTGAAAGCCGTACTTCAACTAGCTTGTTGGGAACACAAAGTTTCTTTTCAGTTGCAAACTCCATTCCATACATATATATGGGGAGGTGCTAGCTCCAACTCGGTTTTACAGTGAAAATGCAGGAACTTCAACACGGCACTAGGAAACAGACTGAGAACGCAGAGAAAAAGTGTCTCGTGCAACCCGTTCCCTTGGTGCTAGATGAACGAACGTCTCTCCACTTGCTCAGTTCTGAGAGATAAGTGTGTGTGAAAGCCGTCCTTCACCTAGCTTGTTGGGAACACAAAGTTTCTTTTCAGTTTCAAACTCCATTCCATACATATATATGGGGAGGTAGAAGCTCCAAATCTGTTTGACAGTGAAAACTGCAGGAACTTCAAACCGGCACTGGGAAACAGACTGAGAAAGCAGAGAAAAAGTGTCTCCTGCAACCCGTTCCCTTGGTGCTAGATGAACGAACGTCTCTCCACTTGCTCAGTTCTGAGAGATAATTGTGTGTGAAAGCCGTCCTTCACCTAGCTTGTTGGGAACACAAAGTTTCTTTTCAGTTGCAAACTCCATTCCATACATATATATGGGGAATTACTAGCTCCAACTCGGTTTTACAGTGAAAACTGCAGGAACTTCAAACCGGCACTAGGAAACAGACTGAGAAAGCAGAGAAAAAGTGTCTCCTGCAACCCATTCCCTTGTTGCTAGATGAAAGAACATCTCTCCACTTGCTCAGTTCTGAGAGATAAGCGTGTGTGAAAGCCGTACTTCAACTAGCTTGTTGTGAACACAAAGTTTCTTTTCAGTTGCAAACTCCATTCCATACATATATATGGGGAGGTGCTAGCTCCAACTCGGATTTACAGTCAAAATGCAGGAACTTCAACCCGGCACTAGGAAACAGACTGAGAACGCAGAGAAAAAGTGTCTCCTGCAACTCGTTCCCTTGGTGCTAGATGAACGAACGTCTCTCCACTTGCTCAGTTCTGAGAGATAAGTGTGTGTGAAAGCCGTCCTTCACCTAGCTTGTTGGGAACACAAAGTTTCTTTTCAGTTTCAAACTCCATTCCATACATATATATGGGGAGGTAGAAGCTCCAAATCTGTTTGACAGTGAAAACTGCAGGAACTTGAAACCGGCACTGGGAAACAGACTGAGAAAGCAGAGAAAAAGTGTCTCCTGCAACCCGTTCCCTTGGTGCTAGATGAACGAACGTCTCTCCACTTGCTCAGTTCTGAGAGATAATTGTGTGTGAAAGCCGTCCTTCACCTAGCTTGTTGGGAACACAAAGTTTCTTTTCAGTTGCAAACTCCATTCCATACATATATATGGGTAATTACTAGCTCCAACTCGGTTTTACAGTGAAAACTGCAGTAACTTCAAACCGGCACTAGGAAACAGACTGAGAAAGCAGAGAAAAAGTGTCTCCTGCAACCCGTTCCCTTGGTGCTAGATGAACGAACATCTCTCCACTTGCTCAGTTCTGAGAGATAAGTGTGTGTGAAAGCCGTACTTCACCTAGCTTGTTGGGAACACAAAGTTTCTTTTCAGTTGCAAACTCCATTCCATACATATATATGGGGAGGTACTAGCTCCAACTCGGTTTTACAGTGAAAATTCAGGAACTTCAAACCGGCACTAGGAAACAGACTGAGAAAGCATAGAACAAGTGTCTCCTGCAACCCGTTCCCTTGGTGCTAGATGAACGAACGTCTCTCCACTTGCTCAGTTCTGAGAGATAAGTGTGTGTGAAAGCCGTCCTTCACCTAGCTTGTTGGGAACACAAAGTTTCTTTTCAGTTTCAAACTCCATTCCATACATATATATGGGGAGGTAGAAGCTCCAAATCTGTTTGACTGTGAAAACTGCAGGAACTTCAAACCGGCACTGGGAAACAGACTGAGAAAGCAGAGAAAATGTGTCTCCTGCAACCCATTCCCTTGGTGCTAAATGAACGAACGTCTCTCCACTTGCTCAGTTCTGAGAGATAAGTGTGTGTGAAAGCCGTCCTTCACCTAGCTTGTTGGGAACACAAAGTTTGTTTTCAGTTGCAAACTCCATTCCATACATGTATATGGGGAGGTACTAGCTACAACTCGGTTTGACAGTGAAAACTGCAGGAACTTCAAACCGGCACTAGGAAACAGACTGAGAAAGCAGAGAAAAAGTGTCTCCTGCAACCCTTTCCCTTGGTGCTAGATGAACGAACGTCTCTCCACTTGCTCCGTTCTGAGAGATAAGTGTGTGTGAAAGCCGTCCTTCACCTGTCTTGTTGGGAACACAAATTTTCTCTTCAGTTGCAAACTCCATTCCATACATATATATGGGGAGGTTCTAACTCCAACTCGGTTTGACAGTGAAAACTGCAGGAACTTCAAACCGGCACTAGGAAACAGACTGAGAAAGCAGAGAAAAGGTGTCTCCTGCAACCGTTCCCTTCGTGCTAGATGAACGAACGTCTCTCCACTTGCTCAGTTCTGAGAGATAAGTGTGTGTGAAAGCCGTCCTTCACCTAGCTTGTTGGGAACACAAAGTTTCTTTTCAGTTGCAAACTCCATTCCATACATATATATGGGGAGGTACTAACTCCACCTCGGTTTGACAGTGAAAACTGCAGGAACTTCAAACCGGCACTAGGAAACAGACTGAGAAAGCAGAGAAAAAGTGTCTCCTGCAACCGTTCCCTTCGTGTTAGATGAACGAACGTCTCTCCACTTGCTCAGTTCTGAGAGATAAGTGTGTGTGAAAGCCGTCCTTCACCTAGCTTGTTGGGAACACAAAGTTTCTTTTCAGTTGCAAACTCCATTCCATACATATATATCGGGAGGTACTAGATCCAACTCGGTTTTACAGTGAAAACTGCAGGAACTTCAAACCGGCACTGGGAAACAGACTGAGAAAGCAGAGAAAAAGTGTCTCCTGCAACCAGTTCCCTTGGTGCTAAATGAACGAACGTCTCTCCACTTGCTCAGTTCTGAGAGATAAGTGTGTGTGAAAGCCATCCTTCACCTAGCTTGTTGGGAACACAAAGTTTCTTTTCAGTTGCAAACTCCATTCCATACATATATATGGGGAGGTATTAGCTCCAACTCGGTTTGACAGTGAAAACTGCAGGAACTTCAAACCGGCACTAGGAAACAGACTGAGAAAGCAGAGAAAAAGTGTCTCCTGCAACCGTTCCCTTCGTGTTAGATGAACGAAAGTCTCTCCACTTGCTCAGTTCTGAGAGATAAGTGTGTGTGAAAGCCGTACTTCAACTAGCTTGTTGGGAACACAAAGTTTCTTTTCAGTTGCAAACTCCATTCCATACATATATATGGGGAGGTGCTAGCTCCAACTCGGTTTTACAGTGAAAATGCAGGAACTTCAACCCGGCACTAGGAAACAGATTGAGAACGCAGAGAAAAAGTGTCTCCTGCAACCCGTTCCCTTGGTGCTAGATGAACGAACGTCTCTCCACTTGCTCAGTTCTGAGAGATAAGTGTGTGTGAAAGCCGTCCTTCACCTAGCTTGTTGGGAACACAAAGTTTCTTTTCAGTTTCAAACTCCATTCCATACATATATATGGGGAGGTAGAAGCTCCAAATCTGTTTGACAGTGAAAACTGCAGGAACTTCAAAGCGGCACTGGGAAACAGACTGAGAAAGCAGAGAAAAAGTGTCTCCTGCAACCCGTTCCCTTGGTGCTAGATGAACGAACGTCTCTCCACTTGCTCAGTTCTGAGAGATAATTGTGTGTGAAAGCCGTCCTTCACCTAGCTTGTTGGGAACACAAAGTTTCTTTTCAGTTGCAAACTCCATTCCATACATATATATGGGGAATTACTAGCTCCAACTCGGTTTTACAGTGAAAACTGCAGGAACTTCAAACCGGCACTAGGAAACAGACTGAGAAAGCAGAGAAAAAGTGTCTCCTGCAACCCGTTCCCTTGGTGCTAGATGAACGAACATCTCTCCACTTGCTCAGTTCTGAGAGATAAGTGTGTGTGAAAGCCGTACTTCAACTAGCTTGTTGGGAACTCAAAGTTTCTTTTCAGTTGCAAACTCCATTCCATACATATATATGGGGAGGTGCTAGCTCCAACTCGGATTTACAGTCAAAATGCAGGAACTTCAACCCGGCACTAGGAAACAGACTGAGAACGCAGAGAAAAAGTGTCTCCTGCAACCCGTTCCCTTGGTGCTAGATGAACGAACGTCTCTCCACTTGCTCAGTTCTGAGAGATAAGTGTGTGTGAAAGCCGTCCTTCACCTAGCTTGTTGGGAACACAAAGTTTCTTTTCAGTTTCAAACTCCATTCCATACATATATATGGGGAGGCAGAAGCTCCAAATCTGTTTGACAGTGAAAACTGCAGGAACTTGAAACCGACACTGGGAAACAGACTGAGAAAGCAGAGAAAAAGTGTCTCCTGCAACCCGTTCCCTTTGTGCTAGATGAACGAACGTCTCTCCACTTGCACAGTTCTGAGAGATAATTGTGTGTGAAAGCCGTCCTTCACCTAGCTTGTTGGGAACACAAAGTTTCTTTTCAGTTGCAAACTCCATTCCATACATATATATGGGGAATTACTAGCTCCAACTCGATTTTACAGTGAAAACTGCAGGAACTTCAAACCGGCACTAGGAAACAGACTGAGAAAGCAGAGAAAAAGTGTCTCCTGCAACCCGTTCCCTTGGTGCTAGATGAACGAACATCTCTCCACTTGCTCAGTTCTGAGAGATAAGTGTGTGTGAAAGCCGTCCTTCACCTAGCTTGTTGGGAACACAAAGTTTCTTTTCAGTTGCAAACTCCATTCCATACATATATATGGGGAGGTACTAGCTCCAACTCGGTTTTACAGTGAAAATGCAGGAACTTCAAACCGGCACTAGGAGACAGACTGAGAAAGCAGAGAAAAAGTGTCTCCTGCAACCCGTTCCCTTGGTGCTAGATGAACGAACGTCTCTCCACTTGCTCAGTTCTGAGAGATAAGTGTGTGTGAAAGCCGTCCTTCACCTGTCTTGTTGGGAACACAAATTTTCTCTTCAGTTGCAAACTCCATTCCATACATATATATGGGGAGGTTCTAACTCCAACTCGGTTTGACAGTGAAAACTGCAGGAACTTCAAACCGGCACTAGGAAACAGACTGAGAAAGCAGAGAAAAAGTGTCTCCTGCAACAGTTCCCTTCGTGCTAGATGAACGAACGTCTCTCCACTTGCTCAGTTCTGAGAGATAAGTGTGTGTGAAAGCCGTCCTTCACCTAGCTTGTTGGGAACACAAAGTTTCTTTTCAGTTGCAAACTCCATTCCATACATATATATTGGTAGGTACTAGCTCCAACTCGGTTTTACAGTGAAAACTGCAGGAACTTCCAACCGGCACTAGGAAACAGACTGAGTACGCAGAGAAAAAGTGTCTCCTGCAACCGTTCCCTTCGTGCTAGATGAACGAACGTCTCTCCACTTGCTCAGTTCTGAGAGATAAGTGTGTGTGAAACCCGTCCTTCACCTAGCTTGTTGGGAACACAAAGTTTCTTTTCAGTTGCAAACTCCATTCCATACATATATATCGGGAAGTACTAGATCCAACTCGGATTACAGTGATAACTGCAGGAACTTCAAACCGGCACTGGGAAACAGACTGAGAAAGCAGAGAAAAAGTGTCCCCTGCAACCCGTTCCCTTGGTGCTAAATGTACGAACGTCTTTCCACTTGCTCAGTTCTGAGAGATAAGTGTGTATGAAAGCCATCCTACACCTAGCTTGTTGGGAACACAAAGTTTCTTTTCAGTTGCAAACTCCATTCCATACATATATATGGGGAGGTATTAGCTCCAACTCGGTTTGACAGTGAAAACTGCAGGAACTTCAAACCGGCACTAGGAAACAGACTGAGAAAGCAGAGAAAAAGTGTCTCCTGCAACCCGTTCCATTGGTGCTAAATGAACGAACGTCTCTCCACTTGCTCAGTTCTGAGAGATAAGTGTGTGTGAAAGCCATCCTTCACCTAGCTTGTTGGGAACACAAAGTTTCTTTTCAGTTGCAAACTCCATTCCATACATATATATGGGGAGGTGCTAGCTCCAACTCGGTTTTACAGTGAAAATGCAGGAACTTCAACCCGGCACTAGGAAACAGATTGAGAACGCAGAGAAAAAGTGTCTCCTGCAACCCGTTCCCTTGGTGCTAGATGAACGAACGTCTCTCCACTTGCTCAGTTCTGAGAGATAAGTGTGTGTGAAAGCCGTCCTTCACCTAGCTTGTTGGGAACACAAAGTTTCTTTTCAGTTTCAAACTCCATTCCATACATATATATGGGGAGGTAGAAGCTCCAAATCTGTTTGACAGTGAAAACTGCAGGAACTTCAAAGCGGCACTGGGAAACAGACTGAGAAAGCAGAGAAAAAGTGTCTCCTGCAACCCGTTCCCTTGGTGCTAGATGAACGAACGTCTCTCCACTTGCTCAGTTCTGAGAGATAATTGTGTGTGAAAGCCGTCCTTCACCTAGCTTGTTGGGAACACAAAGTTTCTTTTCAGTTGCAAACTCCATTCCATACATATATATGGGGAATTACTAGCTCCAACTCGGTTTTACAGTGAAAACTGCAGGAACTTCAAACCGGCACTAGGAAACAGACTGAGAAAGCAGAGAAAAAGTGTCTCCTGCAACCCGTTCCCTTGGTGCTAGATGAACGAACATCTCTCCACTTGCTCAGTTCTGAGAGATAAGTGTGTGTGAAAGCCGTACTTCAACTAGCTTGTTGGGAACTCAAAGTTTCTTTTCAGTTGCAAACTCCATTCCATACATATATATGGGGAGGTGCTAGCTCCAACTCGGATTTACAGTCAAAATGCAGGAACTTCAACCCGGCACTAGGAAACAGACTGAGAACGCAGAGAAAAAGTGTCTCCTGCAACCCGTTCCCTTGGTGCTAGATGAACGAACGTCTCTCCACTTGCTCAGTTCTGAGAGATAAGTGTGTGTGAAAGCCGTCCTTCACCTAGCTTGTTGGGAACACAAAGTTTCTTTTCAGTTTCAAACTCCATTCCATACATATATATGGGGAGGCAGAAGCTCCAAATCTGTTTGACAGTGAAAACTGCAGGAACTTGAAACCGACACTGGGAAACAGACTGAGAAAGCAGAGAAAAAGTGTCTCCTGCAACCCGTTCCCTTTGTGCTAGATGAACGAACGTCTCTCCACTTGCACAGTTCTGAGAGATAATTGTGTGTGAAAGCCGTCCTTCACCTAGCTTGTTGGGAACACAAAGTTTCTTTTCAGTTGCAAACTCCATTCCATACATATATATGGGGAATTACTAGCTCCAACTCGATTTTACAGTGAAAACTGCAGGAACTTCAAACCGGCACTAGGAAACAGACTGAGAAAGCAGAGAAAAAGTGTCTCCTGCAACCCGTTCCCTTGGTGCTAGATGAACGAACATCTCTCCACTTGCTCAGTTCTGAGAGATAAGTGTGTGTGAAAGCCGTCCTTCACCTAGCTTGTTGGGAACACAAAGTTTCTTTTCAGTTGCAAACTCCATTCCATACATATATATGGGGAGGTACTAGCTCCAACTCGGTTTTACAGTGAAAATGCAGGAACTTCAAACCGGCACTAGGAGACAGACTGAGAAAGCAGAGAAAAAGTGTCTCCTGCAACCCGTTCCCTTGGTGCTAGATGAACGAACGTCTCTCCACTTGCTCAGTTCTGAGAGATAAGTGTGTGTGAAAGCCGTCCTTCACCTGTCTTGTTGGGAACACAAATTTTCTCTTCAGTTGCAAACTCCATTCCATACATATATATGGGGAGGTTCTAACTCCAACTCGGTTTGACAGTGAAAACTGCAGGAACTTCAAACCGGCACTAGGAAACAGACTGAGAAAGCAGAGAAAAAGTGTCTCCTGCAACAGTTCCCTTCGTGCTAGATGAACGAACGTCTCTCCACTTGCTCAGTTCTGAGAGATAAGTGTGTGTGAAAGCCGTCCTTCACCTAGCTTGTTGGGAACACAAAGTTTCTTTTCAGTTGCAAACTCCATTCCATACATATATATTGGTAGGTACTAGCTCCAACTCGGTTTTACAGTGAAAACTGCAGGAACTTCCAACCGGCACTAGGAAACAGACTGAGAAAGCAGAGAAAAAGTGTCTCCTGCAACCGTTCCCTTCGTGCTAGATGAACGAACGTCTCTCCACTTGCTCAGTTCTGAGAGATAAGTGTGTGTGAAACCCGTCCTTCACCTAGCTTGTTGGGAACACAAAGTTTCTTTTCAGTTGCAAACTCCATTCCATACATATATATCGGGAAGTACTAGATCCAACTCGGATTACAGTGATAACTGCAGGAACTTCAAACCGGCACTGGGAAACAGACTGAGAAAGCAGAGAAAAAGTGTCCCCTGCAACCCGTTCCCTTGGTGCTAAATGTACGAACGTCTTTCCACTTGCTCAGTTCTGAGAGATAAGTGTGTATGAAAGCCATCCTACACCTAGCTTGTTGGGAACACAAAGTTTCTTTTCAGTTGCAAACTCCATTCCATACATATATATGGGGAGGTATTAGCTCCAACTCGGTTTGACAGTGAAAACTGCAGGAACTTCAAACCGGCACTAGGAAACAGACTGAGAAAGCAGAGAAAAAGTGTCTCCTGCAACCCGTTCCCTTGGTGCTAAATGAACGAACGTCTCTCCACTTGCTCAGTTCTGAGAGATAAGTGTGTGTGAAAGCCATCCTTCACCTAGCTTGTTGGGAACACAAAGTTTCTTTTCAGTTGCAAACTCCATTCCATACATATATATGGGTAGGTACTAGCTCCAACTCGGTTTGACAGTGAAAACTACAGGAACTTCAAACCGGCACTAGGAAACAGACTGAGAAAGCAGAGAAAAAGTGTCTCCTGCAACCCTTTCCCTTGGTGCTAGATGAACGAACTTCTCTCCACTTGCTCAGTTCTGAGAGATATGTGTGTGTGAAAGCCGTCCTTCAACTGTCTTGTTGGGAACACAAATTTTCTCTTCAGTTGCAAACTCCATTCCATACATATATATGGGGAGGTACTAACTCCAACTCGGTTTGACAGTGAAAACTGCAGGAACTTCAAACCGGCACTAGGAAACAGACTGAGAAAGCAGAGAAATAGTGTCTCCTGCAACCCGTTCCCTTGGTGCTAGATGAACGTACGTCTCTCCACTAGCTCAGTTCTGAGAGATAAGTGTGTGTGAACGCCGTCCTTCACCTAGCTTGTTGGGAACACAAAGTTTCTTTTCAGTTGCAAACTCCATTCCATACATATATATGGGGAGGTACTAGCTCCAACTCGGTTTGACAGTGAAAACTGCAGGAACTTCAAACCGGCACTAGGAAACAGACTGAGAAAGCAGAGAAAAAGTGTCTCCTGCAACCCGTTCCATTGGTGCTAAATGAACGAACGTCTCTCCACTTGCTCAGTTCTGAGAGATAAGTGTGTGTGAAAGCCGTCCTTCACCTAGTTTTTGGGAACACAAAGTTTCTTTTCATTTGCAAACTCCATTCCATACATATATATGGGGAGGTACTTGCTCCCACTCGGTTTGACAGTCAAAACTGCAGGAACTTCAAACCGGCACTAGGAAACAGACTGAGAAATCAGAGAAAAAGTGTCTCATGCAACCCGTTCCCTTGTTGCTAGATGAAAGAACATCTCTCCACTTGATCAGTTCTGAGAGATAAGTGTGTGTGAAACCCGTCCTTCACCTAGCTTGTTGGGAACACAAAGTTTCTTTTCAGTTGCAAACTCCATTGCATACATATATATGAGGAGGTACTAGCTCCAACTCGGTTTGACAGTGAAAACTGCAGGAAGTTCAAAACGGCACTTGGAAACAGACTGAGAAAGCAGAGAAAAAGTGTCTCCTGCAACCGTTCCCTTCGTGTTAGATGAACGAACGTCTCTCCACTTGCTCAGTTCTGAGAGATAAGTGTGTGTGAAAGCCGTCCTTCACCTAGCTTGTTTGGAACACAAAGTTTCTTTTCAGTTGCAAACTCCATTCCATACATATATATCGGGAAGTACTAGATCCAACTCGGATTACAGTGAAAACTGCAGGAACTTCAAACCGGCACTGGGAAACAGACTGAGAAAGCAGAGAAAAAGTGTCCCCTGCAACCCGTTCCCTTGGTGCTAAATGTACGAACGTCTTTCCACTTGCTCAGTTCTGAGAGATAAGTGTGTATGAAAGCCATCCTACACCTAGCTTGTTGGGAACACAAAGTTTCTTTTCAGTTGCAAACTCCATTCCATACATATATATGGGGAGGTATTAGCTCCAACTCGGTTTGACAGTGAAAACTGCAGGAACTTCAAACCGGCACTAGGAAACAGACTGAGAAAGCAGAGAAAAAGTGTCTCCTGCAACCCGTTCCCTTGGTGCTAAATGAACGAACGTCTCTCCACTTGCTCAGTTCTGAGAGATAAGTGTGTGTGAAAGCCATCCTTCACCTAGCTTGTTGGGAACACAAAGTTTCTTTTCAGTTGCAAACTCCATTCCATACATATATATGGGGAGGTACTAGCTCCAACTCTGTTTGACAGTGAAAACTGCAGGAACTTCAAACCGGCACTAGGAAACAGACTGAGAAAGCAGAGAAAAAGTGTCTCCTGCAACCCGTTCCATTGGTGCTAAATGAACGAACGTCTCTCCACTTGCTCAGTTCTGAGAGATAAGTGTGTGTGAAAGCCGTCCTTCACCTAGTTTTTGGGAACACAAAGTTTCTTTTCATTTGCAAACTCCATTCCATACATATATATGGGGAGGTACTAGCTCCAACTCGGTTTGACAGTCAAAACTGCAGGAACTTCAAACCGGCACTAGGAAACAGACTGAGAAATCAGAGAAAAAGTGTCTCATGCAACCCGTTCCCTTGGTGCTAGATGAAAGAACGTCTCTCCACTTGCTCAGTTCTGAGAGATAAGTGTGTGTGAAAGCCGTCCTTCACCTAGCTTGTTGGGAACACAAAGTTTCTTTTCAGTTGCAAACTCCATTCCATACATATATATGGGTAGGTACTAGCTCCAACTCGGTTTTACAGTGAAAACAGCAGGAACTTCAAACCGGCACTAGGAAACAGACTGAGAAAGCAGAGAAAAAGTGTCCCCTGCAACCCGTTCCCTTGGTGCTAAATGTACGAACGTCTCTCCACTTGCTCAGTTCTGAGAGATAAGTGTGTGTGAAAGCCATCCTACACCTAGCTTGTTGGGAACACAAAGTTTCTTTTCAGTTGCAAACTCCATTCCATACATATATATGGGGAGGTATTAGCTCCAACTCGGTTTGACAGTGAAAACTGCAGGAACTTCAAACCGGCACTAGGAAACAGACTGAGAAAGCAGAGAAAAAGTGTCTCCTGCAACCCGTTCCCTTGGTGCTAGATGAAAGAACGTCTCTCCACTTGCTCAGTTCTGAGAGATAAGTGTGTGTGAAAGCCGTCCTTCACCTAGCTTGTTGGGAACACAAAGTTTCTTTTCAGTTGCAAACTCCATTCCATACATATATATGGGTAGGTACTAGCTCCAACTCGGTTTTACAGTGAAAACAGCAGGAACTTCAAACCGGCACTAGGAAACAGACTGAGAAAGCAGAGAAAAAGTGTCTCCTGCAACCGTTCCCTTCGTGCTAGATGAACGAACGTCTCTCCACTTGCTCAGTTCTGAGAGATAAGTGTGTGTGAAAGCCGTCCTTCACCTAGCTTGTTTGGAACACAAAGTTTCTTTTCAGTTGCAAACTCCATTCCATACATATATATCGGGAAGTACTAGATCCAACTCGGATTACAGTGAAAACTGCAGGAACTTCAAACCGGCACTGGGAAACAGACTGAGAAAGCAGAGAAAAAGTGTCCCCTGCAACCCGTTCCCTTGTTGCTAAATGTACGAACGTCTCTCCACTTGCTCAGTTCTGAGAGATAAGTGTGTGTGAAAGCCATCCTACACCTAGCTTGTTGGGAACACAAAGTTTCTTTTCAGTTGCAAACTCCATTCCATACATATATATGGGGAGGTATTAGCTCCAACTCGGTTTGACAGTGAAAACTGCAGGAACTTCAAACCGGCACTAGGAAACAGACTGAGAAAGCAGAGAAAAAGTGTCTCCTGGAACCCGTTCCCTTGGTGCTAAATGAACGAACGTCTCTCCACTTGCTCAGTTCTGAGAAATAAGTGTGTGTGAAAGCCATCCTTCACCTAGCTTGTTGGGAACACAAAGTTTCTTTTCAGTTGCAAACTCCATTCCATACATATATATGGGTAGGTACTAGCTCCAACTCGGTTTGACAGTGAAAACTGCAGGAACTTCAAACCGGCACTAGGAAACAGACTGAGAAAGCAGAGAAAAAGTGTCTCCTGCAACCCTTTCCCTTGGTGCTAGATGAACGAACTTCTCTCCACTTGCTCAGTTCTGAGAGATATGTGTGTGTGAAAGCCGTCCTTCAACTGTCTTGTTGGGAACACAAATTTTCTCTTCAGTTGCAAACTCCATTCCATACATATATATGGGGAGGTACTAACTCCAACTCGGTTTGACAGTGAAAACTGCAGGAACTTCAAACCGGCACTAGGAAACAGACTGAGAAAGCAGAGAAAAAGTGTCTCCTGCAACCCGTTCCCTTGGTGCTAGATGAACGTACGTCTCTCCACTTGCTCAGTTCTGAGAGATAAGTGTGTGTGAACGCCGTCCTTCACCTAGCTTGTTGGGAACACAAAGTTTCTTTTCAGTTGCAAACTCCTTTCCATACATATATATGGGGAAGTACTAGCTCCAACTCTGTTTGACAGTGAAAACTGCAGGAACTTCAAACCGGCACTAGGAAACAGACTGAGAAAGCAGAGAAAAAGTGTCTCCTGCAACCCGTTCCATTGGTGCTAAATGAACGAACGTCTCTCCACTTGCTCAGTTCTGAGAGATAAGTGTGTGTGAAAGCCGTCCTTCACCTAGTTTTTGGGAACACAAAGTTTCTTTTCATTTGCAAACTCCATTCCATACATATATATGGGGAGGTACTAGCTCCAACTCGGTTTGACAGTCAAAACTGCAGGAACTTCAAACCGGCACTAGGAAACAGACTGAGAAATCAGAGAAAAAGTGTCTCATGCAACCCGTTCCCTTGGTGCTAGATGAAAGAACGTCTCTCCACTTGCTCAGTTCTGAGAGATAAGTGTGTGTGAAAGCCGTCCTTCACCTAGCTTGTTGTGAACACAAAGTTTCTTTTCAGTTGCAAACTCCATTCCATACATATATATGGGGAGGGAGAAGCTCCAACTCGGTTTTACCGTGAGAACTGCAGGAACTTCAAACCGGCACTAGGAAACAGACTGAGAAAGCAGAGAAAAAGTGTCTCCTGCAACCCGTTCCCGTGGTGCTAGATGAACGAACGTCTCTCCACTTGCTCAGTTCTGAGAGATAAGTGTGTGTGAAAGCCGTCCTTCACCTAGCTTGTTGGGAACTCAAAGTTTCTTTTCAGATGCAAACTCCATTCCATACATATATATGGGGAGGTAGAAGCTCCAACACTGTTTGACAGTGAAAACTGCAGGAATTTCAAACCGGCACTAGGAAACAGACTGAGGAAGCAGAGAAAAAGTGTCTCCTGCAACCCGTTCCCTTGGTGCTAGATGAACGAACGTCTCTCCACTTGCTCAGTTCTGAGAGATAATTGTGTGTGAAAGCCGTCCTTCACCTAGCTTGTTGGGAACACAAAGTTTCTTTTCAGTTGCAAATTCCATTCCATACATATATATGGGGAATTACTAGCTCCAACTCGGTTTGACAGTGAAAACTGCAGGAACTTCAAACCGGCACTAGGAAACAGACTGAGAAAGCAGAAAAAAGTGTCTCCTGCAACCCGTTCCCTTGGTGCTAGATGAACGAACATCTCTCCACTTGCTCAATTCTGAGAGATAAGTGTGTGTGAAAGCCGTACTTCACCTAGCTTGTTGGGAACACAAAGTTTCTTTTCAGTTGCAAACTCCATTCCATACATATATATGGGAAGGTATTAGCTCCAACTCGGTTTTACAGTGAAAATGCAGGAACTTCAAACCGGCACTAGGAAACAGACTGAGAAAGCAGAGAAAAAGTGTCTCCTGCAACCCGTTCCCTTGGTGCTAGATGAACGAACGTCTCTCCACTTGCTCAGTTCTGAGAGATAATTGTGTGTGAAAGCCGTCCTTCACCTAGCTTGTTGGGAACACAAAGTTTCTTTTCAGTTTCCAACTCCATTCCATACATATATATGGGGAGGTAGAAGCTCCAAATCTGTTTGACAGTGAAAACTGCAGGAACTTCAAACCGGCACTGGGAAACAGACTGAGAAAGCAGAGAAAAAGTGTCTCCTGCAACCCGTTCCCTTGTTGCTAAATGAACGAACGTCTCTCCACTTGCTCAGTTCTGAGAGATAAGTGTGTGTGAAAGCCGTCCTTCACCTAGCTTGTTGGGAACACAAAGTTTCTTTTCAGTTGCAAACTCCATTCCATACATATATATGGGGAGGTACTAGCTCCAACTCGGTTTGACAGTGAAAACTGCAGGAACTTGAAACCGGCACTAGGAAACAGACTGAGAAAGCAGAGAAAAAGTGTCTCCTGCAACCCTTTTCCTTGGTGCTAGATGAACGAACGTCTCTCCACTTGCTCAGTTCTGAGAGATAAGTGTGTGTGAAAGCCGTCCTTCACCTGTCTTGTTGGGAACACAAATTTTCTCTTTAGTTGCAAACTCCATTCCATACATATATATGGGGAGGTTCTAACTCCAACTCGGTTTGACAGTGAAAACTGCAGGAACTTCAAACCGGCACTAGGAAACAGACTGAGAAAGCAGAGAAATAGTGTCTCCTGCAACCGTTCCCTTCATGCTAGATGAACGAACGTCTCTCCACTTGCTCAGTTCTGAGAGATAAGTGTGTGTGAAAGCCGTCCTTCACCTAGCTTGTTGGGAACACAAAGTTTCTTTTCAGTTGCAAACTCCATTCCATACATATATATGGGTAGGTACTAGCTCCAACTCGGTTTTACAGTGAAAACTGCAGGAACTTCAAACCGGCACTAGGAAACAGACTGAGAAAGCAGAGAAAAAGTGTCTCCTGCAACCGTTCCCTTCGTGCTAGATGAACGAACGTCTCTCCACTTGCTCAGTTCTGAGAGATAAGTGTGTGTGAAAGCCATCCTTCACCTAGCTTGTTGGGAACACAAAGTTTCTTTTCAGTTGCAAACTCCATTCCATACATATATATGGGGAGGTACTAGCTCCAACTCGGTTTGACAGTGAAAACTGCAGGAACTTCAAACCGGCACTAGGAAACAGACTGAGAAAGCAGAGAAAAAGTGTCTCCTGCAACCCGTTCCCTTGGTGCTAGATGAACGTACGTCTCTCCACTTGCTCAGTTCTGAGAGATAAGTGTGTGTGAACGCCGTCCTTCACCTAGCTTGTTGGGAACACAAAGTTTCTTTTCAGTTGCAAACTCCATTCCATACATATATATGGGGAGGTACTAACTCCAACTCGGTTTGACAGTGAAAACTGCAGGAACTTCAAACCGGCACTAGGAAACAGACTGAGAAAGCAGAGAAAAAGTGTCTCCTGCAACCCTTTTCCTTGGTGCTAGATGAACGAACGTCTCTCCACTTGCTCAGTTCTGAGAGATAAGTGTGTGTGAAAGCCGTCCTTCACCTGTCTTGTTGGGAACACAAATTTTCTCTTCAGTTGCAAACTCCATTCCATACATATCTATGGGGCGGTTCTAACTCCAACTCGGTTTGACAGTGAAAACTGCAGGAACTTCAAACCGGCACTAGGAAACAGACTGAGAAAGCTGAGAAAAAGTGTCTCCTGCAACCGTTCCCTTCATGCTAGATGAACGAACGTCTCTCCACTTGCTCAGTTCTGAGAGATAAGTGTGTGTGAAAGCCGTCCTTCACCTAGCTTGTTGGGAACACAAAGTTTCTTTTCAGTTGCAAACTCCATTCCATACATATATATGGGTAGGTACTAGCTCCAACTCGGTTTTACAGTGAAAACTGCAGGAACTTCAAACCGGCACTAGGAAACAGACTGAGAAAGCAGAGAAAAAGTGTCTCCTGCAACCGTTCCCTTCGTGCTAGATGAACGAACGTCTCTCCACTTGCTCAGTTCTGAGAGATAAGTGTGTGTGAAAGCCATCCTTCACCTAGCTTGTTGGGAACACAAAGTTTCTTTTCAGTTGCAAACTCCATTCCATAGATATATATGGGGAGGTACTAGCTCCAACTCGGTTTGACAGTGAAAACTGCAGGAACTTGAAACCGGCACTAGGAAACAGACTGAGAAAGCAGAGAAAAAGTGTCTCCTGCAACCCTTTTCCTTGGTGCTAGATGAACGAACGTCTCTCCACTTGCTCAGTTCTGAGAGATAAGTGTGTGTGAAAGCCGTCCTTCACCTGTCTTGTTGGGAACACAAATTTTCTCTTTAGTTGCAAACTCCATTCCATACATATATATGGGGAGGTTCTAACTCCAACTCGGTTTGACAGTGAAAACTGCAGGAACTTCAAACCGGCACTAGGAAACAGACTGAGAAAGCAGAGAAATAGTGTCTCCTGCAACCGTTCCCTTCATGCTAGATGAACGAACGTCTCTCCACTTGCTCAGTTCTGAGAGATAAGTGTGTGTGAAAGCCGTCCTTCACCTAGCTTGTTGGGAACACAAAGTTTCTTTTCAGTTGCAAACTCCATTCCATACATATATATGGGTAGGTACTAGCTCCAACTCGGTTTTACAGTGAAAACTGCAGGAACTTCAAACCGGCACTAGGAAACAGACTGAGAAAGCAGAGAAAAAGTGTCTCCTGCAACCGTTCCCTTCGTGCTAGATGAACGAACGTCTCTCCACTTGCTCAGTTCTGAGAGATAAGTGTGTGTGAAAGCCATCCTTCACCTAGCTTGTTGGGAACACAAAGTTTCTTTTCAGTTGCAAACTCCATTCCATACATATATATGGGGAGGTACTAGCTCCAACTCGGTTTGACAGTGAAAACTGCAGGAACTTGAAACCGGCACTAGGAAACAGACTGAGAAAGCAGAGAAAAAGTGTCTCCTGCAACCCTTTTCCTTGGTGCTAGATGAACGAACGTCTCTCCACTTGCTCAGTTCTGAGAGATAAGTGTGTGTGAAAGCCGTCCTTCACCTGTCTTGTTGGGAACACAAATTTTCTCTTTAGTTGCAAACTCCATTCCATACATATATATGGGGAGGTTCTAACTCCAACTCGGTTTGACAGTGAAAACTGCAGGAACTTCAAACCGGCACTAGGAAACAGACTGAGAAAGCAGAGAAATAGTGTCTCCTGCAACCGTTCCCTTCATGCTAGATGAACGAACGTCTCTCCACTTGCTCAGTTCTGAGAGATAAGTGTGTGTGAAAGCCGTCCTTCACCTAGCTTGTTGGGAACACAAAGTTTCTTTTCAGTTGCAAACTCCATTCCATACATATATATGGGTAGGTACTAGCTCCAACTCGGTTTTACAGTGAAAACTGCAGGAACTTCAAACCGGCACTAGGAAACAGACTGAGAAAGCAGAGAAAAAGTGTCTCCTGCAACCGTTCCCTTCGTGCTAGATGAACGAACGTCTCTCCACTTGCTCAGTTCTGAGAGGTAAGTGTGTGTGAAAGCCATCCTTCACCTAGCTTGTTGGGAACACAAAGTTTCTTTTCAGTTGCAAACTCCATTCCATACATATATATGGGGAGGTACTAGCTCCAACTCGGTTTGACAGTGAAAACTGCAGGAACTTCAAACCGGCACTAGGAAACAGACTGAGAAAGCAGAGAAAAAGTGTCTCCTGCAACCCGTTCCCTTGGTGCTAGATGAACGTACGTCTCTCCACTTGCTCAGTTCTGAGAGATAAGTGTGTGTGAACGCCGTCCTTCACCTAGCTTGTTGGGAACACAAAGTTTCTTTTCAGTTGCAAACTCCATTCCATACATATATATGGGGACGTACTAACTCCAACTCGGTTTGACAGTGAAAACTGCAGGAACTTCAAACCGGCACTAGGAAACAGACTGAGAAAGCAGAGAAAAAGTGTCTCCTGCAACCGTTCCCTTCGTGTTAGATGAACGAACGTCTCTCCACTTGCTCAGTTCTGAGAGATAAGTGTGTGTGAAAGCCGTCCTTCACCTAGCTGGTTGGGAACACAAAGTTTCTTTTCAGATGCAAACTCCATTCCATACATTTATATGGGGAGGTAGAAGCTCCAACTCTGTTTGACAGTGAAAACTGCAGGAACTTCAAACCGGCACTAGGAAACAGACTGAGAAAGCAGAGAAAAAGTGTCTCCTGCAACCCGTTCCCTTGGTGCTAGATGAACGAACGTCTCTCCACTTGCTCAGTTCTGAGAGATAATTGTGTGTGAAAGCCGTCCTTCACCTAGCTTGTTGGGAACACAAAGTTTCTTTTCAGTTGCAAACTCCATTCCATACATATATATGGGGAATTACTAGCTCCAACTCGGTTTTACAGTGAAAACTGCAGGAACTTCAAACCGGCACTAGGAAACAGACTGAGAAAGCAGAAAAAATGTCTCCTGCAACCCGTTCCCTTGGTGCTAGATGAACGAACATCTCTCCTCTTGCTCAGTTCTGAGAGATAAGTGTGTGTGAAAGCCGTCCTTCACCAAGCTTGTTGGGAACACAAAGTTTCTTTTCAGTTGCAAACTCCATTCCATACATATATATGGGAAGGTACTAGCTCCAACTCTGTTTTACAGTGAAAATGCAGGAACTTCAAACCGGCACTAGGAAACAGACTGAGAAAGCAGAGAAAAAGTGTCTCCTGCAACCGTTCCCTTCATGCTAGATGAACGAACGTCTCTCCACTTGCTCAGTTCTGAGAGATAAGTGTGTGTGAAAGCCGTCCTTCACCTAGCTTGTTGGGAACACAAAGTTTCTTTTCAGTTGCAAACTCCATTCCATACATATATATGGGTAGGTACTAGCTCCAACTCGGTTTTACAGTGAAAACTGCAGGAACTTCAAACCGGCACTAGGAAACAGACTGAGAAAGCAGAGAAAAAGTGTCTCCTGCAACCGTTCCCTTCGTGCTAGATGAACGAACGTCTCTCCACTTGCTCAGTTCTGAGAGATAAGTGTGTGTGAAAGCCATCCTTCACCTAGCTTGTTGGGAACACAAAGTTTCTTTTCAGTTGCAAACTCCATTCCATAGATATATATGGGGAGGTACTAGCTCCAACTCGGTTTGACAGTGAAAACTGCAGGAACTTGAAACCGGCACTAGGAAACAGACTGAGAAAGCAGAGAAAAAGTGTCTCCTGCAACCCTTTTCCTTGGTGCTAGATGAACGAACGTCTCTCCACTTGCTCAGTTCTGAGAGATAAGTGTGTGTGAAAGCCGTCCTTCACCTGTCTTGTTGGGAACACAAATTTTCTCTTTAGTTGCAAACTCCATTCCATACATATATATGGGGAGGTTCTAACTCCAACTCGGTTTGACAGTGAAAACTGCAGGAACTTCAAACCGGCACTAGGAAACAGACTGAGAAAGCAGAGAAATAGTGTCTCCTGCAACCGTTCCCTTCATGCTAGATGAACGAACGTCTCTCCACTTGCTCAGTTCTGAGAGATAAGTGTGTGTGAAAGCCGTCCTTCACCTAGCTTGTTGGGAACACAAAGTTTCTTTTCAGTTGCAAACTCCATTCCATACATATATATGGGTAGGTACTAGCTCCAACTCGGTTTTACAGTGAAAACTGCAGGAACTTCAAACCGGCACTAGGAAACAGACTGAGAAAGCAGAGAAAAAGTGTCTCCTGCAACCGTTCCCTTCGTGCTAGATGAACGAACGTCTCTCCACTTGCTCAGTTCTGAGAGATAAGTGTGTGTGAAAGCCATCCTTCACCTAGCTTGTTGGGAACACAAAGTTTCTTTTCAGTTGCAAACTCCATTCCATACATATATATGGGGAGGTACTAGCTCCAACTCGGTTTGACAGTGAAAACTGCAGGAACTTGAAACCGGCACTAGGAAACAGACTGAGAAAGCAGAGAAAAAGTGTCTCCTGCAACCCTTTTCCTTGGTGCTAGATGAACGAACGTCTCTCCACTTGCTCAGTTCTGAGAGATAAGTGTGTGTGAAAGCTGTCCTTCACCTGTCTTGTTGGGAACACAAATTTTCTCTTTAGTTGCAAACTCCATTCCATACATATATATGGGGAGGTTCTAACTCCAACTCGGTTTGACAGTGAAAACTGCAGGAACTTCAAACCGGCACTAGGAAACAGACTGAGAAAGCAGAGAAATAGTGTCTCCTGCAACCGTTCCCTTCATGCTAGATGAACGAACGTCTCTCCACTTGCTCAGTTCTGAGAGATAAGTGTGTGTGAAAGCCGTCCTTCACCTAGCTTGTTGGGAACACAAAGTTTCTTTTCAGTTGCAAACTCCATTCCATACATATATATGGGTAGGTACTAGCTCCAACTCGGTTTTACAGTGAAAACTGCAGGAACTTCAAACCGGCACTAGGAAACAGACTGAGAAAGCAGAGAAAAAGTGTCTCCTGCAACCGTTCCCTTCGTGCTAGATGAACGAACGTCTCTCCACTTGCTCAGTTCTGAGAGGTAAGTGTGTGTGAAAGCCATCCTTCACCTAGCTTGTTGGGAACACAAAGTTTCTTTTCAGTTGCAAACTCCATTCCATACATATATATGGGGAGGTACTAGCTCCAACTCGGTTTGACAGTGAAAACTGCAGGAACTTCAAACCGGCACTAGGAAACAGACTGAGAAAGCAGAGAAAAAGTGTCTCCTGCAACCCGTTCCCTTGGTGCTAGATGAACGTACGTCTCTCCACTTGCTCAGTTCTGAGAGATAAGTGTGTGTGAACGCCGTCCTTCACCTAGCTTGTTGGGAACACAAAGTTTCTTTTCAGTTGCAAACTCCATTACATACATATATATGGGGAGGTACTAACTCCAACTCGGTTTGACAGTGAAAACTGCAGGAACTTCAAACCGGCACTAGGAAACAGACTGAGAAAGCAGAGAAAAAGTGTCTCCTGCAACCGTTCCCTTCGTGTTAGATGAACGAACGTCTCTCCACTTGCTCAGTTCTGAGAGATAAGTGTGTGTGAAAGCCGTCCTTCACCTAGCTTGTTGTGAACACAAAGTTTCTTTTCAGTTGCAAACTCCATTCCATACATATATATGGGGAGGTACTAGCTCCAACTCGGTTTGACAGTCAAAACTGCAGGAACTTCAAACCGGCACTAGGAAACAGACTGAGAAAGCAGAGAAAAAGTGTCTCCTGCAACCCGTTCCCTTGGTGCTAGATGAACGAACGTCTCTCCACTTGCTCAGTTCTGAGAGATAAGTGTGTGTGAAAGCCGTCCTTCACCTAGCTGGTTGGGAACACAAAGTTTCTTTTCAGATGCAAACTCCATTCCATACATTTATATGGGGAGGTAGAAGCTCCAACTCTGTTTGACAGTGAAAACTGCAGGAACTTCAAACCGGCACTAGGAAACAGACTGAGAAAGCAGAGAAAAAGTGTCTCCTGCAACCCGTTCCCTTGGTGCTAGATGAACGAACGTCTCTCCACTTGCTCAGTTCTGAGAGATAATTGTGTGTGAAAGCCGTCCTTCACCTAGCTTGTTGGGAACACAAAGTTTCTTTTCAGTTGCAAACTCCATTCCATACATATATATGGGGAATTACTAGCTCCAACTCGGTTTTACAGTGAAAACTGCAGGAACTTCAAACCGGCACTAGGAAACAGACTGAGAAAGCAGAAAAAATGTCTCCTGCAACCCGTTCCCTTGGTGCTAGATGAACGAACATCTCTCCTCTTGCTCAGTTCTGAGAGATAAGTGTGTGTGAAAGCCGTCCTTCACCAAGCTTGTTGGGAACACAAAGTTTCTTTTCAGTTGCAAACTCCATTCCATACATATATATGGGAAGGTACTAGCTCCAACTCTGTTTTACAGTGAAAATGCAGGAACTTCAAACCGGCACTAGGAAACAGACTGAGAAAGCAGAGAAAAAGTGTCTCCTGCAACCCTTTCCCTTGGTGCTAGATGAACGAACGTCTCTCCACTTGCTCAGTTCTGAGAGATAAGTGTGTGTGAAAGCCGTCCTTCACCTAGCTGGTTGGGAACACAAAGTTTCTTTTCAGATGCAAACTCCATTCCATACATTTATATGGGGAGGTAGAAGCTCCAACTCTGTTTGACAGTGAAAACTGCAGGAACTTCAAACCGGCACTAGGAAACAGACTGAGAAAGCAGAGAAAAAGTGTCTCCTGCAACCCGTTCCCTTGGTGCTAGATGAACGAACGTCTCTCCACTTGCTCAGTTCTGAGAGATAATTGTGTGTGAAAGCCGTCCTTCACCTAGCTTGTTGGGAACACAAAGTTTCTTTTCAGTTGCAAACTCCATTCCATACATATATATGGGGAATTACTAGCTCCAACTCGGTTTTACAGTGAAAACTGCAGGAACTTCAAACCGGCACTAGGAAACAGACTGAGAAAGCAGAAAAAATGTCTCCTGCAACCCGTTCCCTTGGTGCTAGATGAACGAACATCTCTCCTCTTGCTCAGTTCTGAGAGATAAGTGTGTGTGAAAGCCGTCCTTCACCAAGCTTGTTGGGAACACAAAGTTTCTTTTCAGTTGCAAACTCCATTCCATACATATATATGGGAAGGTACTAGCTCCAACTCTGTTTTACAGTGAAAATGCAGGAACTTCAAACCGGCACTAGGAAACAGACTGAGAAAGCAGAGAAAAAGTGTCTCCTGCAACCCGTTCCCTTGGTGCTAGATGAACGAACGTCTCTCCACTTGCTCAGTTCTGAGAGATAAGTGTGTGTGAAAGCCGTCCTTCACCTAGCTTGTTGGGAACACAAAGTTTCTTTTCAGTTTCAAACTCCATTCCATACATATATATGGGGAGGTAGAAGCTCCAAATCTGTTTGACAGTGAAAACTGCAGGAACTTCAAACCGGCACTGGGAAACAGACTGAGAAAGCAGAGAAAAAGTGTCTCCTGCAACCCGTTCCCTTGTTGCTAAATGAACGAACGTCTCTCCACTTGCTCAGTTCTGAGAGATAAGTGTGTGTGAAAGCCGTCTTTCACCTAGCTTGTTGGGAACACAAAGTTTCTTTTCAGTTGCAAACTCCATTCCATACATATATATGGGGAGGTACTAGCTCCAACTCGGTTTGACAGTGAAACCTGCAGGAACTTCAAACCGGCACTAGGAAACAGACTGAGAAAGCAGAGAAAAAGTGTCTCCTGCAACCCTTTTCCTTGGTGCTAGATGAACGAACGTCTCTCCACTTGCTCAGTTCTGAGAGATAAGTGTGTGTGAAAGCCGTCCTTCACCTGTCTTGTTGGGAACACAAATTTTCTCTTCAGTTGCAAACTCCATTCCATACATATATATGGGGAGGTTCTAACTCCAACTCGGTTTGACAGTGAAAACTGCAGGAACTTCAAACCGGCACTAGGAAACAGACTGAGAAAGCAGAGAAAAAGTGTCTCCTGCAACCGTTCCCTTCATGCTAGATGAACGAACGTCTCTCCACTTGCTCAGTTCTGAGAAATAATTGTGTGTGAAAGCCGTCCTTCACCTAGCTTGTTGGGAACACAAAGTTTCTTTTCAGTTGCAAACTCCATTCCATACATATATATGGGTAGGTACTAGCTCCAACTCGGTTTTACAGTGAAAACTGCAGGAACTTCATACCGGCACTAGGAAACAGACTGAGAAAGCAGAGAAAAAGTGTCTCCTGCAACCGTTCCCTTCGTGCTAGATGAACGAACGTCTCTCCACTTGCTCAGTTCTGAGTGATAAGTGTGTGTGAAAGCCGTCCTTCACCTAGCTTGTTGGGAACACAAAGTTTCTTTTCAGTTGCAAACTCCATTCCGTACATATATATGGGGAGGTACTAGCTCCAACTCGGTTTGACAGTGAAAACTGCAGGAACTTCAAACCGGCACTAGGAAACAGACTGAGAAAGCAGAGAAAAAGTGTCTCCTGCAACCCGTTCCCTTGGTGCTAGATGAACGTACGTCTCTCCACTTGCTCAGTTCTGAGAGATAAGTGTGTGTGAAAGCCGTACTTCACCTAGCTTGTTGGGAACACAAAGTTTCTTTTCAGTTGCAAACTCCATTCCATACATATATATGGGGAGGTACTAACTCCAACTCGGTTTGACAGTGAAAACTGCAGGAACTTCAAACCGGCACTAGGAAACAGACTGAGAAAGCAGAAAAAAGTGTCTCCTGCAACCGTTCTCTTCGTGTTAGATGAACGAACGTCTCTCCACTTGCTCAGTTCTGAGAGATAAGTGTGTGTGAAAGCCGTCCTTCACCTAGCTTGTTGTGAACACAAAGTTTCTTTTCAGTTGCAAACTCCATTCCATACATATATATGGGGAGGTACTAGCTCCAACTCTGTTTGACAGTGAAAACTGCAGGAACTTCAAACCGGCACTAGGAAACAGACTGAGAAAGCAGAGAAAAAGTGTCTCCTGCAACCGTTCCCTTCGTGTTAGATGAACGAACGTCTCTCCACTTGCTCAGTTCTGAGAGATAAGTGTGTGTGAAAGCCGTCCTTCACCTAGCTTGTTGTGAACACAAAGTTTCTTTTCAGTTGCAAACTCCATTCCATACATATATATGGGGAGGTACTAGCTCCAACTCGGTTTGACAGTCAAAACTGCAGGAACTTCAAACCGGCACTAGGAAACAGACTGAGAAAGCAGAGAAAAAGTGTCTCCTGCAACCCGTTCCCTTGGTGCTAGATGAACGAACGTCTCTCCACTTGCTCAGTTCTGAGAGATAAGTGTGTGTGAAAGCCGTCCTTCACCTAGCTGGTTGGGAACACAAAGTTTCTTTTCAGTTGCAAACTCCATTCCATACATATATATGGGGAATTACTAGCTCCAACTCGGTTTTACAGTGAAAACTGCAGGAACTTCAAACCGGCACTAGGAAACAGACTGAGAAAGCAGAAAAAATGTCTCCTGCAACCCGTTCCCTTGGTGCTAGATGAACGAACATCTCTCCTCTTGCTCAGTTCTGAGAGATAAGTGTGTGTGAAAGCCGTCTTTCACCAAGCTTGTTGGGAACACAAAGTTTCTTTTCAGTTGCAAACTCCATTCCATACATATATATGGGAAGATACTAGCTCCAACTCTGTTTTACAGTGAAAATGCAGGAACTTCAAACCGGCACTAGGAAACAGACTGAGAAAGCAGAGAAAAAGTGTCTCCTGCAACCCGTTCCCTTGGTGCTAGATGAACGAACGTCTCTCCACTTGCTCAGTTCTGAGAGATAAGTGTGTGTGAAAGCCGTCCTTCACCTAGCTTGTTGGGAACACAAAGTTTCTTTTCAGTTTCAAACTCCATTCCATACATATATATGGGGAGGTAGAAGCTCCAAATCTGTTTGACAGTGAAAACTGCAGGAACTTCAAACCGGCACTGGGAAACAGACTGAGAAAGCAGAGAAAAAGTGTCTCCTGCAACCCGTTCCCTTGTTGCTAAATGAACGAACGTCTCTCCACTTGCTCAGTTCTGAGAGATAAGTGTGTGTGAAAGCCGTCTTTCACCTAGCTTGTTGGGAACACAAAGTTTCTTTTCAGTTGCAAACTCCATTCCATACATATATATGGGGAGGTACTAGCTCCAACTCGGTTTGACAGTGAAAACTGCAGGAACTTCAAACCGGCACTAGGAAACAGACTGAGAAAGCAGAGAAAAAGTGTCTCCTGCAACCCTTTTCCTTGGTGCTAGATGAACGAACGTCTCTCCACTTGCTCAGTTCTGAGAGATAAGTGTGTGTGAAAGCCGTCCTTCACCTGTCTTGTTGGGAACACAAATTTTCTCTTCAGTTGCAAACTCCATTCCATACATATATATGGGGAGGTTCTAACTCCAACTCGGTTTGACAGTGAAAACTGCAGGAACTTCAAACCGGCACTAGGAAACAGACTGAGAAAGCAGAGAAAAAGTGTCTCCTGCAACCGTTCCCTTCATGCTAGATGAACGAACGTCTCTCCACTTGCTCAGTTCTGAGAGATAATTGTGTGTGAAAGCCGTCCTTCACCTAGCTTGTTGGGAACACAAAGTTTCTTTTCAGTTGCAAACTCCATTCCATACATATATATGGGTAGGTACTAGCTCCAACTCGGTTTTACAGTGAAAACTGCAGGAACTTCATACCGGCACTAGGAAACAGACTGAGAAATCAGAGAAAAAGTGTCTCCTGCAACCGTTCCCTTCGTGCTAGATGAACGAACGTCTCTCCACTTGCTCAGTTCTGAGTGATAAGTGTGTGTGAAAGCCGTCCTTCACCTAGCTTGTTGGGAACACAAAGTTTCTTTTCAGTTGCAAACTCCATTCCGTACATATATATGGGGAGGTACTAGCTCCAACTCGGTTTGACAGTGAAAACTGCAGGAACTTCAAACCGGCACTAGGAAACAGACTGAGAAAGCAGAGAAAAAGTGTCTCCTGCAACCCGTTCCCTTGGTGCTAGATGAACGTACGTCTCTCCACTTGCTCAGTTCTGAGAGATAAGTGTGTGTGAACGCCGTCCTTCACCTAGCTTGTTGGGAACACAAAGTTTCTTTTCAGTTGCAAACTCCATTCCATACATATATATGGGGAGGTACTAACTCCAACTCGGTTTGACAGTGAAAACTGCAGGAACTTCAAACCGGCACTAGGAAACAGACTGAGAAAGCAGAAAAAAGTGTCTCCTGCAACCGTTCCCTTCGTGTTAGATGAACGAACGTCTCTCCACTTGCTCAGTTCTGAGAGATAAGTGTGTGTGAAAGCCGTCCTTCACCTAGCTTGTTGTGAACACAAAGTTTCTTTTCAGTTGCAAACTCCATTCCATACATATATATGGGGAGGTACTAGCTCCAACTCTGTTTGACAGTGAAAACTGCAGGAACTTCAAACCGGCACTAGGAAACAGACTGAGAAAGCAGAGAAAAAGTGTCTCCTGCAACCCGTTCCATTGGTGCTAAATGAACGAACGTCTCTCCACTTGCTCAGTTCTGAGAGATAAGTGTGTGTGAAAGCCGTCCTTCACCTAGCTTTTTGGGAACACAAAGTTTCTTTTCAGTTGCAAACTCCATTCCATACATATATATGGGGAGGTACTAGCTCCAACTCGGTTTGACAGTGAAAACTGCAGGAACTTCAAACCGGCACTAGGAAACAGACTGAGAAAGCAGAGAAAAAGTGTCTCCTACAACCCTTTTCCTTGGTGCTAGATGAACGAACGTCTCTCCACTTGCTCAGTTCTGAGAGATAAGTGTGTGTGAAAGCCGTCCTTCACCTGTCTTGTTGGGAACACAAATTTTCTCTTCAGTTGCAAACTCCATTCCATACATATATATGGGGAGGTTCTAACTCCAACTCGGTTTGACAGTGAAAACTGCAGGAACTTCAAACCGGCACTAGGAAACAGACTGAGAAAGCAGAGAAAAAGTGTCTCCTGCAACCGTTCCCTTCGTGCTAGATGAACGAACGTCTCTCCACTTGCTCAGTTCTGAGAGATAAGTGTGTGTGAAAGCCGTCCTTCACCTAGCTTGTTGGGAACACAAAGTTTCTTTTCAGTTGCAAACTCCATTCCATACATATATATGGGTAGGTACTAGCTCCAACTCGGTTTTACAGTGAAAACTGCAGGAACTTCAAACCGGCACTAGGAAACAGATTGAGAAAGCAGAGAAAAAGTGTCTCCTGCAACCGTTCCCTTCGTGCTAGATGAACGAACGTCTCTCCACTTGCTCAGTTCTGAGAGATAAGTGTGTGTGAAAGCCGTCCTTCACCTAGCTTGTTGGGAACACAAAGTTTCTTTTCAGTTGCAAACTCCATTCCATACATATATATGGGGAGGTACTAGCTCCAACTCGGTTTGACAGTGAAAACTGCAGGAACTTCAAACCGGCACTAGGAAACAGACTGAGAAAGCAGAGAAAAAGTGTCTCCTGCAACCCGTTCCCTTGGTGCTAGATGAACGTACGTCTCTCCACTTGCTCAGTTCTGAGAGATAAGTGTGTGTGAACGCCATCCTTCACCTAGCTTGTTGGGAACACAAAGTTTCTTTTCATTTGCAAACTCCATTCCATACATATATATGGGGAGGTAATAACTCCAACTCGGTTTGACAGTGAAAACTGCAGGAACTTCAAACCGGCACTAGGAAACAGACTGAGAAAGCAGAAAAAAGTGTCTCCTGCAACCGTTCCCTTCGTATTTGATGAACGAACGTCTCTCCACTTGCTCATTTCTGAGAGATAAGTGTGTGTGAAATCCGTCCTTCACCTAGCTTGTTGTGAACACAAAGTTTCTTTTCAGTTGCAAACTCCATTTCATACATATATATGGGGAGGTACTAGCTCCAACTCTGTTTGACAGTGAAAACTGCAGGAACTTCAAACCGACACTAGGAAACAGACTGAGAAAGCAGAGAAAATGTGTCTCCTGCAACCAGTTCCATTGGTGCTAAATGAACGAACGTCTCTCAACTTGCTCAGTTCTGAGAGATAATTGTGTGTGAAAGCCGTCCTTCACCTAGCCTTAGGGAACACAAAGTTTCTTTTCAGTTGCAAACTCCATTCCATACATATATATGGGGAGGTACCAGCTCCAACTCGGTTTGACAGTCAAAACTGCAGGAACTTCAAACCGGCACTAGGAAACAGACTGAGAAAGCAGAGAAAAAGTGTCTCCTGCAACCGTTCCCTTGGTGCTAGATGAACGAACTTCTCTCCACTTGCTCAGTTCTGAGAGATAAGTGTGTGTGAAAGCCGTCCTTCACCTAGCTTGTTGGGAACACAAAGTTTCTTTTCAGTTGCAAACTCCATTCCATACATATATATGGGGAGGTACTAGCTCCAACTCGGTTTGACAGTGAAAACTGCAGGAACTTCAAACCGGCACTAGGAAACAGACTGAGAAAGCAGAGAAAAAGTGTCTCCTGCAACCCTTTTCCTTGGTGCTAGATGAACGAACGTCTCTCCATTTGCTCAGTTCTGAGAGATAAGTGTGTGTGAAAGCCGTCCTTCACCTGTCTTGTGGGGAACACAAATTTTCTCTTCAGTTGCAAACTCCATTCCATACATATATATGGGGAGGTTCTAACTCCAACTCGGTTTGACAGTGAAAACTGCAGGAACTTCAAACCGGCACTAGGAAACAGACTGAGAAAGCAGAGTAAAAGTGTCTCCTGCAACCGTTCCCTTCATGCTAGATGAACGAACGTCTCTCCACTTGCTCAGTTCTGAGAGATAATTGTGTGTGAAAGCCGTCCTTCACCTAGCTTGTTGGGAACACAAAGTTTCTTTTCAGTTGCAAACTCCATTCCATACATATATATGGGTAGGTACTAGCTCCAACTCGGTTTGACAGTGAAAACTGCAGGAACTTCAAACCGGCACTAGGAAACAGACTGAGAAAGCAGAGAAAAAGTGTCTCCTACAACCCTTTTCCTTGGTGCTAGATGAACGAACGTCTCTCCACTTGCTCAGTTCTGAGAGATAAGTGTGTGTGAAAGCCGTCCTTCACCTGTCTTGTTGGGAACACAAATTTTCTCTTCAGTTGCAAACTCCATTCCATACATATATATGGGGAGGTTCTAACTCCAACTCGGTTTGACAGTGAAAACTGCAGGAACTTCAAACCGGCACTAGGAAACAGACTGAGAAAGCAGAGAAAAAGTGTCTCCTGCAACCGTTCCCTTCGTGCTAGATGAACGAACGTCTCTCCACTTGCTCAGTTCTGAGAGATAAGTGTGTGTGAAAGCCGTCCTTCACCTAGCTTGTTGGGAACACAAAGTTTCTTTTCAGTTGCAAACTCCATTCCATACATATATATGGGTAGGTACTAGCTCCAACTCGGTTTTACAGTGAAAACTGCAGGAACTTCAAACCGGCACTAGGAAACAGATTGAGAAAGCAGAGAAAAAGTGTCTCCTGCAACCGTTCCCTTCGTGCTAGATGAACGAACGTCTCTCCACTTGCTCAGTTCTGAGAGATAAGTGTGTGTGAAAGCCGTCCTTCACCTAGCTTGTTGGGAACACAAAGTTTCTTTTCAGTTGCAAACTCCATTCCATACATATATATGGGGAGGTACTAGCTCCAACTCGGTTTGACAGTGAAAACTGCAGGAACTTCAAACCGGCACTAGGAAACAGACTGAGAAAGCAGAGAAAAAGTGTCTCCTGCAACCCGTTCCCTTGGTGCTAGATGAACGTACGTCTCTCCACTTGCTCAGTTCTGAGAGATAAGTGTGTGTGAACGCCATCCTTCACCTAGCTTGTTGGGAACACAAAGTTTCTTTTCATTTGCAAACTCCATTCCATACATATATATGGGGAGGTAATAACTCCAACTCGGTTTGACAGTGAAAACTGCAGGAACTTCAAACCGGCACTAGGAAACAGACTGAGAAAGCAGAAAAAAGTGTCTCCTGCAACCGTTCCCTTCGTATTTGATGAACGAACGTCTCTCCACTTGCTCATTTCTGAGAGATAAGTGTGTGTGAAATCCGTCCTTCACCTAGCTTGTTGTGAACACAAAGTTTCTTTTCAGTTGCAAACTCCATTTCATACATATATATGGGGAGGTACTAGCTCCAACTCTGTTTGACAGTGAAAACTGCAGGAACTTCAAACCGACACTAGGAAACAGACTGAGAAAGCAGAGAAAATGTGTCTCCTGCAACCAGTTCCATTGGTGCTAAATGAACGAACGTCTCTCAACTTGCTCAGTTCTGAGAGATAATTGTGTGTGAAAGCCGTCCTTCACCTAGCTTTTACGGAACACAAAGTTTCTTTTCAGTTGCAAACTCCATTCCATACATATATATGGGGAGGTACCAGCTCCAACTCGGTTTGACAGTCAAAACTGCAGGAACTTCAAACCGGCACTAGGAAACAGACTGAGAAAGCAGAGAAAAAGTGTCTCCTGCAACCGTTCCCTTAGTGCTAGATGAACGAACTTCTCTCCACTTGCTCAGTTCTGAGAGATAAGTGTGTGTGAAAGCCGTCCTTCACCTAGCTTGTTGGGAACACAAAGTTTCTTTTCAGTTGCAAACTCCATTCCATACATATATATGGGGAGGTACTAGCTCCAACTCGGTTTGACAGTGAAAACTGCAGGAACTTCAAACCGGCACTAGGAAACAGACTGAGAAAGCAGAGAAAAAGTGTCTCCTGCAACCCGTTCCCTTGGTGCTAGATGAACGTACGTCTCTCCACTTGCTCAGTTCTGAGAGATAAGTGTGTGTGAACGCCGTCCTTCACCTGTCTTGTTGGGAACACAAAGTTTCTTTTCAGTTGCAAACTCCATTCCATACATATATATGGGGAGGTACTAACTCCAAATCGGTTTTACAGTGAAAACTGCAGGAACTTCAAACCGGCACTAGGAAACAGACTGAGAAAGCAGAGAAAAAGTGTCTCCTGCAACCGTTCCCTTCATGCTAGATGAACGAACGTCTCTCCACTTGCTCAGTTCTGAGAGATAATTGTGTGTGAAAGCCGTCCTTCACCTAGCTTGTTGGGAACACAAAGTTTCTTTTCAGTTGCAAACTCCATTCCATACATATATATGGGTAGGTACTAGCTCCAACTCGGTTTTACAGTGAAAACTGCAGGAACTTCATACCGGCACTAGGAAACAGACTGAGAAAGCAGAGAAAAAGTGTCTCCTGCAACCGTTCCCTTCGTGCTAGATGAACGAACGTCTCTCCACTTGCTCAGTTCTGAGTGATAAGTGTGTGTGAAAGCCGTCCTTCACCTAGCTTGTTGGGAACACAAAGTTTCTTTTCAGTTGCAAACTCCATTCCGTACATATATATGGGGAGGTACTAGCTCCAACTCGGTTTGACAGTGAAAACTGCAGGAACTTCAAACCGGCACTAGGAAACAGACTGAGAAAGCAGAGAAAAAGTGTCTCCTGCAACCCGTTCCCTTGGTGCTAGATGAACGTACGTCTCTCCACTTGCTCAGTTCTGAGAGATAAGTGTGTGTGAACGCCGTCCTTCACCTAGCTTGTTGGGAACACAAAGTTTCTTTTCAGTTGCAAACTCCATTCCATACATATATATGGGGAGGTACTATCTCCAACTCGGTTTGACAGTGAAAACTGCAGGAACTTCAAACCGGCACTAGGAAACAGACTGAGAAAGCAGAAAAAAGTGTCTCCTGCAACCGTTCCCTTCGTGTTAGATGAACGAACGTCTCTCCACTTGCTCAGTTCTGAGAGATAAGTGTGTGTGAAAGCCGTCCTTCACCTAGCTTGTTGTGAACACAAAGTTTCTTTTCAGTTGCAAACTCCATTCCATACATATATATGGGGAGGTACTAGCTCCAACTCTGTTTGACAGTGAAAACTGCAGGAACTTCAAACCGGCACTAGGAAACAGACTGAGAAAGCAGAGAAAAAGTGTCTCCTGCAACCCGTTCCATTGGTGCTAAATGAACGAACGTCTCTCCACTTGATCAGTTCTGAGAGATAAGTGTGTGTGAAAGCCGTCCTTCACCTAGCTTTTTGGGAACACAAAGTTTCTTTTCAGTTGCAAACTCCATTCCATACATATATATGGGTAGGTACTAGCTCCAACTCGGTTTGACAGTGAAAACTGCAGGAACTTCAAACCGGCACTAGGAAACAGACTGAGAAAGCAGAGAAAAAGTGTCTCCTACAACCCTTTTCCTTGGTGCTAGATGAACGAACGTCTCTCCACTTGCTCAGTTCTGAGAGATAAGTGTGTGTGAAAGCCGTCCTTCACCTGTCTTGTTGGGAACACAAATTTTCTCTTCAGTTGCAAACTCCATTCCATACATATATATGGGGAGGTTCTAACTCCAACTCGGTTTGACAGTGAAAACTGCAGGAACTTCAAACCGGCACTAGGAAACAGACTGAGAAAGCAGAGAAAAAGTGTCTCCTGCAACCGTTCCCTTCGTGCTAGATGAACGAACGTCTCTCCACTTGCTCAGTTCTGAGAGATAAGTGTGTGTGAAAGCCGTCCTTCACCTAGCTTGTTGGGAACACAAAGTTTCTTTTCAGTTGCAAACTCCATTCCATACATATATATGGGTAGGTACTAGCTCCAACTCGGTTTTACAGTGAAAACTGCAGGAACTTCAAACCGGCACTAGGAAACAGATTGAGAAAGCAGAGAAAAAGTGTCTCCTGCAACCGTTCCCTTCGTGCTAGATGAACGAACGTCTCTCCACTTGCTCAGTTCTGAGAGATAAGTGTGTGTGAAAGCCGTCCTTCACCTAGCTTGTTGGGAACACAAAGTTTCTTTTCAGTTGCAAACTCCATTCCATACATATATATGGGGAGGTACTAGCTCCAACTCGGTTTGACAGTGAAAACTGCAGGAACTTCAAACCGGCACTAGGAAACAGACTGAGAAAGCAGAGAAAAAGTGTCTCCTGCAACCCGTTCCCTTGGTGCTAGATGAACGTACGTCTCTCCACTTGCTCAGTTCTGAGAGATAAATGTGTGTGAACGCCATCCTTCACCTAGCTTGTTGGGAACACAAAGTTTCTTTTCATTTGCAAACTCCATTCCATACATATATATGGGGAGGTAATAACTCCAACTCGGTTTGACAGTGAAAACTGCAGGAACTTCAAACCGGCACTAGGAAACAGACTGAGAAAGCAGAAAAAAGTGTCTCCTGCAACCGTTCCCTTCGTATTTGATGAACGAACGTCTCTCCACTTGCTCATTTCTGAGAGATAAGTGTGTGTGAAATCCGTCCTTCACCTAGCTTGTTGTGAACACAAAGTTTCTTTTCAGTTGCTAACTCCATTTCATACATATATATGGGGAGGTACTAGCTCCAACTCTGTTTGACAGTGAAAACTGCAGGAACTTCAAACCGACACTAGGAAACAGACTGAGAAAGCAGAGAAAATGTGTCTCCTGCAACCAGTTCCATTGGTGCTAAATGAACGAACGTCTCTCAACTTGCTCAGTTCTGAGAGATAATTGTGTGTGAAAGCCGTCCTTCACCTAGCTTTTAGGGAACACAAAGTTTCTTTTCAGTTGCAAACTCCATTCCATACATATATATGGGGAGGTACCAGCTCCAACTCGGTTTGACAGTCAAAACTGCAGGAACTTCAAACCGGCACTAGGAAACAGACTGAGAAAGCAGAGAAAAAGTGTCTCCTGCAACCGTTCCCTTGGTGCTAGATGAACGAACTTCTCTCCACTTGCTCAGTTCTGAGAGATAAGTGTGTGTGAAAGCCGTCCTTCACCTAGCTTGTTGGGAACACAAAGTTTCTTTTCAGTTGCAAACTCCATTCCATACATATATATGGGGAGGTACTAGCTCCAACTCGGTTTGACAGTGAAAACTGCAGGAACTTCAAACCGGCACTAGGAAACAGACTGAGAAAGCAGAGAAAAAGTGTCTCCTGCAACCCTTTTCCTTGGTGCTAGATGAACGAACGTCTCTCCATTTGCTCAGTTCTGAGAGATAAGTGTGTGTGAAAGCCGTCCTTCACCTGTCTTGTGGGGAACACAAATTTTCTCTTCAGTTGCAAACTCCATTCCATACATATATATGGGGAGGTTCTAACTCCAACTCGGTTTGACAGTGAAAACTGCAGGAACTTCAAACCGGCACTAGGAAACAGACTGAGAAAGCAGAGTAAAAGTGTCTCCTGCAACCGTTCCCTTCATGCTAGATGAACGAACGTCTCTCCACTTGCTCAGTTCTGAGAGATAATTGTGTGTGAAAGCCGTCCTTCACCTAGCTTGTTGGGAACACAAAGTTTCTTTTCAGTTGCAAACTCCATTCCATACATATATATGGGTAGGTACTAGCTCCAACTCGGTTTGACAGTGAAAACTGCAGGAACTTCAAACCGGCACTAGGAAACAGACTGAGAAAGCAGAGAAAAAGTGTCTCCTACAACCCTTTTCCTTGGTGCTAGATGAACGAACGTCTCTCCACTTGCTCAGTTCTGAGAGATAAGTGTGTGTGAAAGCCGTCCTTCACCTGTCTTGTTGGGAACACAAATTTTCTCTTCAGTTGCAAACTCCATTCCATACATATATATGGGGAGGTTCTAACTCCAACTCGGTTTGACAGTGAAAACTGCAGGAACTTCAAACCGGCACTAGGAAACAGACTGAGAAAGCAGAGAAAAAGTGTCTCCTGCAACCGTTCCCTTCGTGCTAGATGAACGAACGTCTCTCCACTTGCTCAGTTCTGAGAGATAAGTGTGTGTGAAAGCCGTCCTTCACCTAGCTTGTTGGGAACACAAAGTTTCTTTTCAGTTGCAAACTCCATTCCATACATATATATGGGTAGGTACTAGCTCCAACTCGGTTTTACAGTGAAAACTGCAGGAACTTCAAACCGGCACTAGGAAACAGATTGAGAAAGCAGAGAAAAAGTGTCTCCTGCAACCGTTCCCTTCGTGCTAGATGAACGAACGTCTCTCCACTTGCTCAGTTCTGAGAGATAAGTGTGTGTGAAAGCCGTCCTTCACCTAGCTTGTTGGGAACACAAAGTTTCTTTTCAGTTGCAAACTCCATTCCATACATATATATGGGGAGGTACTAGCTCCAACTCGGTTTGACAGTGAAAACTGCAGGAACTTCAAACCGGCACTAGGAAACAGACTGAGAAAGCAGAGAAAAAGTGTCTCCTGCAACCCGTTCCCTTGGTGCTAGATGAACGTACGTCTCTCCACTTGCTCAGTTCTGAGAGATAAGTGTGTGTGAACGCCATCCTTCACCTAGCTTGTTGGGAACACAAAGTTTCTTTTCATTTGCAAACTCCATTCCATACATATATATGGGGAGGTAATAACTCCAACTCGGTTTGACAGTGAAAACTGCAGGAACTTCAAACCGGCACTAGGAAACAGACTGAGAAAGCAGAAAAAAGTGTCTCCTGCAACCGTTCCCTTCGTATTTGATGAACGAACGTCTCTCCACTTGCTCATTTCTGAGAGATAAGTGTGTGTGAAATCCGTCCTTCACCTAGCTTGTTGTGAACACAAAGTTTCTTTTCAGTTGCTAACTCCATTTCATACATATATATGGGGAGGTACTAGCTCCAACTCTGTTTGACAGTGAAAACTGCAGGAACTTCAAACCGACACTAGGAAACAGACTGAGAAAGCAGAGAAAATGTGTCTCCTGCAACCCGTTCCCTTGGTGCTAGATGAACGTACGTCTCTCCACTTGCTCAGTTCTGAGAGATAAGTGTGTGTGAACGCCGTCCTTCACCTGTCTTGTTGGGAACACAAAGTTTCTTTTCAGTTGCAAACTCCATTCCATACATATATATGGGGAGGTACTAACTCCAAATCGGTTTTACAGTGAAAACTGCAGGAACTTCAAACCGGCACTAGGAAACAGACTGAGAAAGCAGAAAAAAGTGTCTCCTGCAACCGTTCCCTTCGTGTTAGATGAACGAACGTCTCTCCACTTAGTTCTGAGAGATAAGTGTGTGTGAAAGCCGTCCTTCACCTAGCTTGTTGTGAACACAAAGTTTCTTTTCAGTTGCAAACTCCATTCCATACATATATATGGGGAGGTTCTAGCTCCAACTCTGTTTGACAGTGAAAACTGAAGGAACTTCAAACCGGCACTAGGAAACAGACTGAGAAAGCAGAGAAAAAGTGTCTCCTGCAACCCGTTCCATTGGTGCTAAATGAACGAACGTCTCTCCACTTGCTCAGTTCTGAGAGATAAGTGTGTGTGAAAGCCGTCCTTCACCAAGCTTTTTGGGAACACAAAGTTTCTTTTCAGTTGCAAACTCCATTCCATACATATATATGGGGAGGTACTAGCTCCAACTCTGTTTGACAGTGAAAACTGCAGGAACTTCAAACCGGCACTAGGAAACAGACTGAGAAAGCAGAGAAAAAGTGTCTCATGCAACCCGTTCCATTGGTGCTAAATGAACGAACGTCTCTCCACTTGCTCAGTTCTGAGAGATAAGTGTGTGTGAAAGCCGTCCTTCACCTGTCTTGTTGGGAACACAAATTTTCTCTTCATTTGCAAACTCCATTCCATACATATATATGGGGAGGTTCTAACTCCAACTCGGTTTGACAGTGAAAACTGCAGGAACTTCAAACCGGCACTAGGAAACAGACTGAGAAAGCAGAGAAAAAGTGTCTCCTGCAACCGTTCCCTTCGTGCTAGATGAACGAACGTCTCTCCACTTGCTCAGTTCTGAGAGATAAGTGTGTGTGAAAGCCGTCCTTCACCTAGCTTGTTGGGAACACAAAGTTTCTTTTCAGTTGCAAACTCCATTCCATACATATATATGGGTAGGTACTAGCTCCAACTCGGTTTTACAGTGAAAACTGCAGGAACTTCAAACCGGCACTAGGAAACAGACTGAGAAAGCAGAGAAAAAGTGTCTCCTGCCACCGTTCCCTTCGTGCTAGATGAACGAACGTCTCTCCACTTGCTCAGTTCTGAGAGATAAGTGTGTGTGAAAGCCGTCCTTCACCTAGCTTGTTGGGAACACAAAGTTTCTTTTCAGTTGCAAACTCCATTCCATACATATATATGGGGAGGTACTAGCTCCAACTCATTTTGACAGTGAAAACTGCAGGAACTTCAAACCGGCACTAGGAAACAGACTGAGAAAGCAGAGAAAAAGTGTCTCCTGCAACCCTTTCCCTTGGTGCTAGATGAACGAACGTCTCTCCACTTGCTCAGTTCTGAGAGATAAGTGTGTGTGAACGCCGTCCTTCACCTAGCTTGTTGGGAACACAAAGTTTCTTTTCAGTTGCAAACTCCATTCCATACATATATATGGGGAGGTAAAAACTCCAACTCGGTTTGACAGTGAAAACTGCAGGAACTTCAAACCGGCACTAGGAAACAGACTGAGAAAGCAGAAAAAAGTGTCTCCTGCAACCGTTCCCTTCGTGTTAGATGAACGAACGTCTCTCCACTTGCTCAGTTCTGAGAGATAAGTGTGTGTGAAAGCCGTCCTTCACCTAGCTTGTTGGGAACACAAAGTTTCTTTTCAGTTGCAAACTCCATTCCATACATATATATGGGGAGGTACTAGCTCCAACTCTGTTTGACAGTGAAAACTGAAGGAACTTCAAACCGGCACTAGGAAACAGACTGAGAAAGCAGAGAAAAAGTGTCTCCTGCAACCCGTTCCATTGGTGCTAAATGAACGAACGTCTCTCCACTTGCTCAGTTCTGAGAGATAAGTGTGTGTGAAAGCCGTCCTTCACCAAGCTTTTTGGGAACACAAAGTTTCTTTTCAGTTGCAAACTCCATTCCATACATATATATGGGGAGGTACTAGCTCCAACTCTGTTTGACAGTGAAAACTGCAGGAACTTCAAACCGGCACTAGGAAACAGACTGAGAAAGCAGAGAAAAAGTGTCTCCTGCAACCCGTTCCATTGGTGCTAAATGAACGAACGTCTCTCCACTTGCTCAGTTCTGAGAGATAAGTGTGTGTGAAAGCCGTCCTTCACCTGTCTTGTTGGGAACACAAATTTTCTCTTCATTTGCAAACTCCATTCCATACATATATATGGGGAGGTTCTAAATCCAACTCGGTTTGACAGTGAAAACTGCAGGAACTTCAAACCGGCACTAGGAAACAGACTGAGAAAGCAGAGAAAAAGTGTCTCCTGCAACCGTTCCCTTCGTGCTAGATGAACGAACGTCTCTCCACTTGCTCAGTTCTGAGAGATAAGTGTGTGTGAAAGCCGTCCTTCACCTAGCTTGTTGGGAACACAAAGTTTCTTTTCAGTTGCAAACTCCATTCCATACATATATATGGGTAGGTACTAGCTCCAACTCGGTTTTACAGTGAAAACTGCAGGAACTTCAAACCAGCACTAGGAAACAGACTGAGAAAGCAGAGAAAAAGTGTCTCCTGCCACCGTTCCCTTCGTGCTAGATGAACGAACGTCTCTCCACTTGCTCAGTTCTGAGAGATAAGTGTGTGTGAAAGCCGTCCTTCACCTAGCTTGTTGCGAACACAAAGTTTCTTTTCAGTTGCAAACTCCATTCCATACATATATATGGGGAGGTAGAAGCTCCAACTCGGTTTTACAGTGAAAACTGCAGGAACTTCAAACCGGCACTAGGAAACAGACTGAGGAAGCAGAGAAAAAGTGTCTCCTGCAACCCGTTCCCTTGGTGCTAGATGAACGAACGTCTCTCCACTTGCTCAGTTCTGAGAGATAAGTGTGTGTGAAAGCCGTACTTCACCTAGCCTCTTGTGAACACAAAGTTTCTTTTCAGTTGCAAACTCCATTCCATACATATATATGGGGAGGTAGAAGCTCCAACTCGGTTTTACAGTGAAAACTGCAGGAACTTCAAACCGGCACTAGGAAACAGACTGAGAAAGCAGAGAAAATGTGTCTCCTGCAACCCGTTCCCTTGGTGCTAGATGAACGAACGTCTCTCCACTTGCTCAGTTCTGAGAGATATGTGTGTGTGAAAGCCGTCCTTCAACTAGATTGTTGGGAACACAAAGATTCTTTTCAGTTGCAAACTCCATTCCATACATATATATGGGGAGGTACTAGCTCCAACTCGGTTTGACAGTGAAAACTGCAGGAACTTCAAACCGGCACTAGGAAACAGACTGAGAAAGCAGAGAAAAAGTGTCTCCTGCAACCCTTTTCCTTGGTGCTAGATGAACGAACGTCTCTCCATTTGCTCAGTTCTGAGAGATAAGTGTGTGTGAAAGCCGTCCTTCACCTGTCTTGTGGGGAACACAAAGTTTCTTTTCAGTTGCAAACTCCATTCCATACATATATATGGGGAGGTACTAGCTCCAACTCATTTTGACAGTGAAAACTGCAGGAACTTCAAACCGGCACTAGGAAACAGACTGAGAAAGCAGAGAAAAAGTGTCTCCTGCAACCCTTTCCCTTGGTGCTAGATGAACGAACGTCTCTCCACTTGCTCAGTTCTGAGAGATAAGTGTGTGTGAACGCCGTCCTTCACCTAGCTTGTTGGGAACACAAAGTTTCTTTTCAGTTGCAAACTCCATTCCATACATATATATGGGGAGGTAAAAACTCCAACTCGGTTTGACAGTGAAAACTGCAGGAACTTCAAACCGGCACTAGGAAACAGACTGAGAAAGCAGAAAAAAGTGTCTCCTGCAACCGTTCCCTTCGTGTTAGATGAACGAACGTCTCTCCACTTGCTCAGTTCTGAGAGATAAGTGTGTGTGAAAGCCGTCCTTCACCTAGCTTGTTGGGAACACAAAGTTTCTTTTCAGTTGCAAACTCCATTCCATACATATATATGGGGAGGTACTAGCTCCAACTCTGTTTGACAGTGAAAACTGAAGGAACTTCAAACCGGCACTAGGAAACAGACTGAGAAAGCAGAGAAAAAGTGTCTCCTGCAACCCGTTCCATTGGTGCTAAATGAACGAACGTCTCTCCACTTGCTCAGTTCTGAGAGATAAGTGTGTGTGAAAGCCGTCCTTCACCAAGCTTTTTGGGAACACAAAGTTTCTTTTCAGTTGCAAACTCCATTCCATACATATATATGGGGAGGTACTAGCTCCAACTCTGTTTGACAGTGAAAACTGCAGGAACTTCAAACCGGCACTAGGAAACAGACTGAGAAAGCAGAGAAAAAGTGTCTCCTGCAACCCGTTCCATTGGTGCTAAATGAACGAACGTCTCTCCACTTGCTCAGTTCTGAGAGATAAGTGTGTGTGAAAGCCGTCCTTCACCTGTCTTGTTGGGAACACAAATTTTCTCTTCATTTGCAAACTCCATTCCATACATATATATGGGGAGGTTCTAAATCCAACTCGGTTTGACAGTGAAAACTGCAGGAACTTCAAACCGGCACTAGGAAACAGACTGAGAAAGCAGAGAAAAAGTGTCTCCTGCAACCGTTCCCTTCGTGCTAGATGAACGAACGTCTCTCCACTTGCTCAGTTCTGAGAGATAAGTGTGTGTGAAAGCCGTCCTTCACCTAGCTTGTTGGGAACACAAAGTTTCTTTTCAGTTGCAAACTCCATTCCATACATATATATGGGTAGGTACTAGCTCCAACTCGGTTTTACAGTGAAAACTGCAGGAACTTCAAACCAGCACTAGGAAACAGACTGAGAAAGCAGAGAAAAAGTGTCTCCTGCCACCGTTCCCTTCGTGCTAGATGAACGAACGTCTCTCCACTTGCTCAGTTCTGAGAGATAAGTGTGTGTGAAAGCCGTCCTTCACCTAGCTTGTTGCGAACACAAAGTTTCTTTTCAGTTGCAAACTCCATTCCATACATATATATGGGGAGGTAGAAGCTCCAACTCGGTTTTACAGTGAAAACTGCAGGAACTTCAAACCGGCACTAGGAAACAGACTGAGGAAGCAGAGAAAAAGTGTCTCCTGCAACCCGTTCCCTTGGTGCTAGATGAACGAACGTCTCTCCACTTGCTCAGTTCTGAGAGATAAGTGTGTGTGAAAGCCGTACTTCACCTAGCCTCTTGTGAACACAAAGTTTCTTTTCAGTTGCAAACTCCATTCCATACATATATATGGGGAGGTAGAAGCTCCAACTCGGTTTTACAGTGAAAACTGCAGGAACTTCAAACCGGCACTAGGAAACAGACTGAGAAAGCAGAGAAAATGTGTCTCCTGCAACCCGTTCCCTTGGTGCTAGATGAACGAACGTCTCTCCACTTGCTCAGTTCTGAGAGATATGTGTGTGTGAAAGCCGTCCTTCAACTAGATTGTTGGGAACACAAAGATTCTTTTCAGTTGCAAACTCCATTCCATACATATATATGGGGAGGTACTAGCTCCAACTCGGTTTGACAGTGAAAACTGCAGGAACTTCAAACCGGCACTAGGAAACAGACTGAGAAAGCAGAGAAAAAGTGTCTCCTGCAACCCTTTTCCTTGGTGCTAGATGAACGAACGTCTCTCCATTTGCTCAGTTCTGAGAGATAAGTGTGTGTGAAAGCCGTCCTTCACCTGTCTTGTGGGGAACACAAATTTTCTCTTCAGTTGCAAACTCCATTCCATACATATATATGGGGAGGTTCTAACTCCAACTCGGTTTGACAGTGAAAACTGCAGGAACTTCAAACCGGCACTAGGAAACAGACTGAGAAAGCAGAGTAAAAGTGTCTCCTGCAACCGTTCCCTTCATGCTAGATGAACGAACGTCTCTCCACTTGCTCAGTTCTGAGAGATAATTGTGTGTGAAAGCCGTCCTTCACCTAGCTTGTTGGGAACACAAAGTTTCTTTTCAGTTGCAAACTCCATTCCATACATATATATGGGTAGGTACTAGCTCCAACTCGGTTTGACAGTGAAAACTGCAGGAACTTCAAACCGGCACTAGGAAACAGACTGAGAAAGCAGAGAAAAAGTGTCTCCTACAACCCTTTTCCTTGGTGCTAGATGAACGAACGTCTCTCCACTTGCTCAGTTCTGAGAGATAAGTGTGTGTGAAAGCCGTCCTTCACCTGTCTTGTTGGGAACACAAATTTTCTCTTCAGTTGCAAACTCCATTCCATACATATATATGGGGAGGTTCTAACTCCAACTCGGTTTGACAGTGAAAACTGCAGGAACTTCAAACCGGCACTAGGAAACAGACTGAGAAAGCAGAGAAAAAGTGTCTCCTGCAACCGTTCCCTTCGTGCTAGATGAACGAACGTCTCTCCACTTGCTCAGTTCTGAGAGATAAGTGTGTGTGAAAGCCGTCCTTCACCTAGCTTGTTGGGAACACAAAGTTTCTTTTCAGTTGCAAACTCCATTCCATACATATATATGGGTAGGTACTAGCTCCAACTCGGTTTTACAGTGAAAACTGCAGGAACTTCAAACCGGCACTAGGAAACAGATTGAGAAAGCAGAGAAAAAGTGTCTCCTGCAACCGTTCCTTCGTGCTAGATGAACGAACGTCTCTCCACTTGCTCAGTTCTGAGAGATAAGTGTGTGTGAAAGCCGTCCTTCACCTAGCTTGTTGGGAACACAAAGTTTCTTTTCAGTTGCAAACTCCATTCCATACATATATATGGGGAGGTACTAGCTCCAACTCGGTTTGACAGTGAAAACTGCAGGAACTTCAAACCGGCACTAGGAAACAGACTGAGAAAGCAGAGAAAAAGTGTCTCCTGCAACCCGTTCCCTTGGTGCTAGATGAACGTACGTCTCTCCACTTGCTCAGTTCTGAGAGATAAGTGTGTGTGAACGCCATCCTTCACCTAGCTTGTTGGGAACACAAAGTTTCTTTTCATTTGCAAACTCCATTCCATACATATATATGGGGAGGTAATAACTCCAACTCGGTTTGACAGTGAAAACTGCAGGAACTTCAAACCGGCACTAGGAAACAGACTGAGAAAGCAGAAAAAAGTGTCTCCTGCAACCGTTCCCTTCGTATTTGATGAACGAACGTCTCTCCACTTGCTCATTTCTGAGAGATAAGTGTGTGTGAAATCCGTCCTTCACCTAGCTTGTTGTGAACACAAAGTTTCTTTTCAGTTGCAAACTCCATTTCATACATATATATGGGGAGGTACTAGCTCCAACTCTGTTTGACAGTGAAAACTGCAGGAACTTCAAACCGACACTAGGAAACAGACTGAGAAAGCAGAGAAAATGTGTCTCCTGCAACCAGTTCCATTGGTGCTAAATGAACGAACGTCTCTCAACTTGCTCAGTTCTGAGAGATAATTGTGTGTGAAAGCCGTCCTTCACCTAGCTTTTAGGGAACACAAAGTTTCTTTTCAGTTGCAAACTCCATTCCATACATATATATGGGGAGGTACCAGCTCCAACTCGGTTTGACAGTCAAAACTGCAGGAACTTCAAACCGGCACTAGGAAACAGACTGAGAAAGCAGAGAAAAAGTGTCTCCTGCAACCGTTCCCTTAGTGCTAGATGAACGAACTTCTCTCCACTTGCTCAGTTCTGAGAGATAAGTGTGTGTGAAAGCCGTCCTTCACCTAGCTTGTTGGGAACACAAAGTTTCTTTTCAGTTGCAAACTCCATTCCATACATATATATGGGGAGGTACTAGCTCCAACTCGGTTTGACAGTGAAAACTGCAGGAACTTCAAACCGGCACTAGGAAACAGACTGAGAAAGCAGAGAAAAAGTGTCTCCTGCAACCCGTTCCCTTGGTGCTAGATGAACGTACGTCTCTCCACTTGCTCAGTTCTGAGAGATAAGTGTGTGTGAACGCCGTCCTTCACCTGTCTTGTTGGGAACACAAAGTTTCTTTTCAGTTGCAAACTCCATTCCATACATATATATGGGGAGGTACTAACTCCAAATCGGTTTTACAGTGAAAACTGCAGGAACTTCAAACCGGCACTAGGAAACAGACTGAGAAAGCAGAGAAAAAGTGTCTCCTGCAACCGTTCCCTTCATGCTAGATGAACGAACGTCTCTCCACTTGCTCAGTTCTGAGAGATAATTGTGTGTGAAAGCCGTCCTTCACCTAGCTTGTTGGGAACACAAAGTTTCTTTTCAGTTGCAAACTCCATTCCATACATATATATGGGTAGGTACTAGCTCCAACTCGGTTTTACAGTGAAAACTGCAGGAACTTCATACCGGCACTAGGAAACAGACTGAGAAAGCAGAGAAAAAGTGTCTCCTGCAACCGTTCCCTTCGTGCTAGATGAACGAACGTCTCTCCACTTGCTCAGTTCTGAGTGATAAGTGTGTGTGAAAGCCGTCCTTCACCTAGCTTGTTGGGAACACAAAGTTTCTTTTCAGTTGCAAACTCCATTCCGTACATATATATGGGGAGGTACTAGCTCCAACTCGGTTTGACAGTGAAAACTGCAGGAACTTCAAACCGGCACTAGGAAACAGACTGAGAAAGCAGAGAAAAAGTGTCTCCTGCAACCCGTTCCCTTGGTGCTAGATGAACGTACGTCTCTCCACTTGCTCAGTTCTGAGAGATAAGTGTGTGTGAACGCCGTCCTTCACCTAGCTTGTTGGGAACACAAAGTTTCTTTTCAGTTGCAAACTCCATTCCATACATATATATGGGGAGGTACTATCTCCAACTCGGTTTGACAGTGAAAACTGCAGGAACTTCAAACCGGCACTAGGAAACAGACTGAGAAAGCAGAAAAAAGTGTCTCCTGCAACCGTTCCCTTCGTGTTAGATGAACGAACGTCTCTCCACTTGCTCAGTTCTGAGAGATAAGTGTGTGTGAAAGCCGTCCTTCACCTAGCTTGTTGTGAACACAAAGTTTCTTTTCAGTTGCAAACTCCATTCCATACATATATATGGGGAGGTACTAGCTCCAACTCTGTTTGACAGTGAAAACTGCAGGAACTTCAAACCGGCACTAGGAAACAGACTGAGAAAGCAGAGAAAAAGTGTCTCCTGCAACCCGTTCCATTGGTGCTAAATGAACGAACGTCTCTCCACTTGCTCAGTTCTGAGAGATAAGTGTGTGTGAAAGCCGTCCTTCACCTAGCTTTTTGGGAACACAAAGTTTCTTTTCAGTTGCAAACTCCATTCCATACATATATATGGGTAGGTACTAGCTCCAACTCGGTTTGACAGTGAAAACTGCAGGAACTTCAAACCGGCACTAGGAAACAGACTGAGAAAGCAGAGAAAAAGTGTCTCCTACAACCCTTTTCCTTGGTGCTAGATGAACGAACGTCTCTCCACTTGCTCAGTTCTGAGAGATAAGTGTGTGTGAAAGCCGTCCTTCACCTGTCTTGTTGGGAACACAAATTTTCTCTTCAGTTGCAAACTCCATTCCATACATATATATGGGGAGGTTCTAACTCCAACTCGGTTTGACAGTGAAAACTGCAGGAACTTCAAACCGGCACTAGGAAACAGACTGAGAAAGCAGAGAAAAAGTGTCTCCTGCAACCGTTCCCTTCGTGCTAGATGAACGAACGTCTCTCCACTTGCTCAGTTCTGAGAGATAAGTGTGTGTGAAAGCCGTCCTTCACCTAGCTTGTTGGGAACACAAAGTTTCTTTTCAGTTGCAAACTCCATTCCATACATATATATGGGTAGGTACTAGCTCCAACTCGGTTTTACAGTGAAAACTGCAGGAACTTCAAACCGGCACTAGGAAACAGATTGAGAAAGCAGAGAAAAAGTGTCTCCTGCAACCGTTCCCTTCGTGCTAGATGAACGAACGTCTCTCCACTTGCTCAGTTCTGAGAGATAAGTGTGTGTGAAAGCCGTCCTTCACCTAGCTTGTTGGGAACACAAAGTTTCTTTTCAGTTGCAAACTCCATTCCATACATATATATGGGGAGGTACTAGCTCCAACTCGGTTTGACAGTGAAAACTGCAGGAACTTCAAACCGGCACTAGGAAACAGACTGAGAAAGCAGAGAAAAAGTGTCTCCTGCAACCCGTTCCCTTGGTGCTAGATGAACGTACGTCTCTCCACTTGCTCAGTTCTGAGAGATAAGTGTGTGTGAACGCCATCCTTCACCTAGCTTGTTGGGAACACAAAGTTTCTTTTCATTTGCAAACTCCATTCCATACATATATATGGGGAGGTAATAACTCCAACTCGGTTTGACAGTGAAAACTGCAGGAACTTCAAACCGGCACTAGGAAACAGACTGAGAAAGCAGAAAAAAGTGTCTCCTGCAACCGTTCCCTTCGTATTTGATGAACGAACGTCTCTCCACTTGCTCATTTCTGAGAGATAAGTGTGTGTGAAATCCGTCCTTCACCTAGCTTGTTGTGAACACAAAGTTTCTTTTCAGTTGCTAACTCCATTTCATACATATATATGGGGAGGTACTAGCTCCAACTCTGTTTGACAGTGAAAACTGCAGGAACTTCAAACCGACACTAGGAAACAGACTGAGAAAGCAGAGAAAATGTGTCTCCTGCAACCAGTTCCATTGGTGCTAAATGAACGAACGTCTCTCAACTTGCTCAGTTCTGAGAGATAATTGTGTGTGAAAGCCGTCCTTCACCTAGCTTTTAGGGAACACAAAGTTTCTTTTCAGTTGCAAACTCCATTCCATACATATATATGGGGAGGTACCAGCTCCAACTCGGTTTGACAGTCAAAACTGCAGGAACTTCAAACCGGCACTAGGAAACAGACTGAGAAAGCAGAGAAAAAGTGTCTCCTGCAACCGTTCCCTTGGTGCTAGATGAACGAACTTCTCTCCACTTGCTCAGTTCTGAGAGATAAGTGTGTGTGAAAGCCGTCCTTCACCTAGCTTGTTGGGAACGCAAAGTTTCTTTTCAGTTGCAAACTCCATTCCATACATATATATGGGGAGGTACTAGCTCCAACTCGGTTTGACAGTGAAAACTGCAGGAACTTCAAACCGGCACTAGGAAACAGACTGAGAAAGCAGAGAAAAAGTGTCTCCTGCAACCCTTTTCCTTGGTGCTAGATGAACGAACGTCTCTCCATTTGCTCAGTTCTGAGAGATAAGTGTGTGTGAAAGCCGTCCTTCACCTGTCTTGTGGGGAACACAAATTTTCTCTTCAGTTGCAAACTCCATTCCATACATATATATGGGGAGGTTCTAACTCCAACTCGGTTTGACAGTGAAAACTGCAGGAACTTCAAACCGGCACTAGGAAACAGACTGAGAAAGCAGAGTAAAAGTGTCTCCTGCAACCGTTCCCTTCATGCTAGATGAACGAACGTCTCTCCACTTGCTCAGTTCTGAGAGATAATTGTGTGTGAAAGCCGTCCTTCACCTAGCTTGTTGGGAACACAAAGTTTCTTTTCAGTTGCAAACTCCATTCCATACATATATATGGGTAGGTACTAGCTCCAACTCGGTTTGACAGTGAAAACTGCAGGAACTTCAAACCGGCACTAGGAAACAGACTGAGAAAGCAGAGAAAAAGTGTCTCCTACAACCCTTTTCCTTGGTGCTAGATGAACGAACGTCTCTCCACTTGCTCAGTTCTGAGAGATAAGTGTGTGTGAAAGCCGTCCTTCACCTGTCTTGTTGGGAACACAAATTTTCTCTTCAGTTGCAAACTCCATTCCATACATATATATGGGGAGGTTCTAACTCCAACTCGGTTTGACAGTGAAAACTGCAGGAACTTCAAACCGGCACTAGGAAACAGACTGAGAAAGCAGAGAAAAAGTGTCTCCTGCAACCGTTCCCTTCGTGCTAGATGAACGAACGTCTCTCCACTTGCTCAGTTCTGAGAGATAAGTGTGTGTGAAAGCCGTCCTTCACCTAGCTTGTTGGGAACACAAAGTTTCTTTTCAGTTGCAAACTCCATTCCATACATATATATGGGTAGGTACTAGCTCCAACTCGGTTTTACAGTGAAAACTGCAGGAACTTCAAACCGGCACTAGGAAACAGATTGAGAAAGCAGAGAAAAAGTGTCTCCTGCAACCGTTCCCTTCGTGCTAGATGAACGAACGTCTCTCCACTTGCTCAGTTCTGAGAGATAAGTGTGTGTGAAAGCCGTCCTTCACCTAGCTTGTTGGGAACACAAAGTTTCTTTTCAGTTGCAAACTCCATTCCATACATATATATGGGGAGGTACTAGCTCCAACTCGGTTTGACAGTGAAAACTGCAGGAACTTCAAACCGGCACTAGGAAACAGACTGAGAAAGCAGAGAAAAAGTGTCTCCTGCAACCCGTTCCCTTGGTGCTAGATGAACGTACGTCTCTCCACTTGCTCAGTTCTGAGAGATAAGTGTGTGTGAACGCCATCCTTCACCTAGCTTGTTGGGAACACAAAGTTTCTTTTCATTTGCAAACTCCATTCCATACATATATATGGGGAGGTAATAACTCCAACTCGGTTTGACAGTGAAAACTGCAGGAACTTCAAACCGGCACTAGGAAACAGACTGAGAAAGCAGAAAAAAGTGTCTCCTGCAACCGTTCCCTTCGTATTTGATGAACGAACGTCTCTCCACTTGCTCATTTCTGAGAGATAAGTGTGTGTGAAATCCGTCCTTCACCTAGCTTGTTGTGAACACAAAGTTTCTTTTCAGTTGCTAACTCCATTTCATACATATATATGGGGAGGTACTAGCTCCAACTCTGTTTGACAGTGAAAACTGCAGGAACTTCAAACCGACACTAGGAAACAGACTGAGAAAGCAGAGAAAATGTGTCTCCTGCAACCAGTTCCATTGGTGCTAAATGAACGAACGTCTCTCAACTTGCTCAGTTCTGAGAGATAATTGTGTGTGAAAGCCGTCCTTCACCTAGCTTTTAGGGAACACAAAGTTTCTTTTCAGTTGCAAACTCCATTCCATACATATATATGGGGAGGTACCAGCTCCAACTCGGTTTGACAGTCAAAACTGCAGGAACTTCTAACCGGCACTAGGAAACAGACTGAGAAAGCAGAGAAAAAGTGTCTCCTGCAACCGTTCCCTTGGTGCTAGATGAACGAAATTCTCTCCACTTGCTCAGTTCTGAGAGATAAGTGTGTGTGAAAGCCGTCCTTCACCTAGCTTGTTGGGAAAACAAAGTTTCTTTTCAGTTGCAAACTCCATTCCATACATATATATGGGGAGGTACTAGCTCCAACTCGGTTTGACAGTGAAAACTGCAGGAACTTCAAACCGGCACTAGGAAACAGACTGAGAAAGCAGAGAAAAAGTGTCTCCTGCAACCCGTTCCCTTGGTGCTAGATGAACGTACGTCTCTCCACTTGCTCAGTTCTGAGAGATAAGTGTGTGTGAACGCCGTCCTTCACCTGTCTTGTTGGGAACACAAAGTTTCTTTTCAGTTGCAAACTCCATTCCATACATATATATGGGGAGGTACTAACTCCAAATCGGTTTTACAGTGAAAACTGCAGGAACTTCAAACCGGCACTAGGAAACAGACTGAGAAAGCAGAAAAAAGTGTCTCCTGCAACCGTTCCCTTCGTGTTAGATGAACGAACGTCTCTCCACTTAGTTCTGAGAGATAAGTGTGTGTGAAAGCCGTCCTTCACCTAGCTTGTTGTGAACACAAAGTTTCTTTTCAGTTGCAAACTCCATTCCATACATATATATGGGGAGGTTCTAGCTCCAACTCTGTTTGACAGTGAAAACTGAAGGAACTTCAAACCGGCACTAGGAAACAGACTGAGAAAGCAGAGAAAAAGTGTCTCCTGCAACCCGTTCCATTGGTGCTAAATGAACGAACGTCTCTCCACTTGCTCAGTTCTGAGAGATAAGTGTGTGTGAAAGCCGTCCTTCACCAAGCTTTTTGGGAACACAAAGTTTCTTTTCAGTTGCAAACTCCATTCCATACATATATATGGGGAGGTACTAGCTCCAACTCTGTTTGACAGTGAAAACTGCAGGAACTTCAAACCGGCACTAGGAAACAGACTGAGAAAGCAGAGAAAAAGTGTCTCATGCAACCCGTTCCATTGGTGCTAAATGAACGAACGTCTCTCCACTTGCTCAGTTCTGAGAGATAAGTGTGTGTGAAAGCCGTCCTTCACCTGTCTTGTTGGGAACACAAATTTTCTCTTCATTTGCAAACTCCATTCCATACATATATATGGGGAGGTTCTAACTCCAACTCGGTTTGACAGTGAAAACTGCAGGAACTTCAAACCGGCACTAGGAAACAGACTGAGAAAGCAGAGAAAAAGTGTCTCCTGCAACCGTTCCCTTCGTGCTAGATGAACGAACGTCTCTCCACTTGCTCAGTTCTGAGAGATAAGTGTGTGTGAAAGCCGTCCTTCACCTAGCTTGTTGGGAACACAAAGTTTCTTTTCAGTTGCAAACTCCATTCCATACATATATATGGGTAGGTACTAGCTCCAACTCGGTTTTACAGTGAAAACTGCAGGAACTTCAAACCGGCACTAGGAAACAGACTGAGAAAGCAGAGAAAAAGTGTCTCCTGCCACCGTTCCCTTCGTGCTAGATGAACGAACGTCTCTCCACTTGCTCAGTTCTGAGAGATAAGTGTGTGTGAAAGCCGTCCTTCACCTAGCTTGTTGGGAACACAAAGTTTCTTTTCAGTTGCAAACTCCATTCCATACATATATATGGGGAGGTACTAGCTCCAACTCATTTTGACAGTGAAAACTGCAGGAACTTCAAACCGGCACTAGGAAACAGACTGAGAAAGCAGAGAAAAAGTGTCTCCTGCAACCCTTTCCCTTGGTGCTAGATGAACGAACGTCTCTCCACTTGCTCAGTTCTGAGAGATAAGTGTGTGTGAACGCCGTCCTTCACCTAGCTTGTTGGGAACACAAAGTTTCTTTTCAGTTGCAAACTCCATTCCATACATATATATGGGGAGGTAATAACTCCAACTCGGTTTGACAGTGAAAACTGCAGGAACTTCAAACCGGCACTAGGAAACAGACTGAGAAAGCAGAAAAAAGTGTCTCCTGCAACCGTTCCCTTCGTGTTAGATGAACGAACGTCTCTCCACTTGCTCAGTTCTGAGAGATAAGTGTGTGTGAAAGCCGTCCTTCACCTAGCTTGTTGGGAACACAAAGTTTCTTTTCAGTTGCAAACTCCATTCCATACATATATATGGGGAGGTACTAGCTCCAACTCTGTTTGACAGTGAAAACTGAAGGAACTTCAAACCGGCACTAGGAAACAGACTGAGAAAGCAGAGAAAAAGTGTCTCCTGCAACCCGTTCCATTGGTGCTAAATGAACGAACGTCTCTCCACTTGCTCAGTTCTGAGAGATAAGTGTGTGTGAAAGCCGTCCTTCACCAAGCTTTTTGGGAACACAAAGTTTCTTTTCAGTTGCAAACTCCATTCCATACATATATATGGGGAGGTACTAGCTCCAACTCTGTTTGACAGTGAAAACTGCAGGAACTTCAAACCGGCACTAGGAAACAGACTGAGAAAGCAGAGAAAAAGTGTCTCCTGCAACCCGTTCCATTGGTGCTAAATGAACGAACGTCTCTCCACTTGCTCAGTTCTGAGAGATAAGTGTGTGTGAAAGCCGTCCTTCACCTGTCTTGTTGGGAACACAAATTTTCTCTTCATTTGCAAACTCCATTCCATACATATATATGGGGAGGTTCTAAATCCAACTCGGTTTGACAGTGAAAACTGCAGGAACTTCAAACCGGCACTAGGAAACAGACTGAGAAAGCAGAGAAAAAGTGTCTCCTGCAACCGTTCCCTTCGTGCTAGATGAACGAACGTCTCTCCACTTGCTCAGTTCTGAGAGATAAGTGTGTGTGAAAGCCGTCCTTCACCTAGCTTGTTGGGAACACAAAGTTTCTTTTCAGTTGCAAACTCCATTCCATACATATATATGGGTAGGTACTAGCTCCAACTCGGTTTTACAGTGAAAACTGCAGGAACTTCAAACCAGCACTAGGAAACAGACTGAGAAAGCAGAGAAAAAGTGTCTCCTGCCACCGTTCCCTTCGTGCTAGATGAACGAACGTCTCTCCACTTGCTCAGTTCTGAGAGATAAGTGTGTGTGAAAGCCGTCCTTCACCTAGCTTGTTGCGAACACAAAGTTTCTTTTCAGTTGCAAACTCCATTCCATACATATATATGGGGAGGTAGAAGCTCCAACTCGGTTTTACAGTGAAAACTGCAGGAACTTCAAACCGGCACTAGGAAACAGACTGAGGAAGCAGAGAAAAAGTGTCTCCTGCAACCCGTTCCCTTGGTGCTAGATGAACGAACGTCTCTCCACTTGCTCAGTTCTGAGAGATAAGTGTGTGTGAAAGCCGTACTTCACCTAGCCTCTTGTGAACACAAAGTTTCTTTTCAGTTGCAAACTCCATTCCATACATATATATGGGGAGGTAGAAGCTCCAACTCGGTTTTACAGTGAAAACTGCAGGAACTTCAAACCGGCACTAGGAAACAGACTGAGAAAGCAGAGAAAAAGTGTCTCCTGCAACCCGTTCCCTTGGTGCTAGATGAACGAACGTCTCTCCACTTGCTCAGTTCTGAGAGATAAGTGTGTGTGAAAGCCGTCCTTCACCTGTCTTGTTGGGAACACAAATTTTCTCTTCATTTGCAAACTCCATTCCATACATATATATGGGGAGGTTCTAAATCCAACTCGGTTTGACAGTGAAAACTGCAGGAACTTCAAACCGGCACTAGGAAACAGACTGAGAAAGCAGAGAAAAAGTGTCTCCTGCAACCGTTCCCTTCGTGCTAGATGAACGAACGTCTCTCCACTTGCTCAGTTCTGAGAGATAAGTGTGTGTGAAAGCCGTCCTTCACCTAGCTTGTTGGGAACACAAAGTTTCTTTTCAGTTGCAAACTCCATTCCATACATATATATGGGTAGGTACTAGCTCCAACTCGGTTTTACAGTGAAAACTGCAGGAACTTCAAACCAGCACTAGGAAACAGACTGAGAAAGCAGAGAAAAAGTGTCTCCTGCCACCGTTCCCTTCGTGCTAGATGAACGAACGTCTCTCCACTTGCTCAGTTCTGAGAGATAAGTGTGTGTGAAAGCCGTCCTTCACCTAGCTTGTTGCGAACACAAAGTTTCTTTTCAGTTGCAAACTCCATTCCATACATATATATGGGGAGGTAGAAGCTCCAACTCGGTTTTACAGTGAAAACTGCAGGAACTTCAAACCGGCACTAGGAAACAGACTGAGGAAGCAGAGAAAAAGTGTCTCCTGCAACCCGTTCCCTTGGTGCTAGATGAACGAACGTCTCTCCACTTGCTCAGTTCTGAGAGATAAGTGTGTGTGAAAGCCGTACTTCACCTAGCCTCTTGTGAACACAAAGTTTCTTTTCAGTTGCAAACTCCATTCCATACATATATATGGGGAGGTAGAAGCTCCAACTCGGTTTTACAGTGAAAACTGCAGGAACTTCAAACCGGCACTAGGAAACAGACTGAGAAAGCAGAGAAAATGTGTCTCCTGCAACCCGTTCCCTTGGTGCTAGATGAACGAACGTCTCTCCACTTGCTCAGTTCTGAGAGATATGTGTGTGTGAAAGCCGTCCTTCAACTAGATTGTTGGGAACACAAAGATTCTTTTCAGTTGCAAACTCCATTCCATACATATATATGGGGAGGTACTAGCTCCAACTCGGTTTTACAGTGAAAACTGCAGGAACTTCAAACCGGCACTAGGAAACAGACTGAGAAAGCAGAGAAAAAGTGTCTCCTGCAACCCGTTCCCTTGGTGCTAGATGAACGAACGTCTCTCCACTTGCTCAGTTCTGAGAGATAAGTGTGTGTGAAAGCCGTCCTTCACCTAGCTTGTTGGGAACACAAAGTTTCTTTTCAGTTGCAAACTCAATTCCATACATATATATGGGGAGGTAGAAGCTCCAAGTCTGTTTGACAGTGAAAACTGCAGGAACTTCAAACGGGCACTAGGAAACAGACTGAGGAAGCAGAGAAAAAGTGTCTCCTGCAACCCGTTCCCTTGGTGCTAAATGAACGAACGTCTCTCCACTTGCTCAGTTCTGAGAGGTAAGTGTGTGTGAAAGCCGTCCTTCACCTAGCTTGTTGGGAACACAAAGTTTCTTTTCAGTTGCAAACTCCATTCCATACATATATATGGGGAGGTACAAGCTCCAACTCGGTTTTACAGTGAAAACTGCAGGAACTTCAAACCGGCACTAGGAAACAGACTGAGGAAGCAGAGAAAAATTGTCTCCTGCAACCCATTCCCTTGGTGCTAGATGAACGAACGTCTCTCCACTTGCTCAGTTCTGAGAGATAAGTGTGTGTGAAAGCCGTCCTTCACCTAGATTGTTGGGAACACAAAGCTTCTTTTCAGTTGCAAATTCCATTCCATACATATATATGGGGAGGTACAAGCTCCAACTCGGTTTGACAGTGAAAACTGCAGGAACTTTAAACCGGCACTAGGAAACAGACTGAGAAAGCAGAGAAAAAGTGTCTCCTGCAACCCGTTCCCTTGGTGCTAGATGAACGAACGTCTCTCCACTTGCTCAGTTCTGAGAGATAAGTGTGTGTGAAAGCCGTCCTTCACCTAGCCTCTTGTGAACACAAAGTTTCTTTTCAGTTGCAAACTCCATTCCATACATATATATAGGGAGGTACTAGCTCCAACTCGGTTTTACAGTGAAAACTGCAGGAACTTCAAACCGGCACTAGGAAACAGACTGAGAAAGCAGAGAAAATGTGTCTCCTGCAACCCGTTCCCTTGGTGCTAGATGAACGAACGTCTCTCCACTTGCTCAGTTCTGAGAGATATGTGTGTGTGAAAGCCGTCCTTCAACTAGATTGTTGGGAACACAAAGTTTCTTTTCAGTTGCAAACTCCATTCCATACATATATATGGGGAGGTACTAGCTCCAACTCGGTTTTACAGTGAAAACTGCAGGAACTTCAAACCGGCACTAGGAAACAGACTGAGAAAGTAGAAAAAAAGTGTCTCCTGCAACCCGTTCCCTTGGTGCTAGATGAAAGATCGTCTCTCCACTTGCTCAGTTCTGAGAGATAAGTTTGTGTGAAAGCCGTACTTCACCTAGCTTGTTGGGAACACAAAGATTCTTTTCAGTTGCAAACTCCATTCCATACATATATATGGGGAGGTAGAATCTCCAACTCTGTTTCACAGTGAAAACTGCAGGAACTTCAAACCGGCACTAGGAAACAGACTGAGGAAGCAGAGAAAAAGTGTCTCCTGCAACCCGTTCCCTTGGTGCTAAATGAACGAACGTCTCTCCACTTGCTCAGTTCTGAGAGATAAGTGTGTGTGAAAGCCGTCCTTCACCTAGCTTGTTGGGAACACAAAGTTTCTTTTCAGTTGCAAACTCCATTCCATACATATATATGGGGAGGTAGAAGCTCCAACTCTGTTTGACAGTGAAAACTGCAGGAACTTCAAACGGGCACTAGGAAACAGACTGAGGAAGCAGAGAAAAAGTGTCTCCTGCAACCCGTTCCCTTGGTGCTAAATGAACGAACGTCTCTCCACTTGCTCAGTTCTGAGAGGTAAGTGTGTGTGAAAGCCGTCCTTCACCTAGCTTGTTGGGAACACAAAGTTTCTTTTCAGTTGCAAACTCCATTCCATACATATATATGGGGAGGTACAAGCTCCAACTCGGTTTTACAGTGAAAACTGCAGGAACTTCAAACCGGCACTAGGAAACAGACTGAGGAAGCAGAGAAAAATTGTCTCCTGCAACCCATTCCCTTGGTGCTAGATGAACGAACGTCTCTCCACTTGCTCAGTTCTGAGAGATAAGTGTGTGTGAAAGCCGTCCTTCACCTAGATTGTTGGGAACACAAAGCTTCTTTTCAGTTGCAAACTCCATTCCATACATATATATGGGGAGGTACAAGCTCCAACTCGGTTTCACAGTGAAAACTGCAGGAACTTTAAACCGGCACTAGGAAACAGACTGAGAAAGCAGAGAAAAAGTGTCTCCTGCAACCCGTTCCCTTGGTGCTAGATGAACGAACGTCTCTCCACTTGCTCAGTTCTGAGAGATAAGTGTGTGTGAAAGCCGTCCTTCACCTAGCCTCTTGTGAACACAAAGTTTCTTTTCAGTTGCAAACTCCATTCCATACATATATATGGGGAGGTAGAAGCTCCAACTCGGTTTTACAGTGAAAACTGCAGGAACTTCAAACCGGCACTAGGAAACAGACTGAGAAAGCAGAGAAAATGTGTCTCCTGCAACCCGTTACCTTGGTGCTAGATGAACGAACGTCTCTCCACTTGCTCAGTTCTGAGAGATATGTGTGTGTGAAAGCCGTCCTTCAACTAGATTGTTGGGAACACAAAGTTTCTTTTCAGTTGCAAACTCCATTCCATACATATATATGGGGAGGTACTAGCTCCAACTCGGTTTGACAGTGAAAACTGCAGGAACTTCAAACCGGCACTAGGAAACAGACTGAGAAAGTAGAGAAAAAGTGTCTCCTGCAAACCGTTCCCTTGGTGCTAGATGAAAGATCGTCTCTCCACTTGCTCAGTTCTGAGAGATAAGTGTGTGTGAAAGCCGTCCTTCACCTAGCTTGTTGGGAACACAAAGTTTCTTTTCAGTTGCAAACTCCATTCCATACATATATATGGGGAGGTAGAAGCTCCAACTCTGTTTGACAGTGAAAACTGCAGGAACTTCAAACCGGCACTAGGAAACAGACTGAGGAAGCAGAGAAAAAGTGTCTCCTGCAACCCGTTCCCTTGGTGCTAAATGAACGAACGTCTCTCCACTTGCTCAGTTCTGAGAGATAAGTGTGTGTGAAAGCCGTCCTTCACCTAGCTTGTTGGGAACACAAAGTTTCTTTTCAGTTGCAAACTCCATTCCATACATATATATGGGGAGGTAGAAGCTCCAACTCGGTTTTACAGTGAAAACTGCAGGAACTTCAAACCGGCACTAGGAAACAGACTGAGAAAGCAGAGAAAAAGTGTCTCCTGCAACCCGTTCCATTGGTGCTAGATGGACGAACGTCTCTCCACTTGCTGACTTCTGAGAGATAAGTGTGTGTGAAAGCCGTCCTTCAACTAGCTTGTTGGGAACACAAAGGTTCTTTGCAGTTGCAAACTCCATTCCATACATATATATGGGGATGTACTAGCTCCAACTCGGTTTGACAGTGAAAACTGCAGGAACTTCAAATGGCACTAGGAAACAGACTGAGAAAGCAGAGAAAAAGTGTCTCCTGCAACCCGTTCCCTTGGTGCTAGATGAACGAACGTCTCTCCACATGCTCAGTTCTGAGAGATATGTGTGTGTGAAAGCCGTCCTTCACCTAGCTTGTTGGGAACACAAAGTTTCTTTTCAGTTTCAAACTCCATTCCATACATATATATGGGGAGGTAGAAGCTCCAACTCTGTTTGACAGTGAAAACTGCAGGAACTTCAAACCGGCACTAGGAAACAGACTGAGGAAGCAGAGAAAAAGTGTCTCCTGCAACCCGTTCCCTTGGTGCTAATGAACGAACGTCTCTCCACTTGCTCAGTTCTGAGAGATAAGTGTGTGTGAAAGCCGTCCTTCACCTAGCTTGTTGGGAACACAAAGTTTCTTTTCAGTTGCAAACTCCATTCCATACATATATATGGGGAGGTAGAAGCTCCAACTCGGTTTTACAGTGAAAACTGCAGGAACTTCAAACCGGCACTAGGAAACAGACTGAGAAAGCAGAGAAAAAGTGTCTCCTGCAACCCGTTCCATTGGTGCTAGATGGACGAACGTCTCTCCACTTGCTCAGTTCTGAGAGATATGTGTGTGTGAAAGCCGTCCTTCAACTAGATTGTTGGGAACACAAAGTTTCTTTTCAGTTGCAAACTCCATTCCATACATATATATGGGGAGGTACTAGCTCCAACTCGGTTTTACAGTGAAAACTGCAGGAACTTCAAACCGGCACTAGGAAACAGACTGAGAAAGTAGAGAAAAAGTGTCTCCTGCAAACCGTTCCCTTGGTGCTAGATGAAAGATCGTCTCTCCACTTGCTCAGTTCTGAGAGATAAGTGTGTGTGAAAGCCGTCCTTCACCTAGCTTGTTGGGAACACAAAGTTTCTTTTCAGTTGCAAACTCCATTCCATACATATATATGGGGAGGTAGAAGCTCCAACTCTGTTTGACAGTGAAAACTGCAGGAACTTCAAACCGGCACTAGGAAACAGACTGAGGAAGCAGAGAAAAAGTGTCTCCTGCAACCCGTTCCCTTGGTGCTAAATGAACGAACGTCTCTCCACTTGCTCAGTTCTGAGAGATAAGTGTGTGTGAAAGCCGTCCTTCACCTAGCTTGTTGGGAACACAAAGTTTCTTTTCAGTTGCAAACTCCATTCCATACATATATATGGGGAGGTAGAAGCTCCAACTCGGTTTTACAGTGAAAACTGCAGGAACTTCAAACCGGCACTAGGAAACAGACTGAGAAAGCAGAGAAAAAGTGTCTCCTGCAACCCGTTCCATTGGTGCTAGATGGACGAACGTCTCTCCACTTGCTGACTTCTGAGAGATAAGTGTGTGTGAAAGCCGTCCTTCAACTAGCTTGTTGGGAACACAAAGGTTCTTTGCAGTTGCAAACTCCATTCCATACATATATATGGGGATGTACTAGCTCCAACTCGGTTTGACAGTGAAAACTGCAGGAACTTCAAATGGCACTAGGAAACAGACTGAGAAAGCAGAGAAAAAGTGTCTCCTGCAACCCGTTCCCTTGGTGCTAGATGAACGAACGTCTCTCCACATGCTCAGTTCTGAGAGATATGTGTGTGTGAAAGCCGTCCTTCACCTAGCTTGTTGGGAACACAAAGTTTCTTTTCAGTTTCAAACTCCATTCCATACATATATATGGGGAGGTAGAAGCTCCAACACTGTTTGACAGTGAAAACTGCAGGAACTTCAAACCGGCACTAGGAAACAGACTGAGGAAGCAGAGAAAAAGTGTCTCCTGCAACCCGTTCCCTTGGTGCTAATGAACGAACGTCTCTCCACTTGCTCAGTTCTGAGAGATAAGTGTGTGTGAAAGCCGTCCTTCACCTAGCTTGTTGGGAACACAAAGTTTCTTTTCAGTTGCAAACTCCATTCCATACATATATATGGGGAGGTAGAAGCTCCAACTCGGTTTTACAGTGAAAACTGCAGGAACTTCAAACCGGCACTAGGAAACAGACTGAGAAAGCAGAGAAAAAGTGTCTCCTGCAACCCGTTCCATTGGTGCTAGATGGACGAACGTCTCTCCACTTGCTGACTTCTGAGAGATAAGTGTGTGTGAAAGCCGTCCTTCAACTAGCTTGTTGGGAACACAAAGGTTCTTTGCAGTTGCAAACTCCATTCCATACATATATATGGGGATGTACAAGCTCCAACTCGGTTTGACAGTGAAAACTGCAGGAACTTCAAATGGCACTAGGAAACATACTGAGAAAGCAGAGAAAAAGTGTCTCCTGCAACCCGTTCCCTTGGTGCTAGATGAACGAACGTCTCTCCACATGCTCAGTTCTGAGAGATATGTGTGTGTGAAAGCCGTCCTTCACCTAGCTTGTTGGGAACACAAAGTTTCTTTTCAGTTTCAAACTCCATTCCATACATATATATGGGGAGGTAGAAGCTCCAACTCTGTTTGACAGTGAAAACTGCAGGAACTTCAAACCGGCACTAGGAAACAGACTGAGAAAGCAGAGAAAAAGTGTCTCCTGCAACCCTTTCCCTTGGTGCTAGATGAACGAACGTCTCTCCACTTGCTCAGTTCTGAGAGATAAGTGTGTGTGAAAGCCGTCCTTCACCTAGCTTGTTGGGAACACAAATTTTCTTTTCAGTTGCAAACTCCACTCCATAAATATATATGGGGAGGTACAAACTCCAACTCGGTTTGACAGTGAAAACTGCAGGAACTTCAAACCGGCACAAGGAAACAGACTGAGAAAGCAGAGAAAAAGTGTCTCCTGCAACCCGTTCCCTTGGTGCTAAATGAACGAACGTCTGTACACTTGCTCAGTTCTGAGATATAAGTGTGTGTGAAAGCCGTCCTTCACATAGCTTGTTGGGAACACAAAGTTTCTTTACAGTTGCAAACTCCATTCCATACATATATATGGGGAGGTACTAGCTCCAACTCGGTTTGACAGTGAAAACTGCAGGAACTTCAAACCGGCACTAGGAAACAGACTGAGAAAGCAGAGAAAAAGTGTCTCCTGCAACACGTTCCCTTGGTGCTAGATGAACGAACGTCTCTCCACATGCTCAGTTCTGAGAGATATGTGTGTGTGAAAGCCGTCCTTCACCTAGCTTGTTGGGAACACAAAGTTTCTTTTCAGTTTCAAACTCCATTCCATACATATATATGGGGAGGTAGAAGCTCCAACTCTGTTTGACAGTGAAAACTGCAGGAACTTCAAACCGGCACTAGGAAACAGACTGAGAAAGCAGAGAAAAAGTGTCTCCTGCAACCCTTTCCCTTGGTGCTAGATGAACGAACGTCTCTCCACTTGCTCAGTTCTGAGAGATAACTGTGTGTGAAAGCCGTCCTTCACCTAGCTTGTTGGGAACACAAAGTTTCTTTTCAGTTGCAAACTCCATTCCATACATATATATGGGGAGGTACTAGCTCCAACTCGGTTTGACAGTGAAAACTGCAGGAACTTCAAACCGGCACTAGGAAACAGACTGAGAATGCAGAGAAATAGTGTCTCCTGCAACCCGTTCCCTTGGTGCTAGATGAACGAACGTCTCTCCACTTGCTCAGTTCTGAGAGATAACTGTGTGTGAAAGCCGTCCTTCACCTAGCTTGTTGGGAACACAAAGTTTCTTTTCAGTTGCAAACTCCATTCCATACATATATATGGGGAGGTACTAGCTCCAACTCGGTTTCACAGTGAAAATGCAGGAACTTCAAACCGGCACTAGGAAACAGACTGAGAAAGCAGAGAAAAAGTGTCTCCTGCAACCCGTTCCCTTGGTGCTAGATGAACGAACGTCTCTCCATTTGCTCAGTTCTGAGAGATAAGTGTGTGTGAAAGCCGTCCAACAACTAGCTTGTTGGGGACACAAAGTTTCTTTTCAGTTGCAAACTCCATTCCATACATATATATGGGTAGGTACAAGCTCCAACTCGGTTTTACAGTGAAAACTGCAGGAACTTCAAACCGGCACTAGGAAACAGACTGAGGAAGCAGAGAAAAAGTGTCTCCTGCAACCCGTTCCATTGGTTCTAGATGAACGAACGTCTCTCCACTTGCTCAGTTCTGAGAGATAAGTGTGTGTGAAAGCCGTACTTCACCTAGCTTGTTGGGAACACAAAGTTTCTTTTCAGTTGCAAACTCCATTCCATACATATATATGGGGAGGTACTAGCTCCAACTCGGTTTGACAGTCAAAACAGCAGGAACTTGAAACCGGCACTAGGAAACAGAATGAGAAAGGAGAGAAAAAGTGTCTCCTGCAACCCGTTCCATTGGTGCTAGATGGTCGAACGTCTCTCCACTTGCTGACTTCTGAGAGATAAGTGTGTGTGAAAGCCGTCCTTCAACTAGCTTGTTGGGAACACAAAGTTTCTTTGCAGTTGCAAATTCCATTCCATACATATATATGGGGAGGTACAAGCTCCAACTCGGTTTGACAGTGAAAACTGCAGGAACTTCAAACCGGCACAAGGAAACAGACTGAGAAAGCAGAGACAAAGTGTCTCCTGCAACCCGTTCCCTTGGTGCTAGATGAACGAACGTCTCTCCACTTGCTCAGTTCTGAGAGATAAGTGTGTGTGAAAGCCGTCCTTCACCTAGCTTGTTGGGAACACAAAGTTTCTTTTCAGTTGCAAACTCCATTCCATACATATATATGGGGAGGTACTAGCTCCAACTCGGTTTGACAGTGAAAACTGCAGGAACTTCAAACCGGCACTAGGAAACAGACTGAGAAAGCAGAGACAAAGTGTCTCCTGCAACCCGTTCCCTTGGTGCTAGATGAACGAACGTCTCTCCACTTGCTCATTTCTGAGACATAAGTGTGTGTGAAAGCCGTCCTTCACCTAGCTTGTTGGGAACACAAAGTTTCTTTTCAGTTGCAATCTCCATTCCATACATATATATGGGGAGGTAGAAGCTCTAACTCGGTTTGACAGTGAAAACTGCAGGAACTTCAAACCGGCACTAGGAAACAGACTGAGAAAGCAGAGAAAAAGTGTCTCCTGCAACCCGTTCCCTTGGTGCTAGATGAACGAACGTCTCTCCATTTGCTCAGTTCTGAGAGATAAGTGTGTGTGAAAGCCGTCCTTCAACTAGCTTGTTGGGAACACAAAGTTTCTTTTCAGTTGCAAATTCCATTGCATACATATATATGGGTAGGTACTAGCTCCAACTCGGTTTGACAGTGAAAACTGCAGGAACTTCAAACCGGCACTAGGAAACAGACTGAGAAAGCAGAGAAAAAGTGTCTCCTGCAACCCGTTCCCTTGATGTTAGATGAACGAAAGTCTCTCCACTTGCTCAGTTCTGAGAGATAAGTGTGTGTGAAAGCCGTACTTCACCTAGCTTGTTGGGAACACAAAGTTTCTTTTCAGTTTCAAACTCCATTCCATACATATATATGGGGAGGTACTAGCTCCAACTCGGTTTGACAGTGAAAACTGCAGGAACTTCAAACAGGCACTAGGAAACAGACTGAGAAAGCAGAGACAAAGTGTCTCCTGCAACCCGTTCCCTTGGTGCTAGATGAACGAAAGTCTCTCCACTTGCTCAGTTCTGAGAGATAAGTGTGTGTGAAAGCCGTCCTTCACCTAGCTTGTTGGGAACACAAAGTTTCTTTTCAGTTGCAAACTCCATTCCATACATATATATGGGAAGGTAGAAGCTCTAACTCGGTTTGACAGTGAAAACTGCAGGAACTTCAAACCGGCACTAGGAAACAGACTGAGAAAGCACAGAATAAGTGTCTCCTGCAACCCGTTCCCTTGGTGCTAGATGAACGAACGTCTCTCCATTTGCTCAGTTCTGAGAGATAAGTGTGTGTGAAAGCCGTCCTTCAACTAGCTTGTTGGGAACACAAAGTTTCTTTTCAGTTGCAAACTCCATTGCATACATATATATGGGTAGGTACAAGCTCCAACTCGGTTTTACAGTGAAAACTGCAGGAACTTCAAACCGGCACTAGGAAACAGACTGAGGAAGCAGAGAAAAAGTTTCTCCTGCAACCCGTTCCCTTGGTTCTAGATGAACGAACGTCTCTCCACTTGCTCAGTTCTGAGAGATAAGTGTGTGTGAAAGCCGTCCTTCACCTAGCTTGTTGGGAACACAAAGTTTCTTTTCAGTTGCAAACTCCATTCCATACATATATATGGGGAGGTACTAGCTCCAACTCAGTTTGACAGTTAAAACAGCAGGAACTTGAAACCGGCACTAGGAAACAGAATGAGAAAGCAGAGAAAAAGTGTCTCCTGCAACCCGTTCCCTTGGTGCTAGATGAACGAACGTCTCTCCACTTTCTCAGTTCTGAGAGATAAGTGTGTGTGAAAGCCGTCCTTCAACTAGCTTGTTGGGAACACAAAGTTTCTTTGCAGTTGCAAACTCCATTCCATAATTATATAAGGGGAGGTACTAGCTCCAACTCGGTTTTACAGTGAAAACTGCAGGAACTTCAAACCGGCACTAGGAAACAGACTGAGAAAGCAGAGAAAAAGTGTCTCCTGCAACCCGTTCCCTTGGTGCTAGATGAACGAACGTCTCTCCACATGCTCAGTTCTGAGAGATATGTGTGTGTGAAAGCCGTCCTTCACCTAGCTTGTTGGGAACACAAAGTTTCTTTTCAGTTTCAAACTCCATTCCATACATATATATGGGGAGGTAGAAGCTCCAACTCTGTTTGACAGTGAAAACTGCAGGAACTTCAAACCGGCACTAGGAAACAGACTGGGAAAGCAGAGAAAAAGTGTCTCCTGCAACCCTTTCCCTTGGTGCTAGATGAACGAACGTCTCTCCACTTGCTCAGTTCTGAGAGATAAGTGTGTGTGAAAGCCGTCCTTCACCTAGATTGTTCGGAACAAAAAGTTTCTTTTCAGTTGCAAACTCCATTCCATACATATATATGGGGACGTACTAGCTCCAACACGGTTTGACAGTGAAAACTGCAGGAACTTCAAACCGGCACTAGGAAACAGACTGAGAAAGAAGAGAAAAAGTGTCTCCTGCAACCCGTTCCCTTGGTGATAAATGAACGAACGTCTGTCCACTTGCTCAGTTCTGAGAGATAAGTGTGTGTGAAAGCCGTTCTTCACATAGCTTGTTGGGAACACAAAGTTTCTTTTCAGTTGCAAACTCCATACCATACATATATATGGGGAGGTACTAGCTCCAACTCGGTTTGACAGTGAAAACTGCAGGAACTTCAAACCGGCACTAGGAAACAGACTGAGAAAGCAGAGACAAAGTGTCTCCTGCAACCCGTTCCCTTGGTGCTAGATGAACGAACGTCTCTCCACTTGCTCAGTTCTGAGAGATAAGTGTGTGTGAAAGCCGTCCTTCACCTAGCTTGTTGGGAACACAAAGTTTCTTTTCAGTTGCAAACTCCTTTCCATATATATATAATGGGAGGTAGAAGCTCTAACTCGGTTTGACAGTGAAAACTGCAGGAACTTCAAACCGGCACTAGGAAACAAACTGAGAAAGCAGAGAAAAAGTGTCTCCTGCAACCCGTTCCCTTGGTGCTAGATGAACGAACGTCTCTCCATTTGCTCAGTTCTGAGAGATAAGTGTGTGTGAAAGCCGTCCTTCAACTAGCTTGTTGGGAACACAAAGTTTCTTTTCAGTTGCAAACTCCATTGCATACATATATATGGGTAGGTACAAGCTCCAACTCGGTTTTACAGTGAAAACTGCAGGAATTTCAAACCGGCACTAGGAAAGAGACTGAGGAAGCAGAGAAAAGTGTCTCCTGCAATCCGTTCCCTTGGTTCTAGATGAACGAACGTCTCTCCACTTGCTCAGATCTGAGAGATAAGTGTGTGTGAAAGCCGTCCTTCAACTAGCTTGTTGGGAACACAAAGGTTCTTTGCAGTTGCAAACTCCATTCCATACATATATATGGGGATGTACTAGCTCCAACTCGGTTTGACAGTGAAAACTGCAGGAACTTCAAATGGCACTAGGAAACATACTGAGAAAGCAGAGAAAAAGTGTCTCCTGCAACCCGTTCCCTTGGTGCTAGATGAACGAACGTCTCTCCACATGCTCAGTTCTGAGAGATATGTGTGTGTGAAAGCCGTCCTTCACCTAGCTTGTTGGGAACACAAAGTTTCTTTTCAGTTTCAAACTCCATTCCATACATATATATGGGGAGGTAGAAGCTCCAACTCTGTTTGACAGTGAAAACTGCAGGAACTTCAAACCGGCACTAGGAAACAGACTGAGAAAGCAGAGAAAAAGTGTCTCCTGCAACCCTTTCCCTTGGTGCTAGATGAACGAACGTCTCTCCACTTGCTCAGTTCTGAGAGATAAGTGTGTGTGAAAGCCGTCCTTCACCTAGCTTGTTGGGAACACAAATTTTCTTTTCAGTTGCAAACTCCACTCCATAAATATATATGGGGAGGTACAAACTCCAACTCGGTTTGACAGTGAAAACTGCAGGAACTTCAAACCGGCACAAGGAAACAGACTGAGAAAGCAGAGAAAAAGTGTCTCCTGCAACCCGTTCCCTTGGTGCTAAATGAACGAACGTCTGTACACTTGCTCAGTTCTGAGATATAAGTGTGTGTGAAAGCCGTCCTTCACATAGCTTGTTGGGAACACCAAGTTTCTTTACAGTTGCAAACTCCATTCCATACATATATATGGGGAGGTACTAGCTCCAACACGGTTTGACAGTGAAAACTGCAGGAACTTCAAACCGGCACTAGGAAACAGACTGAGAAAGCAGAGAAAAAGTGTCTCCTGCAACACGTTCCCTTGGTGCTAGATGAACGAACGTCTCTCCACATGCTCAGTTCTGAGAGATATGTGTGTGTGAAAGCCGTCCTTCACCTAGCTTGTTGGGAACACAAAGTTTCTTTTCAGTTTCAAACTCCATTCCATACATATATATGGGGAGGTAGAAGCTCCAACTCTGTTTGACAGTGAAAACTGCAGGAACTTCAAACCGGCACTAGGAAACAGACTGAGAAAGCAGAGAAAAAGTGTCTCCTGCAACCCTTTCCCTTGGTGCTAGATGAACGAACGTCTCTCCACTTGCTCAGTTCTGAGAGATAACTGTGTGTGAAAGCCGTCCTTCACCTAGCTTGTTGGGAACACAAAGTTTCTTTTCAGTTGCAAACTCCATTCCATACATATATATGGGGAGGTACTAGCTCCAACTCGGTTTGACAGTGAAAACTGCAGGAACTTCAAACCGGCACTAGGAAACAGACTGAGAATGCAGAGAAATAGTGTCTCCTGCAACCCGTTCCCTTGGTGCTAGATGAACGAACGTCTCTCCACTTGCTCAGTTCTGAGAGATAACTGTGTGTGAAAGCCGTCCTTCACCTAGCTTGTTGGGAACACAAAGTTTCTTTTCAGTTGCAAACTCCATTCCATACATATATATGGGGAGGTATTAGCTCCAACTCGGTTTCACAGTGAAAATGCAGGAACTTCAAACCGGCACTAGGAAACAGACTGAGAAAGCAGAGAAAAAGTGTCTCCTGCAACCCGTTCCCTTGGTGCTAGATGAACGAACGTCTCTCCATTTGCTCAGTTCTGAGAGATAAGTGTGTGTGAAAGCCGTCCAACAACTAGCTTGTTGGGGACACAAAGTTTCTTTTCAGTTGCAAACTCCATTCCATACATATATATGGGTAGGTACAAGCTCCAACTCGGTTTTACAGTGAAAACTGCAGGAACTTCAAACCGGCACTAGGAAACAGACTGAGGAAGCAGAGAAAAAGTGTCTCCTGCAACCCGTTCCATTGGTTCTAGATGAACGAACGTCTCTCCACTTGCTCAGTTCTGAGAGATAAGTGTGTGTGAAAGCCGTACTTCACCTAGCTTGTTGGGAACACAAAGTTTCTTTTCAGTTGCAAACTCCATTCCATACATATATATGGGGAGGTAGAAGCTCCAACTCTGTTTGACAGTGAAAACTGCAGGAACTTCAAACCGGCACTAGGAAACAGACTGAGAAAGCAGAGAAAAAGTGTCTCCTGCAACCCTTTCCCTTGGTGCTAGATGAACGAACGTCTCTCCACTTGCTCAGTTCTGAGAGATAAGTGTGTGTGAAAGCCGTCCTTCACCTAGCTTGTTGGGAACACAAATTTTCTTTTCAGTTGCAAACTCCACTCCATAAATATATATGGGGAGGTACAAACTCCAACTCGGTTTGACAGTGAAAACTGCAGGAACTTCAAACCGGCACAAGGAAACAGACTGAGAAAGCAGAGAAAAAGTGTCTCCTGCAACCCGTTCCCTTGGTGCTAAATGAACGAACGTCTGTACACTTGCTCAGTTCTGAGATATAAGTGTGTGTGAAAGCCGTCCTTCACATAGCTTGTTGGGAACACAAAGTTTCTTTACAGTTGCAAACTCCATTCCATACATATATATGGGGAGGTACTAGCTCCAACTCGGTTTGACAGTGAAAACTGCAGGAACTTCAAACCGGCACTAGGAAACAGACTGAGAAAGCAGAGAAAAAGTGTCTCCTGCAACACGTTCCCTTGGTGCTAGATGAACGAACGTCTCTCCACATGCTCAGTTCTGAGAGATATGTGTGTGTGAAAGCCGTCCTTCACCTAGCTTGTTGGGAACACAAAGTTTCTTTTCAGTTTCAAACTCCATTCCATACATATATATGGGGAGGTAGAAGCTCCAACTCTGTTTGACAGTGAAAACTGCAGGAACTTCAAACCGGCACTAGGAAACAGACTGAGAAAGCAGAGAAAAAGTGTCTCCTGCAACCCTTTCCCTTGGTGCTAGATGAACGAACGTCTCTCCACTTGCTCAGTTCTGAGAGATAACTGTGTGTGAAAGCCGTCCTTCACCTAGCTTGTTGGGAACACAAAGTTTCTTTTCAGTTGCAAACTCCATTCCATACATATATATGGGGAGGTACTAGCTCCAACTCGGTTTGACAGTGAAAACTGCAGGAACTTCAAACCGGCACTAGGAAACAGACTGAGAATGCAGAGAAATAGTGTCTCCTGCAACCCGTTCCCTTGGTGCTAGATGAACGAACGTCTCTCCACTTGCTCAGTTCTGAGAGATAACTGTGTGTGAAAGCCGTCCTTCACCTAGCTTGTTGGGAACACAAAGTTTCTTTTCAGTTGCAAACTCCATTCCATACATATATATGGGGAGGTACTAGCTCCAACTCGGTTTCAGAGTGAAAATGCAGGAACTTCAAACCGGCACTAGGAAACAGACTGAGAAAGCAGAGAAAAAGTGTCTCCTGCAACCCGTTCCCTTGGTGCTAGATGAACGAACGTCTCTCCATTTGCTCAGTTCTGAGAGATAAGTGTGTGTGAAAGCCGTCCAACAACTAGCTTGTTGGGGACACAAAGTTTCTTTTCAGTTGCAAACTCCATTCCATACATATATATGGGTAGGTACAAGCTCCAACTCGGTTTTACAGTGAAAACTGCAGGAACTTCAAACCGGCACTAGGAAACAGACTGAGGAAGCAGAGAAAAAGTGTCTCCTGCAACCCGTTCCATTGGTTCTAGATGAACGAACGTCTCTCCACTTGCTCAGTTCTGAGAGATAAGTGTGTGTGAAAGCCGTACTTCACCTAGCTTGTTGGGAACACAAAGTTTCTTTTCAGTTGCAAACTCCATTCCATACATATATATGGGGAGGTACTAGCTCCAACTCGGTTTGACAGTCAAAACAGCAGGAACTTGAAACCGGCACTAGGAAACAGAATGAGAAAGGAGAGAAAAAGTGTCTCCTGCAACCCGTTCCATTGGTGCTAGATGGTCGAACGTCTCTCCACTTGCTGACTTCTGAGAGATAAGTGTGTGTGAAAGCCGTCCTTCAACTAGCTTGTTGGGAACACAAAGTTTCTTTGCAGTTGCAAATTCCATTCCATACATATATATGGGGAGGTACAAGCTCCAACTCGGTTTGACAGTGAAAACTGCAGGAACTTCAAACCGGCACAAGGAAACAGACTGAGAAAGCAGAGACAAAGTGTCTCCTGCAACCCGTTCCCTTGGTGCTAGATGAACGAACGTCTCTCCACTTGCTCAGTTCTGAGAGATAAGTGTGTGTGAAAGCCGTCCTTCACCTAGCTTGTTGGGAACACAAAGTTTCTTTTCAGTTGCAAACTCCATTCCATACATATATATGGGGAGGTACTAGCTCCAACTCGGTTTGACAGTGAAAACTGCAGGAACTTCAAACCGGCACTAGGAAACAGACTGAGAAAGCAGAGACAAAGTGTCTCCTGCAACCCGTTCCCTTGGTGCTAGATGAACGAACGTCTCTCCACTTGCTCAGTTCTGAGACATAAGTGTGTGTGAAAGCCGTCCTTCACCTAGCTTGTTGGGAACACAAAGTTTCTTTTCAGTTGCAAACTCCATTCCATACATATATATGGGGAGGTAGAAGCTCTAACTCGGTTTGACAGTGAAAACTGCAGGAACTTCAAACCGGCACTAGGAAACAGACTGAGAAAGCAGAGAAAAAGTGTCTCCTGCAACCCGTTCCCTTGGTGCTAGATGAACGAACGTCTCTCCATTTGCTCAGTTCTGAGAGATAAGTGTGTGTGAAAGCCGTCCTTCAACTAGCTTGTTGGGAACACAAAGTTTCTTTTCAGTTGCAAACTCCATTGCATACATATATATGGGTAGGTACTAGCTCCAACTCGGTTTGACAGTGAAAACTGCAGGAACTTCAAACCGGCACTAGGAAACAGACTGAGAAAGCAGAGAAAAAGTGTCTCCTGCAACCCGTTCCCTTGATGTTAGATGAACGAAAGTCTCTCCACTTGCTCAGTTCTGAGAGATAAGTGTGTGTGAAAGCCGTACTTCACCTAGCTTGTTGGGAACACAAAGTTTCTTTTCAGTTTCAAACTCCATTCCATACATATATATGGGGAGGTACTAGCTCCAACTCGGTTTGACAGTGAAAACTGCAGGAACTTCAAACAGGCACTAGGAAACAGACTGAGAAAGCAGAGACAAAGTGTCTCCTGCAACCCGTTCCCTTGGTGCTAGATGAACGAAAGTCTCTCCACTTGCTCAGTTCTGAGAGATAAGTGTGTGTGAAAGCCGTCCTTCACCTAGCTTGTTGGGAACACAAAGTTTCTTTTCAGTTGCAAACTCCATTCCATACATATATATGGGAAGGTAGAAGCTCTAACTCGGTTTGACAGTGAAAACTGCAGGAACTTCAAACCGGCACTAGGAAACAGACTGAGAAAGCACAGAATAAGTGTCTCCTGCAACCCGTTCCCTTGGTGCTAGATGAACGAACGTCTCTCCATTTGCTCAGTTCTGAGAGATAAGTGTGTGTGAAAGCCGTCCTTCAACTAGCTTGTTGGGAACACAAAGTTTCTTTTCAGTTGCAAACTCCATTGCATACATATATATGGGTAGGTACAAGCTCCAACTCGGTTTTACAGTGAAAACTGCAGGAACTTCAAACCGGCACTAGGAAACAGACTGAGGAAGCAGAGAAAAAGTTTCTCCTGCAACCCGTTCCCTTGGTTCTAGATGAACGAACGTCTCTCCACTTGCTCAGTTCTGAGAGATAAGTGTGTGTGAAAGCCGTCCTTCACCTAGCTTGTTGGGAACACAAAGTTTCTTTTCAGTTGCAAACTCCATTCCATACATATATATGGGGAGGTACTAGCTCCAACTCAGTTTGACAGTTAAAACAGCAGGAACTTGAAACCGGCACTAGGAAACAGAATGAGAAAGCAGAGAAAAAGTGTCTCCTGCAACCCGTTCCCTTGGTGCTAGATGAACGAACGTCTCTCCACTTTCTCAGTTCTGAGAGATAAGTGTGTGTGAAAGCCGTCCTTCAACTAGCTTGTTGGGAACACAAAGTTTCTTTGCAGTTGCAAACTCCATTCCATAATTATATAAGGGGAGGTACTAGCTCCAACTCGGTTTTACAGTGAAAACTGCAGGAACTTCAAACCGGCACTAGGAAACAGACTGAGAAAGCAGAGAAAAAGTGTCTCCTGCAACCCGTTCCCTTGGTGCTAGATGAACGAACGTCTCTCCACATGCTCAGTTCTGAGAGATATGTGTGTGTGAAAGCCGTCCTTCACCTAGCTTGTTGGGAACACAAAGTTTCTTTTCAGTTTCAAACTCCATTCCATACATATATATGGGGAGGTAGAAGCTCCAACTCTGTTTGACAGTGAAAACTGCAGGAACTTCAAACCGGCACTAGGAAACAGACTGGGAAAGCAGAGAAAAAGTGTCTCCTGCAACCCTTTCCCTTGGTGCTAGATGAACGAACGTCTCTCCACTTGCTCAGTTCTGAGAGATAAGTGTGTGTGAAAGCCGTCCTTCACCTAGATTGTTCGGAACAAAAAGTTTCTTTTCAGTTGCAAACTCCATTCCATACATATATATGGGGACGTACTAGCTCCAACACGGTTTGACAGTGAAAACTGCAGGAACTTCAAACCGGCACTAGGAAACAGACTGAGAAAGAAGAGAAAAAGTGTCTCCTGCAACCCGTTCCCTTGGTGATAAATGAACGAACGTCTGTCCACTTGCTCAGTTCTGAGAGATAAGTGTGTGTGAAAGCCGTTCTTCACATAGCTTGTTGGGAACACAAAGTTTCTTTTCAGTTGCAAACTCCATACCATACATATATATGGGGAGGTACTAGCTCCAACTCGGTTTGACAGTGAAAACTGCAGGAACTTCAAACCGGCACTAGGAAACAGACTGAGAAAGCAGAGACAAAGTGTCTCCTGCAACCCGTTCCCTTGGTGCTAGATGAACGAACGTCTCTCCACTTGCTCAGTTCTGAGAGATAAGTGTGTGTGAAAGCCGTCCTTCACCTAGCTTGTTGGGAACACAAAGTTTCTTTTCAGTTGCAAACTCCTTTCCATATATATATAATGGGAGGTAGAAGCTCTAACTCGGTTTGACAGTGAAAACTGCAGGAACTTCAAACCGGCACTAGGAAACAAACTGAGAAAGCAGAGAAAAAGTGTCTCCTGCAACCCGTTCCCTTGGTGCTAGATGAACGAACGTCTCTCCATTTGCTCAGTTCTGAGAGATAAGTGTGTGTGAAAGCCGTCCTTCAACTAGCTTGTTGGGAACACAAAGTTTCTTTTCAGTTGCAAACTCCATTGCATACATATATATGGGTAGGTACAAGCTCCAACTCGGTTTTACAGTGAAAACTGCAGGAATTTCAAACCGGCACTAGGAAAGAGACTGAGGAAGCAGAGAAAAGTGTCTCCTGCAATCCGTTCCCTTGGTTCTAGATGAACGAACGTCTCTCCACTTGCTCAGATCTGAGAGATAAGTGTGTGTGAAAGCCGTCCTTCACCTAGCTTGTTGGGAACACATAGTTTCTTTTCAGTTGCAAACTCCATACCATATATATATATGGGGAGGTACTAGCTCCAACTCGGTTTGACAGTGAAAACTGCAGGAACTTCAAACCGGCACTAGGAAACAGACTGAGAAAGCAGAGAATAAGTGTCTCCTGAAACCCGTTCCCTTGGTGCTAGATGAACGAACGTCTCTCCACTTGCTCAGTTCTGAGAGATAAGTGTGTGTGAAAGCCGTCCTTCACCTAGCTTCTTGGGAACACAAAGTTTCTTTTCAGTTGCAAACTCCATTCCATACATATATATGGGGAGGTACTAGCTCCAACTCGGTTTGACAGTGATAACTGCAGGAACTTCAAACCGGCACTAGGAAACAGACTGAGAAAGCAGAGAAAAAGTGTCTCCTGCAACCCGTTCCCTTGGTGCTAGATGAACGAACGTCTCTCCACTTGCTCAGTTCTGAGAGATAAGTGTGTGTGAAAGCCGTCCTTCACCTAGCTTGTTGGGAACACAAAGTTTCTTTTCAGTTGCAAACTCCATTCCATACATATATATGGGGAGGTACTAGCTCCAACTCGGTTTGACAGTGAAAACTGCAGGAACTTCAAACCGGCACTAGGAAACAGACTGAGGAAGCAGAGAAAAAGTGTCCCCTGCAAACCGTTCGCTTGCTGCTAGATGAACGAACGTCTCTCCACTTGCTCAGTTCTGAGAGATAAGTCTGTGTGAAAGCCGTCCTTCAACTAGCTTGTTGGGAACACAAAGTTTCTTTTCAGATGCAAACTCAATTCCATACATATATATGGGGAAGTACAAGCTCCAACTCGGTTTTACATTGAAAACTGCAGGAACTTCAAACCGGCACTAGGAAACAGACTGAGGAAGCAGAGAAAATGTTTCTCCAGCAACCCGTTCCCTTGGTGCTAGATGAACGAACGTCTCTCCACTTGCTCAGTTCTGAGAGATAAGTGTGTGTGAAAGCCGTCCTTCAACTAGCTTTTTGGGAACACAAAGTTTCTTTTCAGTTGCAAACTCCATTCCATACATATATATGGGGAGGTACAAGCTCCAACTCGGTTTTACAGTGAAAACAGCACGAACTTCAAACCGGCACTAGGAAACAGACTGAGGAAGCCGAGAAAAAGTGTCTCCTGCAACCCGTTCCCTTGGTGCTAGATGAACGAACGTCTCTCCACTTGCTCAGTTCTGAGAGATAATTGTGTGTGAAAGCCGTCCTTCACCTAGCTTGTTGGGAACACAAAGTTTCTTTTCAGTTGCAAACTCCATTCCATACATATATATGGGGAGGTACTAGCTCCAACTCGGTTTTACAGTGAAAACTGCAGGAACTTCAAACCGGCACTAGGAAACAGACTGAGAAAGCAGAGAAAAATTGTCTCCTGCAACCCGTTCCCTTGGTGCTAGATGAACGAACGTCTCTCCACTTGCTCAGTTCTGAGAGATAAGTGTGTGTGAAAGCCGTCCTTCACCTAGCTTCTTGGGAACACAAAGTTTCTTTTCAGTTGCAAACTCCATTCCATACATATATATGGGGAGGTACTAGCTCCAACTCGGTTTGACAGTGATAACTGCAGGAACTTCAAACCGGCACTAGGAAACAGACTGAGAAAGCAGAGAAATAGTGTCTCCTGCAACCCGTTCCCTTGGTGCTAGATGAACGAACGTCTCTCCACTTGCTCAGTTCTGAGAGATAAGTGTGTGTGAAAGCCGTCCTTCACCTAGCTTGTTTTGAACACAAAGTTTCTTTTCAGTTGCAAACTCCATTCCATACATATATATGGGGAGGTACGAGCTCCAACTCGTTTTGACAGTGAAAACTGCAGGAACTTCAAACCGGCACTAGGAAACAGACTGAGGAAGCAGAGAAAAAGTGTCCCCTGCAAACCGTTCGCTTGGTGCTAGATGAACGAACGTCTCTCCACTTGCTCAGTTCTGAGAGATAAATCTGTGTGAAAGCCGTCCTTCAACTAGCTTGTTGGGAACACAAAGTTTCTTTTCAGATGCAAACTCAATTCCATACATATATATGGGGAAGTACAAGCTCCAACTCGGTTTTACATTGAAAACTGCAGGAACTTCAAACCGGCACTAGGAAACAGACTGAGGAAGCAGAGAAAATGTTTCTCCAGCAACCCGTTCCCTTGGTGCTAGATGAACGAACGTCTCTCCACTTGCTCAGTTCTGAGAGATAAGTGTGTGTGAAAGCCGTCCTTCACCTAGCTTTTTGGGAACACAAAGTTTCTTTTAAGTTGCAAACTCCATTCCATAAATATATATGGGGAGGTACAAGCTCCAACTCGGATTTACAGTGAAAACTGCAGGAACTTCAAACCGGCACTAGGAAACAGACTGAGGAAGCCGAGAAAAAGTGTCTCCTGCAACCCGTTCCCTTGGTGCTAGATGAACGAACGTCTCTCCACTTGCTCAGTTCTGAGAGATAATTGTGTGTGAAAGCCGTCCTTCACCTAGCTTGTTCGGAACAAAAAGTTTCTTTTCAGTTGCAAACTCCATTCCATACATATATATGGGGAGGTACTAGCTCCAACTCGGTTTTACAGTGAAAACTGCAGGAACTTCAAACCGGCACTAGGAAACAGACTGAGAAAGCAGAGAAAAATTGTCTCCTGCAACCCGTTCCCTTGGTGCTAGATGAACGAACGTCTCTCCACTTGCTCAGTTCTGAGAGATAAGTGTGTGTGAAAGCCGTCCTTCACCTAGCTTGTTGGGAACACAAAGTTTCTTTTCAGTTGCAAACTCCATTCCATACATATATATGGGGAGGTACAAGCTCCAACTCGTTTTGACAGTCAAAACAGCAGGAACTTGATACCGGCACTAGGAAACAGAATGAGAAAGCAGAGAAAAAGTGTCTCCTGCAACCCGTTCCCTTGGTGCTAGATGAACGAACGTCTCTCCACTTGCTCAGTTCTGAGAGATAAGTGTGTGTTAAAGCCGTCCTTCACCTAGCTTGTTGGGAACACAAAGTTTCTTTTCAGTTGCAAACTCCATTCCATACGTATATATGGGGAGGTACTAGCTCCAAATCTGTTTTACAGTGAAATCTGCAGGAAATTCAAACTGGCACTAGGAAACAGACTGAGAAAGCAGAGAAAAAGTATCTCCTGCAACCCGTTCCGTTGGTGCTAGATGAACGAACGTCTCTCCACTTGCTCAGTTCTGAGAGATAAGTGTGTTTGAAAGCCGTCCTTCACCTAGCTTGTTGGGAACACAAAGTTTCTTTTCAGTTGCAAACTCCATTCCATACATATATATGGGGAGGTACTAGCTCCAACTCGGTTTGACAGTGAAAACTGCAGGAACTTCAAACCGGCACTAGGAAACAGACTGAGAAAGCAGAGAAAAAGTGTCCCATGCAACCCGTTCAGTTGGTGCTAGATGAACGAACGTCTCTCCACTTGCTCAGTTCTGAGAGATAATTGTGTGTGAAAGCCGTCCTTCACCTAGCTTGTTCGGAACACAAAGTTTCTTTTCAGTTGCAAACTCCATTCCATACATATATAAGGGGAGGTACTAGCTCCAACTCGTTTTGACAGTCAAAACAGCAGGAACTTGAAACCGGCACTAGGAAACAGAATGAGAAAGCAGAGAAAAAGTGTCTCCTGCAACCCGTTCCCTTGGTGCTAGATGAACGAACGTCTCTCCACTTGCTCAGTTCTGAGAGATAAGTGTGTGTTAAAGCCGTCCTTCACCAAGCTTGTTGGGAACACAAAGTTTCTTTTCAGTTGCAAACTCCATTCCATACGTATATATGGGGAGGTACTAGCTCCAACTCGGTTTGACAGTGAAAACTGCAGGAACTTCAAACCGGCACTAGGAAACAGACTGAGAAAGCAGAGAAAAAGTGTCCCATGCAACCCGTTCAGTTGGTGCTAGATGAACGAACGTCTCTCCACTTGCTCAGTTCTGAGAGATAATTGTGTGTGAAAGCCGTCCTTCACCTAGCTTGTTCGGAACACAAAGTTTCTTTTCAGTTGCAAACTCCATTCCATACATATATATGGGGAGGTACTAGCTCCAACTCGGTTTTACAGTGAAAACTGCAGGAACTTCAAACCGGCACTAGGAAACAGACTGAGAAAGCAGAGAAAAATTGTCTCCTGCAACCCGTTCCCTTGGTGCTAGATGAACGAACGTCTCTCCACTTGCTCAGTTCTGAGAGATAAGTGTGTGTGAAAGCCGTCCTTCACCTAGCTTGTTGGGAAAACAAAGTTTCTTTTCAGTTGCAAACTCCATTCCATACATATATAAGGGGAGGTACTAGCTCCAACTCGTTTTGACAGTCAAAACAGCAGGAACTTGAAACCGGCACTAGGAAACAGAATGAGAAAGCAGAGAAAAAGTGTCTCCTGCAACCCGTTCCCTTGGTGCTAGATGAACGAACGTCTCTCCACTTGCTCAGTTCTGAGAGATAAGTGTGTGTTAAAGCCGTCCTTCACCAAGCTTGTTGGGAACACAAAGTTTCTTTTCAGTTGCAAACTCCATTCCATACGTATATATGGGGAGGTACTAGCTCCAAATCGGTTTTACAGTGAAAACTGCAGGAACTTCAAACTGGCACTAGGAAACAGACTGAGAAAGCAGAGAAAAAGTGTCTCCTGCAACCCGTTCCCTTGGTGCTAGATGAACGAACGTCTCTCCACTTGCTCAGTTCTGAGAGATAAGTGTGTGTGAAAGCCGTCCTTCAACTAGCTACATGGGAACACAAAGTTTCTTTTCAGTTGCAAACTCCATTCCATACATATATATGGGGAGGTACTAGCTCCAACTCGGTTTGACAGTGAAAACTGCAGGAACTTCAAATCGGCACTAGGAAACAGACTGAGAAACAGAGAAAAAGTGTCTCCTGCAACCCGTTCCCTTGGTGCTAGATGAACGAACGTCTCTCCACTTGCTCAGTTCTGAGAGATAAGTGTGTGTGAAAGCCGTACTTCACCTAGCTTGTTGGGAACACAAAGTTGCTTTTCAGTTGCAAACTCCATTCCATACATATATATGGGGAGGTACTAGCTCCAACTCGGTTTGACAGTGAAAACTGCAGGAACTTCAAACCGGCACTAGGAAACAGACTGAGGAAGCAGAGAAAAAGTGTCCCCTGCAACCCGTTCCCTTGGTGCTAGATGAACGAACGTCTCTCCACTTGCTCAGTTCTGACAGATAAGTCTGTGTGAAAGCCGTCCTTCACCTAGATTGTTGGGAACACAAAGTTTCTTTTCAGATGCAAACACCATTCCATACATATATATGGGGAAGTACAAGCTCCAACTCGGTTTTACATTGAAAACTGCAGGAACATCAAACCGGCACTAGGAAACAGACTGAGGAAGCAGAGAAAAAGTTTCTCCAGCATCCCGTTCCCTTGGTGCTAGATGAACGAACGTCTCTCCACTTCCTCAGTTCTGAGAGATAAGTGTGTGTTAAAGCCGTCCTTCACCTAGCTTGTTGGGAACACAAAGTTTCTTTTCAGTTGCAAACTCCATTCCATACGTATATATGGGGAGGTACTAGCTCCAAATCGGTTTTACAGTGAAAACTGCAGGAACTTCAAACTGGCACTAGGAAACAGACTGAGAAAGCAGAGAAAAAGTGTCTCCTGCAACCCGTTCCCTTGGTGCTAGATGAACGAACGTCTCTCCACTTGCACAGTTCTGAGAGTTAAGTGTGTGTGAAAGCCGTCCTTCACCTAGCTTCTTGGGAACACAAAGTTTCTTTTCAGTTGCAAACTCCATTCCATACATATATATGGGGAGGTACTAGCTCCAACTCGGTTTGACAGTGAAAACTGCAGGAACTTCAAACCGGCACTAGGAAACAGACTGAGAAACAGAGAAAAAGTGTCCCCTGCAACCCGTTCCCTTGGTGCTAGATGAACGAACGTCTCTCCACTTGCTCAGTTCTGAGAGATAAGTGTGTGTGAAAGCCGTACTTCACCTAGCTTGTTGGGAACACAAAGTTTCTTTTCAGTTGCAAACTCCATTCCATACATATATATGGGGAGGTTCTAGATAAAACACGGTTTGACAGTGAAAACTGCAGGAACTTCAAACCGGCACTAGGAAACAGACTGAGAAAGCAGAGAAAAAGTGTCTCCTGCAACCCGTTCCCTTGGTGCTAGATGAACGAACGTCTCTCCACTTGCTCAGTTCTGAGAGATAAGTGTGTGTGAAAGAAGACCTTCACCTAGCTTGTTGGGAACACAAAGTTTCTTTTCAGTTGCAAACTCCATTCCATACATATATATGGGGAGGTACTAGCTCCAACTCGGTTTTACAGTGAAAACTGCAGGAACTTCAAACCGGCACTATGAAACAGACTGAGAAAGCAGAGAAAAAGTGTCTCCTGCAACCCGTTCCGTTGGTGCTAGATGAACGAACGTCTCTCCACTTGCTCAGTTATGAGAGATAAGTGTGTGTGAAAGCAGTCCTTCACCTAGCTTGTTGGGAACACAAAGTTTCTTTTCAGTTGCATACTCCATTCCATACATATATATGGGGAGGTAGAAGCTCTAACTCGGTTTTACAGTGAAAACTGCAGGAACTTCAAACCGGCACTAGGAAACAGACCGAGAAAGCAGAGAAAAAGTGTCTCCTGCAACCCGTTCCCTTGGTGCTAGATGAACGAACGTCTCTCCACTTGCTCAGTTCTGAGAGATAATTGTGTGTGAAAGCCGTCCTTCACATAGCTTGTTGGGAACACAAAGTTCCTTTTCAGTTGCAAACTCCATTCCATACATATATATGGGGAGGTACTAGATAAAACTCGGTTTTACAGTGAAAACTGCAGGAACTTCAAACCGGCACTAGGAAACAGACTGAGAAAGCAGAGAAAAAGTGTCTCCTGCAACCCGTTCCCTTGGTGCTAGATGAACGAACGTCTCTCCACTTGCTCAGTTCTGAGAGATAAGTGTGTGTGAAAGCCGTCCTTCACCTAGCTTGTTGGGAACACAAAGTTTCTTTTCAGTTGCAAACTCCATTCCATACATATATATGGGGAGGTAATAGCTCCAACACGGTTTGACAGTGAAAACTTCAGGAACTTCAAACCGGCACTAGGAAACAGACTGAGAAAGCAGAGAAAAAGTGTCTCCTGCAACCCGTTCCCTTGGTGCAAGATGAACGAACGTCTCTCCACTTGCTCAGTTCTGAGAGATAAGTGTGTGTGAAAGCCGTCCTTCACCTAGCTTGTTGGGAACACAAAGTTTCTTTTCAGTTGCAAACTCCATTCCATACACATATATGTGGAGGTACTAGCTCCAACTCTGTTTGACAGTGAAAATGCAGGAACTTCAAACCGGCACTAGGAAACAGACTGAGAAATCAGAGAAAAAGTGTCCACTGCAACCCGTTCCCTTGGTGCTACATGAACGAACATCTGTCCACTTGCTCAGTTCTGATTGATAAGTGTGTGTGAAAGCCGTCCTTCACATAGCTTGTTGGGAACACAAAGTTTCTTTTCAGTTTCAAACTCCATTCCATATATATATAGGGGGAGGTAGAAGCTCCAACTCTGTTTGACAGTGAAAACTTCAGGAACTTCAAACCGGCACTAGGAAACAGACTGAGGAAGCAGAGAAAAAGTGTCTCCTGCAACCCGTTCCCTTGGTGCTAGATGAACGAACGTCTCTCCACTTGCTCAGTTCTGAGAGATAAGTGTGTGTGAAAGCCGTCCTTCACCTAGCTTGTTGGGAACACAAAGTTTCTTTTCAGTTGCAAACTCCATTCCATACATATATATGGGGATTTACTAGCTCCAACTCGGTTTTACAGTGAAAACTGCAGGAACTTCAAACCGGCACTAGGAAACAGACTGAGAAAGCAGAGAAAAAGTGTCTCCTGCAACCCGTTCCCTTGGTGCTAGATGAACGAACGTCTCTCCACTTGCTCAGTTCTGAGAGATAAGTGTGTGTTAAAGCCGTCCTTCACCTATCTTGCTGGGAACACAAAGTTTCTTTTCAGTTGCAAACTCCATTCCATACGTATATATGGGGAGATACTAGCTCCAAATCGGTTTTACAGTGAAAACTGCAGGAACTTCAAACTGGCACTAGGAAACAGACTGAGAAAGCAGAGAAAAAGTGTCTACTGCAACCCGTTCCCTTGGTGCTAGATGAACGAACGTCTCTCCACTTGCTCAGTTCTGAGAGATAAGTGTGTGTGAAAGCCGTCCTTCACCTAGCTTCTTGGGAACACAAAGTTTCTTTTCAGTTGCAAACTCCGTTCCATACATATATATGGGGAGGTACTAGCTCCAACTCGGTTTGACAGTGAAAACTGCAGGAACTTCAAACCGGCACTAGGAAACAGACTGAGAAACAGAGAAAAAGTGTCTCCTGCAACCCGTTCCCTTGGTGCTAGATGAACGAACGTCTCTCCACTTGCTCAGTTCTGAGAGATAAGTGTGTGTGAAAGCCGTACTTCACCTAGCTTGTTGGGAACACAAAGTTTCTTTTCAGTTGCAAACTCCATTCCATACATATATATGGGGAGGTACTAGCTCCAACTCGGTTTGACAGTGAAAACTGCAGGAACTTCAAACCGGCACTAGGAAACAGACTGAGGAAGCAGAGAAAAAGTGTCCCCTGCAAACCGTTCCCTTGGTGCTAGATGAACGAACGTCTCTCCACTTGCTCAGTTCTGACAGATAAGTCTGTGTGAAAGCCGTCCTTCACCTAGATTGTTGGGAACACAAAGTTTCTTTTCAGATGCAAACACCATTCCATACATATATATGGGGAAGTACAAGCTCCAACTCGGTTTTACATTGAAAACTGCAGGAACATCAAACCGGCACTAGGAAACAGACTGAGGAAGCAGAGAAAAAGTTTCTCCAGCAACCCGTTCCCTTGGTGCTAGATGAACGAACGTCTCTCCACTTGCTCAGTTCTGAGAGGTAAGTGTGTGTGAAAGCCGTCCTTCACCTACCTTGTTGGGAACACAAAGTTTCTTTTCAGTTGCAAACTCCATTCCATACATATATATGGGGAGGTACTAGCTCCAACTCGGTTTTACAGTGAAAACTGCAGGAACTTCAAACCGGCACTAGGAAACAGACTGAGAAAACAGAGAAAAAGTGTCTCCTGCAACCCGTTCCCTTGGTGCTAGATGAACGAACGTCTCTCCACTTGCTCAGTTCTGAGAGATAAGTGTGTGTGATAGTCGTCCTTCACCTAGCTTGTTGGGAACACAAAGTTTCTTTTCAGTTGCAAACTCCATTCCATACATATATATGGGGAGGTACTAGCTCCAACACTGTTTGACAGTGAAAACTGCAGGAACTTCAAACCGGCACTAGGAAAAAGACTAAGAAAGCAGAGAAAAGTGTCTCCTGCAACACGTTCCCTTGGTGCAAGAAGAACGAACGTCTGTCCTCTTGCTCTGTTCTGAGAGACATGTGTGTGTGAAAGCCGTCCTTCACCTAGCTTCTTGAGAACACAAAGTTTCTTTTCAGTTGCAAACTCCATTCCATACATATATATGGGGAGGTAGAAGCTCCAACTCGGTTTTACAGTGAAAACTGCAGGAACTTCAAACCGGCACTAGGAAACAGATTGAGAAAGCAGAGAAAAAGTGTCTCCTGCAACCCGTTCCCTTGGTGCTAGATGAACGAACATCTCTCCACATGCTCAGTTCTGAGAGATAAGTGTGTGTGAAAGCAGTCCTTCACCTAGCTTGTTGGGAACACAAAGTTTCTTTTCAGTTGCAAACTCCTTTCCATAAATACATATGGGGAGGTACATGCTCCAACTCGGTTTTACAGTGAAAACTGCAGTAACTTCAAACCGGCACTAGGAAACAGACTGAGGAAGCAGAGAAAAAGTGTCTCCTGCAACCCGTTCCCTTGGTGCTAGATGAACGAACGTCTCTCCACTTCCTCAGTTCTGAGAGATAAGTGTGTGTGAAAGCCGTCCTTCACCTAGCTTGTTGGGAACACAAAGTTTCTTTTCAGTTGCAAACTCCATTCCATACATATATATGGGGAGGTACTAGCTCCAACTCGGTTTTACAGTGAAAACTGCAGGAACTTCAAACCGGCACTAGGAAATAGACTGAGAAAGCAGAGAAAAAGTGTCTCATGCAACCCGTTCCCTTGGTGCTAGATAAACGAACGTCTCTCCACTTGCTCAGTTCTGAGAGATATTTGTGTGTGAAAGCTGTCCTTCACCTAGCTTTTTGGGAACACAAAGTTTCTTTTCAGTTGCAAACTCCATTCCATACATATATATGGGGAGGTACTAGCTCCAACTCGGTTTTACAGTGAAAACTGCAGGAACTTCAAACCGGCACTAGGAAACAGACTGAGAAAGCTGAGAAAAAGTGTCTCATGCAACCCGTTCCCTTGGTGCTAGATGAACGAACGTCTCTCCACTTGCTCAGTTCTGAGAGATAAGTGTGTGTGAAAGCCGTCCTTCACCTAGCTTTTTGGGAACACAAAGTTTCTTTTCAGTTGCAAACTCCATTCCATACATATATATGGGGAGGTACTAGCTCCAAATCTGTTTGACAGTGAAAACTGCAGGAACTTCAAACCGGCACTAGGAAACAGACTGAGAAAGCAGAGAAAAAGTGTCTCATGCAACCCGTTCCCTTTGTGCTAGATGAACGAACGTCTCTCCACTTGCTCAGTTCTGAGAGATAAGTGTGTGTGAAAGCCGTCCTTCACCTAGCTTTTTGGGAACACAAAGTTTCTTTTCAGTTGCAAACTCCATTCCATACATATATATGGGGAGGTACTAGCTCCTACTCTGTTTGACAGTGAAAACTACAGGAAGTTCAAACCGGCACTAGGAAACAGACTAAGAAAGCAGAGAAAAAGTGTCTCCTGCAAACAGTTCCCTTGGTGCTAGAAGAACGAACGTCTGTCCACTTGCTCTGTTCTGAGAGATATGTGTGTGTGAAATCCGTCCTTCACCTAGCTTCTTGGGAACACAAAGTTTCTTTTCAGTTGCAAACTCCATTCCATACATATATATGGGGAGGTAGAAGCTCCAACTCGGTTTTACAGTGAAAACTGCAGGAACTTCAAACAGGCACTAGGAAACAGACTGAGAAAGCAGAGAACAATTGTCTCCTGCAACCCGTTCCCTTGGTGCTAGATGAACGAACGTCTCTCCACTTGCTCAGTTCTGAGAGATAAGTGTGTGTGAAAGCCGTCCTTCACCTACCTTGTTGGGAACACAAAGTTTCTTTTCAGTTGCAAACTCCATTCCATAAATATATATTGGGAGGTACAAACTCCAACTCGGTTTTACAGTGAAAACTGCAGGAACTTCAAACCGGCACTAGGAAACAGACTGAGGAAGCAGAGAAAAAGTTTCTCCTGCAACCCGTTCCCTTGGTGCTAGATGAACGAACGTCCCTCCACTTGCTCAGTTCTGAGAGATAAATGTGTGTGAAAGCCGTCCTTCACCTAGCTTGTTGGGAACACAAAGTTCTTTTCAGTTGCAAACTCCATTCCATACATATATATGCGGAGGTACTAGCTCCAACTCGGTTTGACAGTGAAAACTGCAGGAACTTCAAACCGGCACTAGGAAACAGTCTGAGAAAGCAGAGAAAATGTGTCTCATGCAACCCGTTCCCTTGGTGCTAGATGAACGAACGTCTCTCCACTTGCTCAGTTCTGAGAGATAAGTGTGTGTGAAAGCCGTCCTTCACCTATCTTTTTGGGAACACAAAGTTTCTTTTCAGTTGCAAACTCCATTCCATACATATATATGGGGAGGTACTAGCTCCAACTCGGTTTGACAGTGAAAACTGCAGGAACTTCAAACCGGCACTAGGAAACAGACTGAGAAAGCAGAGAAAAAGTGTCTCCTGCAACCCGTTCCCTTGGTGCTAGATGAACGAACGTCTCTCCACTTGCTCAGTTCTGAGAGATAAGTGTGTGTGAAAGCCGTCCTTCACCTAGCTTGTTGGGAACACAAAGTTTCTTTTCAGTTGCAAACTACATTCCATACATATATATGGGGAGGTACTAGCTCCAACTCGGTTTGACAGTGAAAACTGCAGGAACGTCAAACCGGCACTAGGAAACAGACTGAGGAAGCAGAGAAAAAGTGTCCCCTGCAAACCGTTCCCTTGGTGCTAGATGAACGAACGTCTCTCCACTTGCTCAGTTCTGACAGATAAGTCTGTGTGAAAGCCGTCCTTCACCTAGATTGTTGGGAACACAAAGTTTCTTTTCAGATGCAAACACCATTCCATACATATATATGGGGAAGTACAAGCTCCAACTCGGTTTTACATTGAAAACTGCAGGAACATCAAACCGGCACTAGGAAACAGACTGAGGAAGCAGAGAAAAAGTTTCTCCAGCAACCCGTTCCCTTGGTGCTAGATGAACGAACGTCTCTCCACTTCCTCAGTTCTGAGAGATAAGTGTGTGTTAAAGCCGTCCTTCACCTAGCTTGTTGGGAACACAAAGTTTCTTTTCAGTTGCAAACTCCATTCCATACGTATATATGGGGAGGTACTAGCTCCAAATCGGTTTTACAGTGAAAACTGCAGGAACTTCAAACTGGCACTAGGAAACAGACTGAGAAAGCAGAGAAAAAGTGTCTCCTGCAACCCGTTCCCTTGGTGCTAGATGAACGAACGTCTCTCCACTTGCACAGTTCTGAGAGTTAAGTGTGTGTGAAAGCCGTCCTTCACCTAGCTTCTTGGGAACACAAAGTTTCTTTTCAGTTGCAAACTCCATTCCATACATATATATGGGGAGGTACTAGCTCCAACTCGGTTTCACAGTGAAAACTGCAGGAACTTCAAACCGGCACTAGGAAACAGACTGAGAAACAGAGAAAAAGTGTCCCCTGCAACCCGTTCCCTTGGTGCTAGATGAACGAACGTCTCTCCACTTGCTCAGTTCTGAGAGATAAGTGTGTGTGAAAGCCGTACTTCACCTAGCTTGTTGGGAACACAAAGTTTCTTTTCAGTTGCAAACTCCATTCCATACATATATATGGGGAGGTTCTAGATAAAACACGGTTTGACAGTGAAAACTGCAGGAACTTCAAACCGGCACTAGGAAACAGACTGAGAAAGCAGAGAAAAAGTGTCTCCTGCAACCCGTTCCCTTGGTGCTAGATGAACGAACGTCTCTCCACTTGCTCAGTTCTGAGAGATAAGTGTGTGTGAAAGAAGTCCTTCACCTAGCTTGTTGGGAACACAAAGTTTCTTTTCAGTTGCAAACTCCATTCCATACATATATATGGGGAGGTACTAGCTCCAACTCGGTTTTACAGTGAAAACTGCAGGAACTTCAAACCGGCACTATGAAACAGACTGAGAAAGCAGAGAAAAAGTGTCTCCTGCAACCCGTTCCGTTGGTGCTAGATGAACGAACGTCTCTCCACTTGCTCAGTTATGAGAGATAAGTGTGTGTGAAAGCAGTCCTTCACCTAGCTTGTTGGGAACACAAAGTTTCTTTTCAGTTGCATACTCCATTCCATACATATATATGGGGAGGTAGAAGCTCTAACTCGGTTTTACAGTGAAAACTGCAGGAACTTCAAACCGGCACTAGGAAACAGACCGAGAAAGCAGAGAAAAAGTGTCTCCTGCAACCCGTTCCCTTGGTGCTAGATGAACGAACGTCTCTCCACTTGCTCAGTTCTGAGAGATAATTGTGTGTGAAAGCCGTCCTTCACATAGCTTGTTGGGAACACAAAGTTCCTTTTCAGTTGCAAACTCCATTCCATACATATATATGGGGAGGTACTAGATAAAACTCGGTTTTACAGTGAAAACTGCAGGAACTTCAAACCGGCACTAGGAAACAGACTGAGAAAGCAGAGAAAAAGTGTCTCCTGCAACCCGTTCCCTTGGTGCTAGATGAACGAACGTCTCTCCACTTGCTCAGTTCTGAGAGATAAGTGTGTGTGAAAGCCGTCCTTCACCTAGCTTGTTGGGAACACAAAGTTTCTTTTCAGTTGCAAACTCCATTCCATACATATATATGGGGAGGTAATAGCTCCAACAAGGTTTGACAGTGAAAACTTCAGGAACTTCAAACCGGCACTAGGAAACAGACTGAGAAAGCAGAGAAAAAGTGTCTCCTGCAACCCGTTCCCTTGGTGCAAGATGAACGAACGTCTCTCCACTTGCTCAGTTCTGAGAGATAAGTGTGTGTGAAAGCCGTCCTTCACCTAGCTTGTTGGGAACACAAAGTTTCTTTTCAGTTGCAAACTCCATTCCATACACATATATGTGGAGGTACTAGCTCCAACTCTGTTTGACAGTGAAAATGCAGGAACTTCAAACCGGCACTAGGAAACAGACTGAGAAATCAGAGAAAAAGTGTCCACTGCAACCCGTTCCCTTGGTGCTACATGAACGAACATCTGTCCACTTGCTCAGTTCTGATTGATAAGTGTGTGTGAAAGCCGTCCTTCACATAGCTTGTTGGGAACACAAAGTTTCTTTTCAGTTTCAAACTCCATTCCATATATATATAGGGGGAGGTAGAAGCTCCAACTCTGTTTGACAGTGAAAACTGCAGGAACTTCAAACCGGCACTAGGAAACAGACTGAGGAAGCAGAGAAAAAGTGTCTCCTGCAACCCGTTCCCTTGGTGCTAGATGAACGAACGTCTCTCCACTTGCTCAGTTCTGAGAGATAAGTGTGTGTGAAAGCCGTCCTTCACCTAGCTTGTTGGGAACACAAAGTTTCTTTTCAGTTGCAAACTCCATTCCATACATATATATGGGGATTTACTAGCTCCAACTCGGTTTTACAGTGAAAACTGCAGGAACTTCAAACCGGCACTAGGAAACAGACTGAGAAAGCAGAGAAAAAGTGTCTCCTGCAACCCGTTCCCTTGGTGCTAGATGAACGAACGTCTCTCCACTTGCTCAGTTCTGAGAGATAAGTGTGTGTTAAAGCCGTCCTTCACCTATCTTGCTGGGAACACAAAGTTTCTTTTCAGTTGCAAACTCCATTCCATACGTATATATGGGGAGGTACTAGCTCCAAATCGGTTTTACAGTGAAAACTGCAGGAACTTCAAACTGGCACTAGGAAACAGACTGAGAAAGCAGAGAAAAAGTGTCTACTGCAACCCGTTCCCTTGGTGCTAGATGAACGAACGTCTCTCCACTTGCTCTGTTCTGAGAGAGAAGTGTGTGTGAAAGCCGTCCTTCACCTAGCTTGTTGGGAACACAAAGTTCTTTTCAGTTGCAAACTCCATTCCATACATATATATGCGGAGGTACTAGCTCCAACTCGGTTTTACAGTGAAAACTGCAGGAACTTCAAACCGGCACTAGGAAACAGTCTGAGAAAGCAGAGAAAAAGTGTCTCATGCAACCCGTTCCCTTGGTGCTAGATGAACGAACGTCTCTCCACTTGCTCAGTTCTGAGAGATAAGTGTGTGTGAAAGCCGTACTTCACCTAGCTTTTTGGGAACACAAAGTTTCTTTTCAGTTGCAAACTCCATTCCATACATATATATGGGGAGGTACTAGCTCCAACTCGGTTTGACAGTGAAAACTGCAGGAACTTCAAACCGGCACTAGGAAACAGACTGAGAAAGCAGAGAAAAAGTGTCTCCTGCAACCCGTTCCCTTGGTGCTAGATGAACGAACGTCTCTCCACTTGCTCAGTTCTGAGAGATAAGTGTGTGTGAAAGCCGTCCTTCACCTAGCTTGTTGGGAACACAAAGTTTCTTTTCAGTTGCAAACTACATTCCATACATATATATGGGGAGGTACTAGCTCCAACTCGGTTTGACAGTGAAAACTGCAGGAACTTCAAACCGGCACTAGGAAACAGACTGAGGAAGCAGAGAAAAAGTGTCCCCTGCAAACCGTTCCCTTGGTGCTAGATGAACGAACGTCTCTCCACTTGCTCAGTTCTGACAGATAAGTCTGTGTGAAAGCCGTCCTTCACCTAGATTGTTGGGAACACAAAGTTTCTTTTCAGATGCAAACACCATTCCATACATATATATGGGGAAGTACAAGCTCCAACTCGGTTTTACATTGAAAACTGCAGGAACATCAAACCGGCACTAGGAAACAGACTGAGGAAGCAGAGAAAAAGTTTCTCCAGCAACCCGTTCCCTTGGTGCTAGATGAACGAACGTCTCTCCACTTCCTCAGTTCTGAGAGATAAGTGTGTGTTAAAGCCGTCCTTCACCTAGCTTGTTGGGAACACAAAGTTTCTTTTCAGTTGCAAACTCCATTCCATACGTATATATGGGGAGGTACTAGCTCCAAATCGGTTTTACAGTGAAAACTGCAGGAACTTCAAACTGGCACTAGGAAACAGACTGAGAAAGCAGAGAAAAAGTGTCTCCTGCAACCCGTTCCCTTGGTGCTAGATGAACGAACGTCTCTCCACTTGCAAAGTTCTGAGAGTTAAGTGTGTGTGAAAGCCGTCCTTCACCTAGCTTCTTGGGAACACAAAGTTTCTTTTCAGTTGCAAACTCCATTCCATACATATATATGGGGAGGTACTAGCTCCAACTCGGTTTCACAGTGAAAACTGCAGGAACTTCAAACCGGCACTAGGAAACAGACTGAGAAACAGAGAAAAAGTGTCCCCTGCAACCCGTTCCCTTGGTGCTAGATGAACGAACGTCCCTCCACTTGCTCAGTTCTGAGAGATAAGTGTGTGTGAAAGCCGTACTTCACCTAGCTTGTTGGGAACACAAAGTTTCTTTTCAGTTGCAAACTCCATTCCATACATATATATGGGGAGGTTCTAGATAAAACACGGTTTGACAGTGAAAACTGCAGGAACTTCAAACCGGCACTAGGAAACAGACTGAGAAAGCAGAGAAAAAGTGTCTCCTGCAACCCGTTCCCTTGGTGCTAGATGAACGAACGTCTCTCCACTTGCTCAGTTCTGAGAGATAAGTGTGTGTGAAAGAAGTCCTTCACCTAGCTTGTTGGGAACACAAAGTTTCTTTTCAGTTGCAAACTCCATTCCATACATATATATGGGGAGGTACTAGCTCCAACTCGGTTTTACAGTGAAAACTGCAGGAACTTCAAACCGGCACTATGAAACAGACTGAGAAAGCAGAGAAAAAGTGTCTCCTGCAACCCGTTCCGTTGGTGCTAGATGAACGAACGTCTCTCCACTTGCTCAGTTATGAGAGATAAGTGTGTGTGAAAGCAGTCCTTCACCTAGCTTGTTGGGAACACAAAGTTTCTTTTCAGTTGCATACTCCATTCCATACATATATATGGGGAGGTAGAAGCTCTAACTCGGTTTTACAGTGAAAACTGCAGGAACTTCAAACCGGCACTAGGAAACAGACCGAGAAAGCAGAGAATAAGTGTCTCCTGCAACCCGTTCCCTTGGTGCTAGATGAACGAACGTCTCTCCACTTGCTCAGTTCTGAGAGATAATTGTGTGTGAAAGCCGTCCTTCACATAGCTTGTTGGGAACACAAAGTTCCTTTTCAGTTCCAAACTCCATTCCATACATATATATGGGGAGGTACTAGATAAAACTCGGTTTTACAGTGAAAACTGCAGGAACTTCAAACCGGCACTAGGAAACAGACTGAGAAAGCAGAGAAAAAGTGTCTCCTGCAACCCGTTCCCTTGGTGCTAGATGAACGAACGTCTCTCCACTTGCTCAGTTCTGAGAGATAAGTGTGTGTGAAAGCCGTCCTTCACCTAGCTTGTTGGGAACACAAAGTTCCTTTTCAGTTGCAAACTCCATTCCATACATATATATGGGGAGGTAATAGCTCCAACACGGTTTGACAGTGAAAACTTCAGGAACTTCAAACCGGCACTAGGAAACAGACTGAGAAAGCAGAGAAAAAGTGTCTCCTGCAACCCGTTCCCTTGGTGCAAGATGAACGAACGTCTCTCCACTTGCTCAGTTCTGAGAGATAAGTGTGTGTGAAAGCCGTCCTTCACCTAGCTTGTTGGGAACACAAAGTTTCTTTTCAGTTGCAAACTCCATTCCATACACATATATGTGGAGGTACTAGCTCCAACTCTGTTTGACAGTGAAAATGCAGGAACTTCAAACCGGCACTAGGAAACAGACTGAGAAATCAGAGAAAAAGTGTCCACTGCAACCCGTTCCCTTGGTGCTACATGAACGAACATCTGTCCAATTGCTCAGTTCTGATTGATAAGTGTGTGTGAAAGCCGTCCTTCACATAGCTTGTTGGGAACACAAAGTTTCTTTTCAGTTTCAAACTCCATTCCATATATATATAGGGGGAGGTAGAAGCTCCAACTCTGTTTGACAGTGAAAACTGCAGGAACTTCAAACCGGCACTAGGAAACAGACTGAGGAAGCAGAGAAAAAGTGTCTCCTGCAACCCGTTCCCTTGGTGCTAGATGAACGAACGTCTCTCCACTTGCTCAGTTCTGAGAGATAAGTGTGTGTGAAAGCCGTCCTTCACCTAGCTTGTTGGGAACACAAAGTTTCTTTTCAGTTGCAAACTCCATTCCATACATATATATGGGGATTTACTAGCTCCAACTCGGTTTTACAGTGAAAACTGCAGGAACTTCAAACCGGCACTAGGAAACAGACTGAGAAAGCAGAGAAAAAGTGTCTCCTGCAACCCGTTCCCTTGGTGCTAGATGAACGAACGTCTCTCCACTTGCTCAGTTCTGAGAGATAAGTGTGTGTTAAAGCCGTCCTTCACCTATCTTGCTGGGAACACAAAGTTTCTTTTCAGTTGCAAACTCCATTCCATACGTATATATGGGGAGGTACTAGCTCCAAATCGGTTTTACAGTGAAAACTGCAGGAACTTCAAACTGGCACTAGGAAACAGACTGAGAAAGCAGAGAAAAAGTGTCTACTGCAACCCGTTCCCTTGGTGCTAGATGAACGAACGTCTCTCCACTTGCTCAGTTCTGAGAGATAAGTGTGTGTGAAAGCCGTCCTTCACCTAGCTTCTTGGGAACACAAAGTTTCTTTTCAGTTGCAAACTACATTCCATACATATATATGGGGAGGTACTAGCTCCAACTCGGTTTGACAGTGAAAACTGCAGGAACTTCAAACCGGCACTAGGAAACAGACTGAGAAACAGAGAAAAAGTGTCTCCTGCAACCCGTTCCCTTGGTGCTAGATGAACGAACGTCTCTCCACTTGCTCAGTTCTGAGAGATAAGTGTGTGTGAAAGCCGTACTTCACCTAGCTTGTTGGGAACACAAAGTTTCTTTTCAGTTGCAAACTCCATTCCATACATATATATGGGGAGGTACTAGCTCCAACTCGGTTTGACAGTGAAAACTGCAGGAACTTCAAACCGGCACTAGGAAACAGACTGAGGAAGCAGAGAAAAAGTGTCCCCTGCAAACCGTTCCCTTGGTGCTAGATGAACGAACGTCTCTCCACTTGCTCAGTTCTGACAGATAAGTCTGTGTGAAAGCCGTCCTTCACCTAGATTGTTGGGAACACAAAGTTTCTTTTCAGATGCAAACACCATTCCATACATATATATGGGGAAGTACAAGCTCCAACTCGGTTTTACATTGAAAACTGCAGGAACATCAAACCGGCACTAGGAAACAGACTGAGGAAGCAGAGAAAAAGTTTCTCCAGCAACCCGTTCCCTTGGTGCTAGATGAACGAACGTCTCTCCACTTGCTCAGTTCTGAGAGGTAAGTGTGTGTGAAAGCCGTCCTTCACCTACCTTGTTGGGAACACAAAGTTTCTTTTCAGTTGCAAACTCCATTCCATACATATATATGGGGAGGTACTAGCTCCAACTCGGTTTTACAGTGAAAACTGCAGGAACTTCAAACCGGCACTAGGAAACAGACTGAGAAAACAGAGAAAAAGTGTCTCCTGCAACCCGTTCCCTTGGTGCTAGATGAACGAACGTCTCTCCACTTGCTCAGTTCTGAGAGATAAGTGTGTGTGATAGTCGTCCTTCACCTTGCTTGTTGGGAACACAAAGTTTCTTTTCAGTTGCAAACTCCATTCCATACATATATATGGGGAGGTACTAGCTCCAACACTGTTTGACAGTGAAAACTGCAGGAACTTCAAACCGGCACTAGGAAACAGACTAAGAAAGCAGAGAAAAGTGTCTCCTGCAACACGTTCCCTTGGTGCAAGAAGAACGAACGTCTGTCCTCTTGCTCTGTTCTGAGAGACATGTGTGTGTGAAAGCCGTCCTTCACCTAGCTTCTTGAGAACACAAAGTTTCTTTTCAGTTGCAAACTCCATTCCATACATATATATGGGGAGGTAGAAGCTCCAACTCGGTTTTACAGTGAAAACTGCAGGAACTTCAAACCGGCACTAGGAAACAGATTGAGAAAGCAGAGAAAAAGTGTCTCCTGCAACCCGTTCCCTTGGTGCTAGATGAACGAACATCTCTCCACATGCTCAGTTCTGAGAGATAAGTGTGTGTGAAAGCCGTCCTTCACCTAGCTTGTTGGGAACACAAAGTTTCTTTTCAGTTGCAAACTCCTTTCCATAAATACATATGGGGAGGTACATGCTCCAACTCGGTTTTACAGTGAAAACTGCAGTAACTTCAAACCGGCACTAGGAAACAGACTGAGGAAGCAGAGAAAAAGTGTCTCCTGCAACCCGTTCCCTTGGTGCTAGATGAACGAACGTCTCTCCACTTCCTCAGTTCTGAGAGATAAGTGTGTGTGAAAGCCGTCCTTCACCTAGCTTGTTGGGAACACAAAGTTTCTTTTCAGTTGCAAACTCCATTCCATACATATATATGGGGAGGTAATAGCTCCAACTCGGTTTTACAGTGAAAACTGCAGGAACTTCAAACCGGCACTAGGAAATAGACTGAGAAAGCAGAGAAAAAGTGTCTCATGCAACCCGTTCCCTTGGTGCTAGATAAACGAACGTCTCTCCACTTGCTCAGTTCTGAGAGATATTTGTGTGTGAAAGCTGTCCTTCACCTAGCTTTTTGGGAACACAAAGTTTCTTTTCAGTTGCAAACTCCATTCCATACATATATATGGGGAGGTACTAGCTCCAACTCGGTTTTACAGTGAAAACTGCAGGAACTTCAAACCGGCACTAGGAAACAGACTGAGAAAGCTGAGAAAAAGTGTCTCATGCAACCCGTTCCCTTGGTGCTAGATGAACGAACGTCTCTCCACTTGCTCAGTTCTGAGAGATAAGTGTGTGTGAAAGCCGTCCTTCACCTAGCTTTTTGGGAACACAAAGTTTCTTTTCAGTTGCAAACTCCATTCCATACATATATATGGGGAGGTACTAGCTCCAAATCTGTTTGACAGTGAAAACTGCAGGAACTTCAAACCGGCACTAGGAAACAGACTGAGAAAGCAGAGAAAAAGTGTCTCATGCAACCCGTTCCCTTTGTGCTAGATGAACGAACGTCTCTCCACTTGCTCAGTTCTGAGAGATAAGTGTGTGTGAAAGCCGTCCTTCACCTAGCTTTTTGGGAACACAAAGTTTCTTTTCAGTTGCAAACTCCATTCCATACATATATATGGGGAGGTACTAGCTCCAACTCTGTTTGACAGTGAAAACTACAGGAAGTTCAAACCGGCACTAGGAAACAGACTAAGAAAGCAGAGAAAAAGTGTCTCCTGCAACCAGTTCCCTTGGTGCTAGAAGAACGAACGTCTGTCCACTTGCTCTGTTCTGAGAGATATGTGTGTGTGAAATCCGTCCTTCACCTAGCTTCTTGGGAACACAAAGTTTCTTTTCAGTTGCAAACTCCATTCCATACATATATATGGGGAGGAACAAGCTCCAACTCGGTTTTACAGTGAAAACTGCAGGAACTTCAAACCGGCACTAGGAAACAGACTGAGAAAGCAGAGAACAATTGTCTCCTGCAACCCGTTCCCTTGGTGCTAGATGAACGAACGTCTCTCCACTTGCTCAGTTCTGAGAGATAAGTGTGTGTGAAAGCCGTCCTTCACCTACCTTGTTGGGAACACAAAGTTTCTTTTCAGTTGCAAACTCCATTCCATAAATATATATGGGGAGGTACAAACTCCAACTCGGTTTTACAGTGAAAACTGCAGGAACTTCAAACCGGCACTAGGAAACAGACTGAGGAAGCAGAGAAAAAGTTTCTCCTGCAACCCGTTCCCTTGGTGCTAGATGAACGAACGTCCCTCCACTTGCTCAGTTCTGAGAGATAAATGTGTGTGAAAGCCGTCCTTCACCTAGCTTGTTGGGAACACAAAGTTCTTTTCAGTTGCAAACTCCATTCCATACATATATATGCGGAGGTACTAGCTCCAACTCGGTTTGACAGTGAAAACTGCAGGAACTTCAAACCGGCACTAGGAAACAGTCTGAGAAAGCAGAGAAAAAGTGTCTCATGCAACCCGTTCCCTTGGTGCTAGATGAACGAACGTCTCTCCACTTGCTCAGTTCTGAGAGATAAGTGTGTGTGAAAGCCGTCCTTCACCTAGCTTTTTGGGAACACAAAGTTTCTTTTCAGTTGCAAACTCCATTCCATACATATATATGGGGAGGTACTAGCTCCAACTCGGTTTGACAGTGAAAACTGCAGGAACTTCAAACCGGCACTAGGAAACAGACTGAGAAAGCAGAGAAAAAGTGTCTCCTGCAACCCGTTCCCTTGGTGCTAGATGAACGAACGTCTCTCCACTTGCTCAGTTCTGAGAGATAAGTGTGTGTGAAAGCCGTCCTTCACCTAGCTTGTTGGGAACACAAAGTTTCTTTTCAGTTGCAAACTACATTCCATACATATATATGGGGAGGTACAAGCTCCAACTCGGTTTGACAGTGAAAACTGCAGGAACTTCAAACCGGCACTAGGAAACAGAATGAGAAAGCAGAGAAAAAGTGTCTCCTGCAACCCGTTCCCTTGGTGCTAGATGAACGAAAGTCTCTCCACTTGCTCAGTTCTGAGAGATAAGTGTGTGTGAAAGCCGTCCTTCACATAGCTTGTTGGGAACACAAAGTTTCTTTTCAGTTGCAAACTCCATTCCATACATATATATGGGGAGGTACTAGCTCCAACTCGGTTTTACAGTGAAAACTGCAGGAACTTCAAACCGGCACTAGGAAACAGACTGAGAAAGCAGAGAAAAAGTGTCTCCTGCAACCCGTTCCCTTGGTGCTAGATGAACGAACGTCTCTCCACTTGCTCAGTTCTGAGAGATAAGTGTGTGTGAAAGCAGTCCTTCACCTAGCTTGTTGGGAACACAAAGTTTCTTTTCAGTTGCAAACTCCATTCCATACATATATATGGGGAGGTAGAAGCTCTAACTCGGTTTTACAGTGAAAACTGCAGGAACTTCAAAACGGCACTAGGAAACAGACTGAGAAAGCAGAGTAAAAGTGTCTCCTGCAACCCGTTCCCTTGGTGCTAGATGAACGAACGTCTCTCCACTTGCTCAGTTCTGAGAGATAATTGAGTGTGAAAGCCGTCCTTCACCTAGATTGTTGGGAACACAAAGTTTCTTTTCAGTTGCAAACTCCATTCCATAAATATATATGGGGAGGTACAAGCTCCAACTCGGTTTTACAGTGAAAACTGCAGGAACTTCAAACCGGCACTAGGAAACAGACTGAGGAAGCAGAGAAATGTGTCTCCTGCAACCCGTTCCCTTGGTGCTAGATGAACGAACGTCTCTCCACTTCCTCAGTTCTGAGAGATAAGTGTGTGTGAAAGCCGTCCTTCACCTAGCTTGTTGGGAACACAAAGTTTCTTTTCAGTTGCAAACTCCATTCCATATATATATATGGGGAGGTACTAGCTCCAACTCGGTTTTACAGTGAAAACTGCAGGAACTTCAAACCGGCACTAGGAAACAGACTGAGAAAGCAGAGAAAAAGTGTCTCATGCAACCCGTTCCCTTGGTGCTAGATGAACGAACGTCTCTCCACTTGCTCAGTTCTGAGAGATAAGTGTGTGTGAAAGCCGTCCTTCACCTAGCTTGTTGGGAACACAAAGTTTCTTTTCAGTTGCAAACTCCATTCCATACATATATATGGGGAGGTACTAGCTCCAACTCGGTTTGACAGTGAAAACTGCAGGAACTTCAAACCGACACTAGGAAACAGACTGAGAAAGCAGAGAAAAAGTGTCTCATGCAACCCGTTCCCTTGGTGCTAGATGAACGAACGTCTCTCCACTTGCTCAGTTCTGAGAGATAAGTGTGTGTGAAAGCCGTCCTTCACCTAGCTTGTTGGGAACACAAAGTTTCTTTTCAGTTGCAAACTCCATTCCATACATATATATGGGGAGGTACTAGCTCCAACTCGGTTTCACAGTGAAAACTGCAGGAACTTCAAACCGGCACTAGGAAACAGACTAATAAAGCAGAGAAAAAGTGTCTCCTGCAACCAGTTCCCTTGGTGCTAGAAGAACGAACGTCTGTCCCCTTGCTCTGTTCTGAGAGATATGTGTGTGTGAAAGCCGTTCTTCACCTAGCTTCTTGGGAACACAAAGTTTCTTTTCAGTTGCAAACTCCATTCCATACATATATATGGGGAGGTACTAGCTCCAACTCGGTTTGACAGTGAAAACTGCAGGAACTTCAAACCGGCACTAGGAAACAGACTGAGAAAGCAGAGAAAAAGTGGCTCCTGCAACCCGTTCCCTTGGTGCTAGATGAACGAACGTCTCTCCACTTGCTCAGTTCTGAGAGATAAGTGTGTGTGAAAGCCGTCCTTCACCTAGCTTTTTGGGAACACAAAGTTTCTTTTCAGTTGCAAACTCCATTCCATACATATATATGGGGAGGTACTAGCTCCAACTCGGTTTGACAGTGAAAACTGCAGGAACTTCAAACCGGCACTAGGAAACAGAATCAGAAAGCAGAGAAAAAGTGTCTCCTGAAACCCGTTCCCTTGGTGCTAGATGAACGAACGTCTCTCCACTTGCTCAGTTCTGAGAGATAAGTGTGTGTGAAAGCCGTCCTTCACCTAGCTTGTTGGGAACACAATGTTTCTTTTCAGTTGCAAACTCCATTCCATACATATATATGGGGAGGTACTAGCTCCAACTCGGTTTTACAGTGAAAACTGCAGGAACTTCAAACTGGCACTAGGAAACAGACTGAGAAAGCAGAGAAAAAGTGTCTCCTGCAACCCGTTCCCTTGGTGCTAGATGAACGAACGTCTCTCCACTTGCTCAGTTCTGAGAGATAAGTGTGTGTGAAAGAAGTCCTTCACCTAGCTTGTTGGGAACACAAAGTTTCTTTTCAGTTGCAAACTCCATTCCATACGTATATATGGGGAGGTAGAAGCTCTAACTCGGTTTTACAGTGAAAATTGCAGGAACGTCAAACCGGCACTAGGAAACAGACTGAGAAAGCAGAGAAAAAGTGTCTCCTGCAACCCGTTCCCTTGGTGCTAGATGAACGAACGTCTCTCCACTTGCTCAGTTCTGAGAGATATGTGTGTGTGAAAGCCGTCCTTCACCTAGCTTCTTGGGAACACAAAGTTTCTTTTCAGTTGCAAACTCCATTCCATACATATATATGGGGAGGTAGAAGCTCCAACTCGGTTTTACAGTGAAAACTTCAGGAACTTCAAACCGGCACTAGGAAACAGACTGAGAAAGCAGAGAAAAAGTGTCTCCTGCAACCCGTTCCCTTGGTGCTAGATGAACGAACGTCTCTCCACTTGCTCTGTTCTGAGAGATATGTGTGTGTGAAAGCCGTCCTTCACCTAGCTTCTTGGGAACACAAAGTTTCTTTTCAGTTGCAAACTCCATTCCATACATATATATGGGGAGGTACTAGCTCCAAATCGGTTTTACAGTGAAAACTGCAGGAACTTCAAACCGGCATTAGGAAACAGACTGAGAAAGCAGAGAAAAAGTGTCTCCTGCAACCCGTTCCCTTGGTGCTAGATGAACGAACGTCTCTCCACTTGCTCAGTTCTGAGAGATAAGTGTGTGTGAAAGAAGTCCTTCACCTAGCTTGTTGGGAACACAAAGTTTTTTTTCAGTTGCAAACTCCATTCCATACGTATATATGGGGAGGTACTAGCTCCAAATCGGTTTTACAGTGAAAACTGCAGGAACTTCAAACTGGCACTAGGAAACAGACTGAGAAAGCAGAGAAAAAGTGTCTCCTGCAACCCGTTCCCTTGGTGCTAGATGAACGAACGTCTCTCCACTTGCTCAGTTCTGAGAGATAAGTGTGTGTGAAAGCAGTCATTCACCTAGCTTGTTGGGAACACAAAGTTTCTTTTCATTTGCAAACTCCATTCCATACGTATATATGGGGAGGTAGAAGCTCTAACTCGGTTTTACAGTGAAAATTGCAGGAACGTCAAACCGGCACTAGGAAACAGACTGAGAAAGCAGAGAAAAAGTGTCTCCTGCAACCCGTTCCCTTGGTGCTAGATGAACGAACGTCTCTCCACTTGCTCAGTTCTGAGAGATAAGTGTGTGTGAAAGCCGTCCTTCACCTAGCTTCTTGGGAACACAAAGTTTCTTTTCAGTTGCAAACTCCATTCCATACATATATATGGGGAGGTAGAAGCTCCAATTCGGTTTGACAGTGAAAACTTCAGGAACTTCAAACCGGCACTAGGAAACAGACTGAGAAAGCAGAGAAAAAGTGTCTCCTGCAACCCGTTCCCTTGGTGCTAGATGAACGAACGTCTCTCCACTTGCTCTGTTCTGAGAGATATGTGTGTGTGAAAGCCGTCCTTCACCTAGCTTCTTGGGAACACAAAGTTTCTTTTCAGTTGCAAACTCCATTCCATACATATATATGGGGAGGTACTAGCTCCAAATCTGTTTTACAGTGAAAACTGCAGGAACTTCAAACCGGCACTAGGAAACAGACTGAGAAAGCAGAGAAAAAGTGTCTCCTGCAACCCGTTCCCTTGGTGCTAGATGAACGAACGTCTCTCCACTTGCTCAGTTCTGAGAGATAAGTGTGTGTGAAAGAAGTCCTTCACCTAGCTTGTTGGGAACACAAAGTTTCTTTTCAGTTGCAAACTCCATTCCATACGTATATATGGGGAGGTACTAGCTCCAAATCGGTTTTACAGTGAAAACTGCAGGAACTTCAAACTGGCACTAGGAAACAGACTGAGAAAGCAGAGAAAAAGTGGCTCCTGCAACCCGTTCCCTTGGTGCTAGATGAACGAACGTCTCTCCACTTGCTCAGTTCTGAGAGATAAGTGTGTGTGAAAGCCGTCCTTCACCTAGCTTTTTGGGAACACAAAGTTTCTTTTCAGTTGCAAACTCCATTCCATACATATATATGGGGAGGTACTAGCTCCAACTCGGTTTGACAGTGAAAACTGCAGGAACTTCAAACCGGCACTAGGAAACAGAATCAGAAAGCAGAGAAAAAGTGTCTCCTGCAACCCGTTCCCTTGGTGCTAGATGAACGAACGTCTCTCCACTTGCTCAGTTCTGAGAGATAAGTGTGTGTGAAAGCCGTCCTTCACCTAGCTTGTTGGGAACACAAAGTTTCTTTTCAGTTGCAAACTCCATTCCATACATATATATGGGGAGGTACTAGCTCCAACTCGGTTTTACAGTGAAAACTGCAGGAACTTCAAACCGGCACTAGGAAACAGACTGAGAAAGCAGAGAAAAAGTGTCTCCTGCAACCCGTTCCCTTGGTGCTAGATGAACGAACGTCTCTCCACTTGCTCAGTTCTGAGAGATAAGTGTGTGTGAAAGCAGTCATTCACCTAGCTTGTTGGGAACACAAAGTTTCTTTTCAGTTGCAAACTCCATTCCATACATATATATGGGGAGGTAGAAGCTCTAACTCGGTTTTACAGTGAAAATTGCAGGAACGTCAAACCGGCACTAGGAAACAGACTGAGAAAGCAGAGAAAAAGTGTCTCCTGCAACCCGTTCCCTTGGTGCTAGATGAACGAACGTCTCTCCACTTGCTCAGTTCTGAGAGGTATGTGTGTGTGAAAGCCGTCCTTCACCTAGCTTCTTGGGAACACAAAGTTTCTTTTCAGTTGCAAACTCCATTCCATACATATATATGGGGAGGTAGAAGCTCCAACTAGGTTTCACAGTGAAAACTTCAGGAACTTCAAACCGGCAGTAGGAAACATACTGAGAAAGCAGAGAAAAAGTGTCTCCTGCAACCCGTTTCCTTGGTGCTAGATGAACGAACGTCTCTCCACTTGCTCTGTTCTGAGAGATATGTGTGTGTGAAAGCCGTCCTTCACCTAGCTTCTTGGGAACACAAAGTTTCTTTTCAGTTGCAAACTCCATTCCATACATATATATGGGGAGGTACTAGCTCCAACTCTGTTTGACAGTGAAAACTACAGGAAGTTCAAACCGGCACTAGGAAACAGACTAAGAAAGCAGAGAAAAAGTGTCTCCTGCAACCAGTTCCCTTGGTGCTAGAAGAACGAACGTCTGTCCACTTGCTCTGTTCTGAGAGATATGTGTGTGTGAAATCCGTCCTTCACCTAGCTTCTTGGGAACACAAAGTTTCTTTTCAGTTGCAAACTCCATTCCATACATATATATGGGGAGGAACAAGCTCCAACTCGGTTTTACAGTGAAAACTGCAGGAACTTCAAACCGGCACTAGGAAACAGACTGAGAAAGCAGAGAACAATTGTCTCCTGCAACCCGTTCCCTTGGTGCTAGATGAACGAACGTCTCTCCACTTGCTCAGTTCTGAGAGATAAGTGTGTGTGAAAGCCGTCCTTCACCTACCTTGTTGGGAACACAAAGTTTCTTTTCAGTTGCAAACTCCATTCCATAAATATATATGGGGAGGTACAAACTCCAACTCGGTTTTACAGTGAAAACTGCAGGAACTTCAAACCGGCACTAGGAAACAGACTGAGGAAGCAGAGAAAAAGTTTCTCCTGCAACCCGTTCCCTTGGTGCTAGATGAACGAACGTCCCTCCACTTGCTCAGTTCTGAGAGATAAATGTGTGTGAAAGCCGTCCTTCACCTAGCTTGTTGGGAACACAAAGTTCTTTTCAGTTGCAAACTCCATTCCATACATATATATGCGGAGGTACTAGCTCCAACTCGGTTTGACAGTGAAAACTGCAGGAACTTCAAACCGGCACTAGGAAACAGTCTGAGAAAGCAGAGAAAAAGTGTCTCATGCAACCCGTTCCCTTGGTGCTAGATGAACGAACGTCTCTCCACTTGCTCAGTTCTGAGAGATAAGTGTGTGTGAAAGCCGTCCTTCACCTAGCTTTTTGGGAACACAAAGTTTCTTTTCAGTTGCAAACTCCATTCCATACATATATATGGGGAGGTACTAGCTCCAACTCGGTTTGACAGTGAAAACTGCAGGAACTTCAAACCGGCACTAGGAAACAGACTGAGAAAGCAGAGAAAAAGTGTCTCCTGCAACCCGTTCCCTTGGTGCTAGATGAACGAACGTCTCTCCACTTGCTCAGTTCTGAGAGATAAGTGTGTGTGAAAGCCGTCCTTCACCTAGCTTGTTGGGAACACAAAGTTTCTTTTCAGTTGCAAACTACATTCCATACATATATATGGGGAGGTACAAGCTCCAACTCGGTTTGACAGTGAAAACTGCAGGAACTTCAAACCGGCACTAGGAAACAGAATGAGAAAGCAGAGAAAAAGTGTCTCCTGCAACCCGTTCCCTTGGTGCTAGATGAACGAAAGTCTCTCCACTTGCTCAGTTCTGAGAGATAAGTGTGTGTGAAAGCCGTCCTTCACATAGCTTGTTGGGAACACAAAGTTTCTTTTCAGTTGCAAACTCCATTCCATACATATATATGGGGAGGTACTAGCTCCAACTCGGTTTTACAGTGAAAACTGCAGGAACTTCAAACCGGCACTAGGAAACAGACTGAGAAAGCAGAGAAAAAGTGTCTCCTGCAACCCGTTCCCTTGGTGCTAGATGAACGAACGTCTCTCCACTTGCTCAGTTCTGAGAGATAAGTGTGTGTGAAAGCAGTCCTTCACCTAGCTTGTTGGGAACACAAAGTTTCTTTTCAGTTGCAAACTCCATTCCATACATATATATGGGGAGGTAGAAGCTCTAACTCGGTTTTACAGTGAAAACTGCAGGAACTTCAAAACGGCACTAGGAAACAGACTGAGAAAGCAGAGTAAAAGTGTCTCCTGCAACCCGTTCCCTTGGTGCTAGATGAACGAACGTCTCTCCACTTGCTCAGTTCTGAGAGATAATTGAGTGTGAAAGCCGTCCTTCACCTAGATTGTTGGGAACACAAAGTTTCTTTTCAGTTGCAAACTCCATTCCATAAATATATATGGGGAGGTACAAGCTCCAACTCGGTTTTACAGTGAAAACTGCAGGAACTTCAAACCGGCACTAGGAAACAGACTGAGGAAGCAGAGAAATGTGTCTCCTGCAACCCGTTCCCTTGGTGCTAGATGAACGAACGTCTCTCCACTTCCTCAGTTCTGAGAGATAAGTGTGTGTGAAAGCCGTCCTTCACCTAGCTTGTTGGGAACACAAAGTTTCTTTTCAGTTGCAAACTCCATTCCATATATATATATGGGGAGGTACTAGCTCCAACTCGGTTTTACAGTGAAAACTGCAGGAACTTCAAACCGGCACTAGGAAACAGACTGAGAAAGCAGAGAAAAAGTGTCTCATGCAACCCGTTCCCTTGGTGCTAGATGAACGAACGTCTCTCCACTTGCTCAGTTCTGAGAGATAAGTGTGTGTGAAAGCCGTCCTTCACCTAGCTTGTTGGGAACACAAAGTTTCTTTTCAGTTGCAAACTCCATTCCATACATATATATGGGGAGGTACTAGCTCCAACTCGGTTTGACAGTGAAAACTGCAGGAACTTCAAACCGACACTAGGAAACAGACTGAGAAAGCAGAGAAAAAGTGTCTCATGCAACCCGTTCCCTTGGTGCTAGATGAACGAACGTCTCTCCACTTGCTCAGTTCTGAGAGATAAGTGTGTGTGAAAGCCGTCCTTCACCTAGCTTGTTGGGAACACAAAGTTTCTTTTCAGTTGCAAACTCCATTCCATACATATATATGGGGAGGTACTAGCTCCAACTCGGTTTCACAGTGAAAACTGCAGGAACTTCAAACCGGCACTAGGAAACAGACTAATAAAGCAGAGAAAAAGTGTCTCCTGCAACCAGTTCCCTTGGTGCTAGAAGAACGAACGTCTGTCCCCTTGCTCTGTTCTGAGAGATATGTGTGTGTGAAAGCCGTTCTTCACCTAGCTTCTTGGGAACACAAAGTTTCTTTTCAGTTGCAAACTCCATTCCATACATATATATGGGGAGGTACTAGCTCCAACTCGGTTTGACAGTGAAAACTGCAGGAACTTCAAACCGGCACTAGGAAACAGACTGAGAAAGCAGAGAAAAAGTGGCTCCTGCAACCCGTTCCCTTGGTGCTAGATGAACGAACGTCTCTCCACTTGCTCAGTTCTGAGAGATAAGTGTGTGTGAAAGCCGTCCTTCACCTAGCTTTTTGGGAACACAAAGTTTCTTTTCAGTTGCAAACTCCATTCCATACATATATATGGGGAGGTACTAGCTCCAACTCGGTTTGACAGTGAAAACTGCAGGAACTTCAAACCGGCACTAGGAAACAGAATCAGAAAGCAGAGAAAAAGTGTCTCCTGAAACCCGTTCCCTTGGTGCTAGATGAACGAACGTCTCTCCACTTGCTCAGTTCTGAGAGATAAGTGTGTGTGAAAGCCGTCCTTCACCTAGCTTGTTGGGAACACAATGTTTCTTTTCAGTTGCAAACTCCATTCCATACATATATATGGGGAGGTACTAGCTCCAACTCGGTTTTACAGTGAAAACTGCAGGAACTTCAAACTGGCACTAGGAAACAGACTGAGAAAGCAGAGAAAAAGTGTCTCCTGCAACCCGTTCCCTTGGTGCTAGATGAACGAACGTCTCTCCACTTGCTCAGTTCTGAGAGATAAGTGTGTGTGAAAGCAGTCATTCACCTAGCTTGTTGGGAACACAAAGTTTCTTTTCAGTTGCAAACTCCATTCCATACATATATATGGGGAGGTAGAAGCTCTAACTCGGTTTTACAGTGAAAATTGCAGGAACGTCAAACCGGCACTAGGAAACAGACTGAGAAAGCAGAGAAAAAGTGTCTCCTGCAACCCGTTCCCTTGGTGCTAGATGAACGAACGTCTCTCCACTTGCTCAGTTCTGAGAGATATGTGTGTGTGAAAGCCGTCCTTCACCTAGCTTCTTGGGAACACAAAGTTTCTTTTCAGTTGCAAACTCCATTCCATACATATATATGGGGAGGTAGAAGCTCCAACTCGGTTTGACAGTGAAAACTTCAGGAACTTCAAACCGGCACTAGGAAACAGACTGAGAAAGCAGAGAAAAAGTGTCTCCTGCAACCCGTTCCCTTGGTGCTAGATGAACGAACGTCTCTCCACTTGCTCTGTTCTGAGAGATATGTGTGTGTGAAAGCCGTCCTTCACCTAGCTTCTTGGGAACACAAAGTTTCTTTTCAGTTGCAAACTCCATTCCATACATATATATGGGGAGTTACTAGCTCCAAATCGGTTTTACAGTGAAAACTGCAGGAACTTCAAACCGGCATTAGGAAACAGACTGAGAAAGCAGAGAAAAAGTGTCTCCTGCAACCCGTTCCCTTGGTGCTAGATGAACGAACGTCTCTCCACTTGCTCAGTTCTGAGAGATAAGTGTGTGTGAAAGAAGTCCTTCACCTAGCTTGTTGGGAACACAAAGTTTCTTTTCAGTTGCAAACTCCATTCCATACGTATATATGGGGAGGTACTAGCTCCAAATCGGTTTTACAGTGAAAACTGCAGGAACTTCAAACTGGCACTAGGAAACAGACTGAGAAAGCAGAGAAAAAGTGTCTCCTGCAACCCGTTCCCTTGGTGCTAGATGAACGAACGTCTCTCCACTTGCTCAGTTCTGAGAGATAAGTGTGTGTGAAAGCAGTCATTCACCTAGCTTGTTGGGAACACAAAGTTTCTTTTCATTTGCAAACTCCATTCCATACGTATATATGGGGAGGTAGAAGCTCTAACTCGGTTTTACAGTGAAAATTGCAGGAACGTCAAACCGGCACTAGGAAACAGACTGAGAAAGCAGAGAAAAAGTGTCTCCTGCAACCCGTTCCCTTGGTGCTAGATGAACGAACGTCTCTCCACTTGCTCAGTTCTGAGAGATATGTGTGTGTGAAAGCCGTCCTTCACCTAGCTTCTTGGGAACACAAAGTTTCTTTTCAGTTGCAAACTCCATTCCATACATATATATGGGGAGGTAGAAGCTCCAACTCGGTTTTACAGTGAAAACTTCAGGAACTTCAAACCGGCACTAGGAAACAGACTGAGAAAGCAGAGAAAAAGTGTCTCCTGCAACCCGTTCCCTTGGTGCTAGATGAACGAACGTCTCTCCACTTGCTCTGTTCTGAGAGATATGTGTGTGTGAAAGCCGTCCTTCACCTAGCTTCTTGGGAACACAAAGTTTCTTTTCAGTTGCAAACTCCATTCCATACATATATATGGGGAGGTACTAGCTCCAAATCGGTTTTACAGTGAAAACTGCAGGAACTTCAAACCGGCATTAGGAAACAGACTGAGAAAGCAGAGAAAAAGTGTCTCCTGCAACCCGTTCCCTTGGTGCTAGATGAACGAACGTCTCTCCACTTGCTCAGTTCTGAGAGATAAGTGTGTGTGAAAGAAGTCCTTCACCTAGCTTGTTGGGAACACAAAGTTTTTTTTCAGTTGCAAACTCCATTCCATACGTATATATGGGGAGGTACTAGCTCCAAATCGGTTTTACAGTGAAAACTGCAGGAACTTCAAACTGGCACTAGGAAACAGACTGAGAAAGCAGAGAAAAAGTGTCTCCTGCAACCCGTTCCCTTGGTGCTAGATGAACGAACGTCTCTCCACTTGCTCAGTTCTGAGAGATAAGTGTGTGTGAAAGCAGTCATTCACCTAGCTTGTTGGGAACACAAAGTTTCTTTTCATTTGCAAACTCCATTCCATACGTATATATGGGGAGGTAGAAGCTCTAACTCGGTTTTACAGTGAAAATTGCAGGAACGTCAAACCGGCACTAGGAAACAGACTGAGAAAGCAGAGAAAAAGTGTCTCCTGCAACCCGTTCCCTTGGTGCTAGATGAACGAACGTCTCTCCACTTGCTCAGTTCTGAGAGATAAGTGTGTGTGAAAGCCGTCCTTCACCTAGCTTCTTGGGAACACAAAGTTTCTTTTCAGTTGCAAACTCCATTCCATACATATATATGGGGAGGTAGAAGCTCCAATTCGGTTTGACAGTGAAAACTTCAGGAACTTCAAACCGGCACTAGGAAACAGACTGAGAAAGCAGAGAAAAAGTGTCTCCTGCAACCCGTTCCCTTGGTGCTAGATGAACGAACGTCTCTCCACTTGCTCTGTTCTGAGAGATATGTGTGTGTGAAAGCCGTCCTTCACCTAGCTTCTTGGGAACACAAAGTTTCTTTTCAGTTGCAAACTCCATTCCATACATATATATGGGGAGGTACTAGCTCCAAATCTGTTTTACAGTGAAAACTGCAGGAACTTCAAACCGGCACTAGGAAACAGACTGAGAAAGCAGAGAAAAAGTGTCTCCTGCAACCCGTTCCCTTGGTGCTAGATGAACGAACGTCTCTCCACTTGCTCAGTTCTGAGAGATAAGTGTGTGTGAAAGAAGTCCTTCACCTAGCTTGTTGGGAACACAAAGTTTCTTTTCAGTTGCAAACTCCATTCCATACGTATATATGGGGAGGTACTAGCTCCAAATCGGTTTTACAGTGAAAACTGCAGGAACTTCAAACTGGCACTAGGAAACAGACTGAGAAAGCAGAGAAAAAGTGGCTCCTGCAACCCGTTCCCTTGGTGCTAGATGAACGAACGTCTCTCCACTTGCTCAGTTCTGAGAGATAAGTGTGTGTGAAAGCCGTCCTTCACCTAGCTTTTTGGGAACACAAAGTTTCTTTTCAGTTGCAAACTCCATTCCATACATATATATGGGGAGGTACTAGCTCCAACTCGGTTTGACAGTGAAAACTGCAGGAACTTCAAACCGGCACTAGGAAACAGAATCAGAAAGCAGAGAAAAAGTGTCTCCTGCAACCCGTTCCCTTGGTGCTAGATGAACGAACGTCTCTCCACTTGCTCAGTTCTGAGAGATAAGTGTGTGTGAAAGCCGTCCTTCACCTAGCTTGTTGGGAACACAAAGTTTCTTTTCAGTTGCAAACTCCATTCCATACATATATATGGGGAGGTACTAGCTCCAACTCGGTTTTACAGTGAAAACTGCAGGAACTTCAAACCGGCACTAGGAAACAGACTGAGAAAGCAGAGAAAAAGTGTCTCCTGCAACCCGTTCCCTTGGTGCTAGATGAACGAACGTCTCTCCACTTGCTCAGTTCTGAGAGATAAGTGTGTGTGAAAGCAGTCATTCACCTAGCTTGTTGGGAACACAAAGTTTCTTTTCAGTTGCAAACTCCATTCCATACATATATATGGGGAGGTAGAAGCTCTAACTCGGTTTTACAGTGAAAATTGCAGGAACGTCAAACCGGCACTAGGAAACAGACTGAGAAAGCAGAGAAAAAGTGTCTCCTGCAACCCGTTCCCTTGGTGCTAGATGAACGAACGTCTCTCCACTTGCTCAGTTCTGAGAGGTATGTGTGTGTGAAAGCCGTCCTTCACCTAGCTTCTTGGGAACACAAAGTTTCTTTTCAGTTGCAAACTCCATTCCATACATATATATGGGGAGGTAGAAGCTCCAACTAGGTTTCACAGTGAAAACTTCAGGAACTTCAAACCGGCAGTAGGAAACATACTGAGAAAGCAGAGAAAAAGTGTCTCCTGCAACCCGTTTCCTTGGTGCTAGATGAACGAACGTCTCTCCACTTGCTCTGTTCTGAGAGATATGTGTGTGTGAAAGCCGTCCTTCACCTAGCTTCTTGGGAACACAAAGTTTCTTTTCAGTTGCAAACTCCATTCCATACATATATATGGGGAGGTACTAGCTCCAAATCGGTTTTACAGTGAAAACTGCAGGAACTTCAAACCGGCACTAGGAAACAGACTGAGAAAGCAGAGAAAAAGTGTCTCCTGCAACCCGTTCCCTTGGTGCTAGATGAACGAACGTCTCTCCACTTGCTCAGTTCTGAGAGATAAGTGTGTGTGAAAGAATTCCTTCACCTAGCTTGTTGGGAACACAAAGTTTCTTTTCAGTTGCAAACTCCATTCCATACGTATATATGGGGAGGTACTAGCTCCAAATCGGTTTTACAGTGAAAACTGCAGGAACTTCAAACCGGCACTAGGAAACAGACTGAGAAAGCAGAGAAAAAGTGTCTCCTGCAACCCGTTCCCTTGGTGCTAGATGAACGAACGTCTCTCCACTTGCTCAGTTCTGAGAGATAAGTGTGTGTGAAAGAAGTCCTTCACCTAGCTTGTTGGGAACACAAAGTTTCTTTTCAGTTGCAAACTCCATTCCATACGTATATATGGGGAGGTACTAGCTCCAAATCGGTTTTACAGTGAAAACTGCAGGAACTTCAAACTGGCACTAGGAAACAGACTGAGAAAGCAGAGAAAAAGTGGCTCCTGCAACCCGTTCCCTTGGTGCTAGATGAACGAACGTCTCTCCACTTGCTCAGTTCTGAGAGATAAGTGTGTGTGAAAGCCGTCCTTCACCTAGCTTTTTGGGAACACAAAGTTTCTTTTCAGTTGCAAACTCCATTCCATACATATATATGGGGAGGTACTAGCTCCAACTCGGTTTGACAGTGAAAACTGCAGGAACTTCAAACCGGCACTAGGAAACAGAATCAGAAAGCAGAGAAAAAGTGTCTCCTGCAACCCGTTCCCTTGGTGCTAGATGAACGAACGTCTCTCCACTTGCTCAGTTCTGAGAGATAAGTGTGTGTGAAAGCCGTCCTTCACCTAGCTTGTTGGGAACACAAAGTTTCTTTTCAGTTGCAAAATCCATTCCATACATATATATGGGGAGGTACTAGCTCCAACACGGTTTTACAGTGAAAACTGCAGGAACTTCAAACCGGCACTAGGAAACAGACTGAGAAAGCAGAGAAAAAGTGTCTCCTGCAACCCGTTCCCTTGGTGCTAGATGAACGAACGTCTCTCCACTTGCTCAGTTCTGAGAGATAAGTGTGTGTGAAAGCCGTCCTTCACCTAGCTTGTTGGGAACACAAAGTTTCTTTTCAGTTGCAAACTCCATTCCATACATATATATGGGGAGGTAGAAGCTCTAACTCGGTTTTACAGTGAAAATTGCAGGAACGTCAAACCGGCACTAGGAAACAGACTGAGAAAGCAGAGAAAAAGTGTCTCCTGCAACCCGTTCCCTTGGTGCTAGATGAACGAACGTCTCTCCACTTGCTCAGTTCTGAGAGATATGTGTGTGTGAAAGCCGTCCTTCACCTAGCTTCTTGGGAACACAAAGTTTCTTTTCAGTTGCAAACTCCATTCCATACATATATATGGGGAGGTAGAAGCTCCAACTAGGTTTGACAGTGAAAACTTCAGGAACTTCAAACCGGCAGTAGGAAACAGACTGAGAAAGCAGAGAAAAAGTGTCTCCTGCAACCCGTTTCCTTGGTGCTAGATGAACGAACGTCTCTCCACTTGCTCTGTTCTGAGAGATATGTGTGTGTGAAAGCCGTCCTTCACCTAGCTTCTTGGGAACACAAAGTTTCTTTTCAGTTGCAAACTCCATTCCATACATATATATGGGGAGGTACTAGCTCCAAATCGGTTTTACAGTGAAAACTGCAGGAACTTCAACCCGGCACTAGGAAACAGACTGAGAAAGCAGAGAAAAAGTGTCTCCTGCAACCCGTTCCCTTGGTGCTAGATGAACGAACGTCTCTCCACTTGCTCAGTTCTGAGAGATAAGTGTGTGTGAAAGAAGTCCTTCACCTAGCTTGTTGGGAACACAAAGTTTCTTTTCAGTTGCAAACTCCATTCAATACGTATATATGGGGAGGTACTAGCTCCAAATCGGTTTTACAGTGAAAACTGCAGGAACTTCAAACTGGCACTAGGAAACAGACTGAGAAAGCAGAGAAAAAGTGTCTCCTGCAACCCGTTCCCTTGGTGCTAGATGAACGAACGTCTCTCCACTTGCTCAGTTCTGAGAGATAAGTGTGTGTGAAAGCAGTCATTCACCTAGCTTGTTGGGAACACAAAGTTTCTTTTCAGTTGCAAACTCCATTCCATACATATATATGGGGAGGTAGAAGCTCTAACTCGGTTTTACAGTGAAAATTGCAGGAACGTCAAACCGGCACTAGGAAACAGACTGAGAAAGCAGAGAAAAAGTGTCTCCTGCAACCTGTTCCCTTGGTGCTAGATGAACGAACGTCTCTCCACTTGCTCAGTTCTGAGAGATATGTGTGTGTGAAAGCCGTCCTTCACCTAGCTTCTTGGGAACACAAAGTTTCTTTTCAGTTGCAAACTCCATTCCATACATATATATGGGGAGGTAGAATCTCCAACTCGGTTTGACAGTGAAAACTTCAGGAACTTCAAACCGGCACTAGGAAACAGACTGAGAAAGCAGAGAAAAAGTGTCTCCTGCAACCCGTTTCCTTGGTGCTAGATGAACGAACGTCTCTCCACTTGCTCTGTTCTGAGAGATATGTGTGTGTGAAAGCCGTCCTTCACCTAGCTTCTTGGGAACACAAAGTTTCTTTTCAGTTGCAAACTCCATTCCATACATATATATGGGGAGGTACTAGCTCCAAATCGGTTTTACATTGAAAACTGCAGGAACTTCAAACCGGCACTAGGAAACAGACTGAGAAAGCAGAGAAAAAGTGTCTCCTGCAACCCGTTCCCTTGGTGCTAGATGAACGAACGTCTCTCCACTTGCTCAGTTCTGAGAGATAAGTGTGTGTGAAAGAAGTCCTTCACCTAGCTTGTTGGGAACACAAAGTTTCTTTTCAGTTGCAAACTCCATTCCATACGTATATATGGGGAGGTACTAGCTCCAAATCGGTTTTACAGTGAAAACTGCAGGAACTTCAAACTGGCACTAGGAAACAGACTGAGAAAGCAGAGAAAAAGTGTCTCCTGCAACCCGTTCCCTTGGTGCTAGATGAACGAACGTCTCTCCACTTGCTCAGTTCTGAGAGATAAGTGTGTGTGAAAGCCGTCCTTCACCTAGCTTCTTGGGAACACAAGGTTTCTTTTCAGTTGCAAACTCCATTCCATACATATATATGGGGAGGTACTAGCTCCAACTCGGTTTGACAGTGAAAACTGCAGGAACTTCAAACCGGCACTAGGAAACAGACTGAGAAACAGAGAAAAAGTGTCTCCTGCAACCCGTTCCCTTGGTGCTAGATGAACGAACGTCTCTCCACTTGCTCAGTTCTGAGAGATAAGTGTGTGTGAAAGCCGTACTTCACCTAGCTTTTTGGGAACACAAAGTTTCTTTTCAGTTGCAAACTCCATTCCATACATATATATGAGGAGGTACTAGCTCCAAATCTGTTTGACAGTGAAAACTGCAGGAACTTCAAACCGGCACTAGGAAACAGACTGAGAAAGCAGAGAAAAAGTGTCTCATGCAACCCGTTCCCTTTGTGCTAGATGAACGAACGTCTCTCCACTTGCTCAGTTCTGAGATATAAGTGTGTGTGAAAGCCGTCCTTCACCTAGCTTGTTGGGAACACAAAGTTTCTTTTCAGTTGCAAACTCCATTCCATACATATATATGGGGAGGTACTAGCTCCAACTCGGTTTTACAGTGAAAACTGCAGGAACTTCAAACCGGCACTAGGAAACAGACTGAGAAAGCAGAGAAAAAGTGTCTCCTGCAACCCGTTCCCTTGGTGCTAGATGAACGAACGTCTCTCCACTTGCTCAGTTCTGAGAGATAAGTGTGTGTGAAAGCCGTCCTTCACCTAGCTTTTTGGGAACACAAAGTTTCTTTTCAGTTGCAAACTCCATTCCATACATATATATGGGGAGGTACTAGCTCCAACTCTGTTTGACAGTGAAAACTGCAGGAACTTCAAACCGGCACTAGGAAACAGACTAAGAAAGCAGAGAAAAAGTGTCTCCTGCAACCAGTTCCCTTGGTGCTAGATGAACGAACGTCTCTCCACTTGCTCAGTTCTGAGAGATAAGTGTGTGTGAAAGCCGTCCTTCACCTAGCTTTTTGGGAACACAAAGTTTCTTTTCAGTTGCAAACTCCATTCCATACATATATATGGGGAGGTACTAGCTCCAACTCTGTTTGACAGTGAAAACTACAGGAACTTCAAACCGGCACTAGGAAACAGACTAAGAAAGCAGAGAAAATGTGTCTCCTGCAACCAGTTCCCTTGGTGCTAGAAGAACGAACGTCTGTCCACTTGCTCTGTTCTGAGAGATATGTGTGTGTGAAATCCGTCCTTCACCTAGCTTCTTGGGAACACAAAGTTTCTTTTCAGTTGCAAACTCCATTCCATACATATATATGGGGAGGTAGAAGCTCCAACTCGGTTTTACAGTGAAAACTACAGGAACTTCAAACCGGCACTAGGAAACAGACTGAGAAAGCAGAGAACAATTGTCTCCTGCAACCCGTTCCCTTGGTGCTAGATGAACGAACGTCTCTCCACTTGCTCAGTTCTGAGAGATAAGTGTGTGTGAAAGCCGTCCTTCACCTACCTTGTTGGGAACACAAAGTATCTTTTCAGTTGCAAACTCCATTCCATAAATATATATGGGGAGGTACAAACTCCAACTCGGTTTTACAGTGAAAACTGCAGGAACTTCAAACCGGCACTAGGAAACAGACTGAGGAAGCAGAGAAAAAGTTTCTCCTGCAACCCGTTCCCTTGGTGCTAGATGAACGAACGTCCCTCCACTTGCTCAGTTCTGAGAGATAAATGTGTGTGAAAGCCGTCCTTCACCTAGCTTGTTGGGAACACAAAGTTCTTTTCAGTTGCAAACTCCATTCCATACATATATATGCGGAGGTACAAGCTCCAACTCGGTTTGACAGTGAAAACTGCAGGAACTTCAAACCGGCACTAGGAAACAGACTGAGAATGCAGAGAAAAAGTGTCTCATGCAACCCGTTCCCTTGGTGCTAGATGAACGAACGTCTCTCCACTTGCTCAGTTCTGAGAGATAAGTGTGTGTGAAAGCCGTCCTTCACCTAGCTTGTTGGGAACACAAAGTTTCTTTTCAGTTGCAAACTCCATTCCATACATATATATGGGGAGGTACTAGCTCCAACTCGGTTTGACAGTGAAAACTGCAGGAACTTCAAACCGGCACTAGGAAACAGACTGAGAAAGCAGAGAAAAAGTGTCTCCTGCAACCCGTTCCCTTGGTGCTAGATGAACGAACGTCTCTCCACTTGCTCAGTTCTGAGAGATAAGTGTGTTTGAAAGCCGTCCTTCACCTAGCTTGTTGGGAACACAAAGTTTCTTTTCAGTTGCAAACTCCATTCCATACATATATATGGGGAGGTACTAACTCCAACTCGGTTTGACAGTGAAAACTGCAGGAACTTCAAACCGGCACTAGGAAACAAACTGAGAAAGCAGAGAAAAAGTGTCTCCTGCAACCCGTTCCCTTGGTGCTAGATGAACGAAAGTCTCTCAACTTGCTCAGTTCTGAGAGATAATTGTGTGTGAAAGCCGTCCTTCACCTAGCTTGTTGGGAACACAAAGTTTCTTTTCAGTTGCAAACTCCATTCCATAAATATATATGGGGAGGTACAAGCTCCAACTCGGTTTTACAGTGAAAACTGCAGGAACTTCAAACCGGCACTAGGAAACAGACTGAGGAAGCAGAGAAATGTGTCTCCTGCAACCCGTTCCCTTGGTGCTAGATGAACGAACGTCTCTCCACTTCCTCAGTTCTGAGAGATAAGTGTGTGTGAAAGCCGTCCTTCACCTAGCTTGTTGGGAACACAAAGTTCTTTTCAGTTGCAAACTCCATTCCATACATATATATGGGGAGGTACAAGCTCCAACTCGGTTTTACAGTGAAAACTGCAGGAACTTCAAACCAGCACTAGGAAAAAGACTGAGGAAGCAGAGAAAAAGTGTCTCCTGCAACCCGTTCCCTTGGTGCTAGATGAACGAACGTCTCTCCACTTGCTCATTTCTGAGAGATAAGTGTGTGTGAAAGCCGTCCTTCACCTGTCTTGTTGGGAACACAAATTTTCTTTTCAGTTGCATACTCCATTCCATATATATATATGGGGAGGTACTTGCTCCAACTCGGTTTGACAGTGAAAACTGCAGGAACTTCAAACCGGCACTAGGAAACAGACTGAGAAAGCAGAGAAAAAGTGTCTCCTGCAACCCGTTCCCTTGGTGCTAGATGAACGAACGTCTCTCCACTTGCTCAGTTCTGAGAGATAAGTGTGTGTGAAAGCCGTCCTTCACCTAGCTCGTTTTGAACACAAAGTTTCTTTTCAGTTTCAAACTCCATTCCATACATATATATGGGGAGGTAGAAGCTCCAACTCTGTTTGACAGTGAAAACTGCAGGCACTTCAAACCGGCACTAGGAAACAGACTAAGAAAGCAGAGAAAAAGTGTCTCCTGCAACCCGTTCCCTTGGTGCTAAATGAACGAACGTCTCTCCACTTGCTCAGTTCTGAGAGATAAGTGTGTGTGAAAGCCGTCCTTCACCTAGCTTGTTGGGAACACAAAGTTTCTTTTCAGTTGCAAACTCCATTCCATACATATATATGGGGAGGTACTAGCTCCAAATCGGTTTTACAGTGAAAACTGCAGGAACTTCAAACCGGCACTAGGAAACAGACTGAGAAACAGAGAAAAAGGGTCTCCTGCAACACGTTCCCTTGGTGCTAGATGAACGAACGTCTCTCCACTTGCTCAGTTCTGAGAGATTAGTGTGTGTGAAAGCATCCTTCACCTAGCTTGTTGGGAACACAAAGTTTCTTTTCAGTTGCAAACTCCATTCCATACATATATATGGGGATGTAGAAACTCTAACTCGGTTTTACAGTGAAAACTGCAGGAACTTCAAACCGGCACTAGGAAACAGACTGAGAAAGCAGAGAATAAGTGTCTCCTGCAACACGTTCCCTTGGTGCTAGATGAACGAACGTCTCTCCACTTGCTCATTTCTGAGAGATAAGTGTGTGTGAAAGCCGTCCTTCACCTTTCTTGTTGGGAACACAAATTTTGTTTTCAGTTGCATACTCCATTCCATATATATATATGGGGAGTTACTAGCTCCAACTCGGTTTGACAGTGAAAACTGCAGGAACTTCAAACCGGCACTAGGAAACAGACTGAGAAAGCAGAGAAAAAGTGTCTCCTGCAACCCGTTCCCTTGGTGCTAAATGAACGAACGTCTCTCCACTTGCTCAGTTCTGAGAGATAAGTGTGTGTGAAAGCCGTCCTTCACCTAGCTCGTTGGGAACACAAAGTTTCTTTTCAGTTTCAAACTCCATTCCATACATATATATGGGGAGGTAGAAGCTCCAACTCTGTTTGACAGTGAAAACTGCAGGCACTTCAAACCGGCACTAAGAAACAGACTGAGAAAGCAGAGAAAAAGTGTCTCCTGCAACCCGTTCCCTTGGTGCTAAATGAACGAACGTCTCTCCACTTGCTCAGTTCTGAGAGATAAGTGTGTGTGAAAGCCGTCCTTCACCTAGCTTGTTGGGAACACAAAGTTTCTTTTCAGTTGCAAACTCCATTCCATACATATATATGGGAAGGTACTAGCTCCAAATCGGTTTTACAGTGAAAACTGCAGGAACTTCAAACCGGCACTAGGAAACAGACTGAGAATGCAGAGAAAAAGTGTCTCCTGCAACCCGTTACCTTGGTGATAAATGAACGAACGTCTCTCAACTTGCTCAGTTCTGAGCGATAAGTGTGTGTGAAAGCCGTCCTTCACCTAGATTGTTGGGAACACAAAGTTTCTTTTCAGTTGCAAACTCCATTCCATACATATATATGGGGAGGTACTAGCTCCAACTCGGTTTTACACTGAAAACTGCAGGAACTTCAAACCGGCACTAGGAAACAGACTGAGAAAGCAGAGAAAAAGTGTCTCCTGCAACCCGTTCCCTTGGTGCTAGATGAACGAACGTCTCTCCACTTGCTCAGTTCTGAGAGATAAGTGTGTGTGAAAGCCGTCCTTCACCTAGCTTGTTGGGAACACAAAGTTTCTTTTCAGTTGCAAACCCCATTCCATAAATATATATGGGGAGGTACAAGCTCCAACTCGGTTTTACAGTGAAAACTGCAGGAACTTCAAACCGGCACTAGGAAAAAAACTTAGGAAGCAGAGAAATAGTGTCTCCTGCAACCCGTTACCTTGGTGCTAGATGAACGAACGTCTCTCCACTTGCTCAGTTCTGAGAGATAAGTGTGTGTGAAAGCCGTCCTTCACCTAGCTTGTTGGGAACACAAAGTTTCTTTTCAGTTGCAAACTCCATTCCATACATATATATGGGGAGGTACTAGCTCCAACTCGGTTTGACAGTGAAAACTGCAGGAACTTCAAACCGGCACTAGGAAACAGACTGAGAAAGCAGAGAAAAAGTGTCCCCTGCAACCCGTTCCCTTGGTGCTAGATGAACGAACGTCTCTCCACTTGCTCAGTTCTGAGAGATAAGTGTGTGTGAAAGCCGTCCTTCACCTAGCTTGTTGGGAACACAAAGATTCTTTTCAGTTGCAAACTCCATTCCATACATATATATGGGGAGGTACTAACTCCAACTCGGTTTGACAGTGAAAACTGCAGGAACTTCAAACCGGCACTAGGAAACAAACTGAGAAAGCAGAGAAAAAGTGTCTCCTGCAACCCGTTCCCTTGGTGCTAGATGAACGAAAGTCTCTCAACTTGCTCAGTTCTGAGAGATAATTGTGTGTGAAAGCCGTCCTTCACCTAGCTTGTTGGGAACACAAAGTTTCTTTTCAGTTGAAAACTCCATTCCATAAACATATATGGGGAGGTACAAGCTCCAACTCGGTTTTACAGTGAAAACTGCAGGAACTTCAAACCGGCACTAGGAAACAGACTGAGGAAGCAGAGAAATGTGTCTCCTGCAACCCGTTCCCTTGGTGCTAGATGAACGAACGTCTCTCCACTTCCTCAGTTCTGAGAGATAAGTGTGTGTGAAAGCCGTCCTTCACCTAGCTTGTTGGGAACACAAAGTTCTTTTCAGTTGCAAACTCCATTCCATACATATATATTTGGAGTTAGAAGCTCCAACTCGGTTTTACAGTGAAAACTGCAGGAACTTCAAACCAGCACTAGGAAAAAGACTGAGGAAGCAGAGAAAAAGTGTCTCCTGCAACCCGTTCCCTTGGTGCTAGATGAACGAACGTCTCTCCACTTGCTCATTTCTGAGAGATAAGTGTGTGTGAAAGCCGTCCTTCACCTGTCTTGTTGGGAACACAAATTTTCTTTTCAGTTGCATACTCCATTCCATATATATATATGGGGAGGTACTAGCTCCAACTCGGTTTGACAGTGAAAACTGCAGGAACTTCATACCGGCACTAGGAAACAGACTGAGAAAGCAGAGAAAAAGTGTCTCCTGCAACCCGTTCCCTTGGTGCTAGATGAACGAACGTCTCTCCACTTGCTCAGTTCTGAGAGATAAGTGTGTGTGAAAGCCGTCCTTCACCTAGCTCGTTTTGAACACAAAGTTTCTTTTCAGTTTCAAACTCCATTCCATACATATATATGGGGAGGTAGAAGCTCCAACTCTGTTTGACAGTGAAAACTGCAGGCACTTCAAACCGGCACTAGGAAACAGACTAAGAAAGCAGAGAAAAAGTGTCTCCTGCAACCCGTTCCCTTGGTGCTAAATGAACGAACGTCTCTCCACTTGCTCAGTTCTGAGAGATAAGTGTGTGTGAAAGCCGTCCTTCACCTAGCTTGTTGGGAACACAAAGTTTCTTTTCAGTTGCAAACTCCATTCCATACATATATATGGGGAGGTACTAGCTCCAAATCGGTTTTACAGTGAAAACTGCAGGAACTTCAAACCGGCACTAGGAAACAGACTGAGAAACAGAGAAAAAGGGTCTCCTGCAACACGTTCCCTTGATGCTAGATGAACGAACGTCTCTCCACTTGCTCAGTTCTGAGAGATTAGTGTGTGTGAAAGCATCCTTCACCTAGCTTGTTGGGAACACAAAGTTTCTTTTCAGTTGCAAACTCCATTCCATACATATATATGGGGATGTAGAAACTCTAACTCGGTTTTACAGTGAAAACTGCAGGAACTTCAAACCGGCACTAGGAAACAGACTGAGAAAACAGAGAATAAGTGTCTCCTGCAACACGTTCCCTTGGTGCTAGATGAACGAACGTCTCTCCACTTGCTCATTTCTGAGAGATAAGTGTGTGTGAAAGCCGTCCTTCACCTTTCTTGTTGGGAACACAAATTTTGTTTTCAGTTGCATACTCCATTCCATATATATATATGGGGAGTTACTAGCTCCAACTCGGTTTGACAGTGAAAACTGCAGGAACTTCAAACCGGCACTAGGAAACAGACTGAGAAAGCAGAGAAAAAGTGTCTCCTGCAACCCGTTCCCTTGGTGCTAAATGAACGAACGTCTCTCCACTTGCTCAGTTCTGAGAGATAAGTGTGTGTGAAAGCCGTCCTTCACCTAGCTCGTTGGGAACACAAAGTTTCTTTTCAGTTTCAAACTCCATTCCATACATATATATGGGGAGGTAGAAGCTCCAACTCTGTTTGACAGTGAAAACTGCAGGCACTTCAAACCGGCACTAAGAAACAGACTGAGAAAGCAGAGAAAAAGTGTCTCCTGCAACCCGTTCCCTTGGTGCTAAATGAACGAACGTCTCTCCACTTGCTCAGTTCTGAGAGATAAGTGTGTGTGAAAGCCGTCCTTCACCTAGCTTGTTGGGAACACAAAGTTTCTTTTCAGTTGCAAACTCCATTCCATACATATATATGGGAAGGTACTAGCTCCAAATCGGTTTTACAGTGAAAACTGCAGGAACTTCAAACCGGCACTAGGAAACAGACTGAGAAACAGAGAAAAAGTGTCACCTGCAACACGTTCCCTTGGTGCTAGATGAACGAACGTCTCTCCACTTGCTCAGTTCTGAGAGGTAAGTGAGTGTGAAAGCCGTTCTTCACCTAGCTTGTTGGGAACACAAAGTTTCTTTTCAGTTGCAAACTCCATTCCATACATATATATGGGGATGTAGAAACTCTAACTCGATTTTACAGTGAAAACTGCAGGAACTTCAAACCGGCACTAGGAAACAGACTGAGAAAGCAGAGAAAAAGTGACTCCTGCAACCCGTTCCCTTGGTGCTAGATGAACGAACGTCTCTCCACTTGCTCAGTTCTGAGAGATAATTGTGTGTGAAAGCCGTCCTTCACATAGCTTGTTGGGAACACAAAGTTTCTTTTCAGTTTCAAACTCCATTCCATACATATATATGGGGAGGTAGAAGCTCCAACTCTGTTTGACAGTGAAAACTGCAGGCACTTCAAACCGGCACTAGGAAACAGACTAAGAAAGCAGAGAAAAAGTGTCTCCTGCAACCCGTTCCCTTGGTGCTAAATGAACGCACGTCTCTCCACTTGCTCAGTTCTGAGAGATAAGTGTGTGTGAAAGCCGTCCTTCACCTAGCTTGTTGGGAACACAAAGTTTCTTTTCAGTTGCAAACTCCATTCCATACATATATATGGGGAGGTACTAGCTCCAAATCGGTTTTACAGTGAAAACTGCAGGAACTTCAAACCGGCACTAGGAAACAGACTGAGAAACAGAGAAAAAGGGTCTCCTGCAACACGTTCCCTTGGTGCTAGATGAACGAACGTCTCTCCACTTGCTCAGTTCTGAGAGATTAGTGTGTGTGAAAGCATCCTTCACCTAGCTTGTTGGGAACACAAAGTTTCTTTTCAGTTGCAAACTCCATTCCATACATATATATGGGGATGTAGAAACTCTAACTCGGTTTTACAGTGAAAACTGCAGGAACTTCAAACCGGCACTAGGAAACAGACTGAGAAAGCAGAGAATAAGTGTCTCCTGCAACACGTTCCCTTGGTGCTAGATGAACGAACGTCTCTCCACTTGCTCATTTCTGAGAGATAAGTGTGTGTGAAAGCCGTCCTTCACCTTTTTTGTTGGGAACACAAATTTTGTTTTCAGTTGCATACTCCATTCCATATATATATATGGGGAGTTACTAGCTCCAACTCGGTTTGACAGTGAAAACTGCAGGAACTTCAAACCGGCACTAGGAAACAGACTGAGAAAGCAGAGAAAAAGTGTCTCCTGCAACCCGTTCCCTTGGTGCTAAATGAACGAACGTCTCTCCACTTGCTCAGTTCTGAGAGATAAGTGTGTGTGAAAGCCGTCCTTCACCTAGCTCGTTGGGAACACAAAGTTTCTTTTCAGTTTCAAACTCCATTCCATACATATATATGGGGAGGTAGAAGCTCCAACTCTGTTTGACAGTGAAAACTGCAGGCACTTCAAACCGGCACTAAGAAACAGACTGAGAAAGCAGAGAAAAAGTGTCTCCTGCAACCCGTTCCCTTGGTGCTAAATGAACGAACGTCTCTCCACTTGCTCAGTTCTGAGAGATAAGTGTGTGTGAAAGCCGTCCTTCACCTAGCTTGTTGGGAACACAAAGTTTCTTTTCAGTTGCAAACTCCATTCCATACATATATATGGGAAGGTACTAGCTCCAAATCGGTTTTACAGTGAAAACTGCAGGAACTTCAAACCGGCACTAGGAAACAGACTGAGAATGCAGAGAAAAAGTGTCTCCTGCAACCCGTTACCTTGGTGCTAAATGAACGAACGTCTCTCAACTTGCTCAGTTCTGAGCGATAAGTGTGTGTGAAAGCCGTCCTTCACCTAGCTTGTTGGGAACACAAAGTTTCTTTTCAGTTGCAAACTCCATTCCATACATATATATGGGGAGGTACTAGCTCCAACTCGGTTTTACACTGAAAACTGCAGGAACTTCAAACCGGCACTAGGAAACAGACTGAGAAAGCAGAGAAAAAGTGTCTCCTGCAACCCGTTCCCTTGGTGCTAGATGAACGAACGTCTCTCCACTTGCTCAGTTCTGAGAGATAAGTGTGTGTGAAAGCCGTCCTTCACCTAGCTTGTTGGGAACACAAAGTTTCTTTTCAGTTGCAAACCCCATTCCATAAATATATATGGGGAGGTACAAGCTCCAACTCGGTTTTACAGTGAAAACTGCAGGAACTTCAAACCGGCACTAGGAAAAAAACTTAGGAAGCAGAGAAATAGTGTCTCCTGCAACCCGTTACCTTGGTGCTAGATGAACGAACGTCTCTCCACTTGCTCAGTTCTGAGAGATAAGTGTGTGTGAAAGCCGTCCTTCACCTAGCTTGTTGGGAACACAAAGTTTCTTTTCAGTTGCAAACTCCATTCCATACATATATATGGGGAGGTACTAGCTCCAACTCGGTTTGACAGTGAAAACTGCAGGAACTTCAAACCGGCACTAGGAAACAGACTGAGAAAGCAGAGAAAAAGTGTCCCCTGCAACCCGTTCCCTTGGTGCTAGATGAACGAACGTCTCTCCACTTGCTCAGTTCTGAGAGATAAGTGTGTGTGAAAGCCGTCCTTCACCTAGCTTGTTGGGAACACAAAGATTCTTTTCAGTTGCAAACTCCATTCCATACATATATATGGGGAGGTACTAACTCCAACTCGGTTTGACAGTGAAAACTGCAGGAACTTCAAACCGGCACTAGGAAACAAACTGAGAAAGCAGAGAAAAAGTGTCTCCTGCAACCCGTTCCCTTGGTGCTAGATGAACGAAAGTCTCTCAACTTGCTCAGTTCTGAGAGATAATTGTGTGTGAAAGCCGTCCTTCACCTAGCTTGTTGGGAACACAAAGTTTCTTTTCAGTTGAAAACTCCATTCCATAAACATATATGGGGAGGTACAAGCTCCAACTCGGTTTTACAGTGAAAACTGCAGGAACTTCAAACCGGCACTAGGAAACAGACTGAGGAAGCAGAGAAATGTGTCTCCTGCAACCCGTTCCCTTGGTGCTAGATGAACGAACGTCTCTCCACTTCCTCAGTTCTGAGAGATAAGTGTGTGTGAAAGCCGTCCTTCACCTAGCTTGTTGGGAACACAAAGTTCTTTTCAGTTGCAAACTCCATTCCATACATATATATTTGGAGTTAGAAGCTCCAACTCGGTTTTACAGTGAAAACTGCAGGAACTTCAAACCAGCACTAGGAAAAAGACTGAGGAAGCAGAGAAAAAGTGTCTCCTGCAACCCGTTCCCTTGGTGCTAGATGAACGAACGTCTCTCCACTTGCTCATTTCTGAGAGATAAGTGTGTGTGAAAGCCGTCCTTCACCTGTCTTGTTGGGAACACAAATTTTCTTTTCAGTTGCATACTCCATTCCATATATATATATGGGGAGGTACTAGCTCCAACTCGGTTTGACAGTGAAAACTGCAGGAACTTCAAACCGGCACTAGGAAACAGACTGAGAAAGCAGAGAAAAAGTGTCTCCTGCAACCCGTTCCCTTGGTGCTAGATGAACGAACGTCTCTCCACTTGCTCAGTTCTGAGAGATAAGTGTGTGTGAAAGCCGTCCTTCACCTAGCTCGTTTTGAACACAAAGTTTCTTTTCAGTTTCAAACTCCATTCCATACATATATATGGGGAGGTAGAAGCTCCAACTCTGTTTGACAGTGAAAACTGCAGGCACTTCAAACCGGCACTAGGAAACAGACTAAGAAAGCAGAGAAAAAGTGTCTCCTGCAACCCGTTCCCTTGGTGCTAAATGAACGAACGTCTCTCCACTTGCTCAGTTCTGAGAGATAAGTGTGTGTGAAAGCCGTCCTTCACCTAGCTTGTTGGGAACACAAAGTTTCTTTTCAGTTGCAAACTCCATTCCATACATATATATGGGGAGGTACTAGCTCCAAATCGGTTTTACAGTGAAAACTGCAGGAACTTCAAACCGGCACTAGGAAACAGACTGAGAAACAGAGAAAAAGGGTCTCCTGCAACACGTTCCCTTGGTGCTAGATGAACGAACGTCTCTCCACTTGCTCAGTTCTGAGAGATTAGTGTGTGTGAAAGCATCCTTCACCTAGCTTGTTGGGAACACAAAGTTTCTTTTCAGTTGCAAACTCCATTCCATACATATATATGGGGAGGTACTAGCTCCAAATCGGTTTTACAGTGAAAACTGCAGGAACTTCAAACCGGCACTAGGAAACAGACTGAGAAACAGAGAAAAAGGGTCTCCTGCAACACGTTCCCTTGGTGCTAGATGAACGAACGTCTCTCCACTTGCTCAGTTCTGAGAGATAAGTGTGTGTGAAAGCCGTCCTTCACCTAGCTCGTTGGGAACACAAAGTTTCTTTTCAGTTTCAAACTCCATTCCATACATATATATGGGGAGGTAGAAGCTCCAACTCTGTTTGACAGTGAAAACTGCAGGCACTTCAAACCGGCACTAAGAAACAGACTGAGAAAGCAGAGAAAAAGTGTCTCCTGCAACCCGTTCCCTTGGTGCTAAATGAACGAACGTCTCTCCACTTGCTCAGTTCTGAGAGATAAGTGTGTGTGAAAGCCGTCCTTCACCTAGCTTGTTGGGAACACAAAGTTTCTTTTCAGTTGCAAACTCCATTCCATACATATATATGGGAAGGTACTAGCTCCAAATCGGTTTTACAGTGAAAACTGCAGGAACTTCAAACCGGCACTAGGAAACAGACTGAGAATGCAGAGAAAAAGTGTCTCCTGCAACCCGTTACCTTGGTGCTAAATGAACGAACGTCTCTCAACTTGCTCAGTTCTGAGCGATAAGTGTGTGTGAAAGCCGTCCTTCACCTAGCTTGTTGGGAACACAAAGTTTCTTTTCAGTTGCAAACTCCATTCCATACATATATATGGGGAGGTACTAGCTCCAACTCGGTTTTACACTGAAAACTGCAGGAACTTCAAACCGGCACTAGGAAACAGACTGAGAAAGCAGAGAAAAAGTGTCTCCTGCAACCCGTTCCCTTGGTGCTAGATGAACGAACGTCTCTCCACTTGCTCAGTTCTGAGAGATAAGTGTGTGTGAAAGCCGTCCTTCACCTAGCTTGTTGGGAACACAAAGTTTCTTTTCAGTTGCAAACCCCATTCCATAAATATATATGGGGAGGTACAAGCTCCAACTCGGTTTTACAGTGAAAACTGCAGGAACTTCAAACCGGCACTAGGAAAAAAACTTAGGAAGCAGAGAAATAGTGTCTCCTGCAACCCGTTACCTTGGTGCTAGATGAACGAACGTCTCTCCACTTGCTCAGTTCTGAGAGATAAGTGTGTGTGAAAGCCGTCCTTCACCTAGCTTGTTGGGAACACAAAGTTTCTTTTCAGTTGCAAACTCCATTCCATACATATATATGGGGAGGTACTAGCTCCAACTCGGTTTGACAGTGAAAACTGCAGGAACTTCAAACCGGCACTAGGAAACAGACTGAGAAAGCAGAGAAAAAGTGTCCCCTGCAACCCGTTCCCTTGGTGCTAGATGAACGAACGTCTCTCCACTTGCTCAGTTCTGAGAGATAAGTGTGTGTGAAAGCCGTCCTTCACCTAGCTTGTTGGGAACACAAAGATTCTTTTCAGTTGCAAACTCCATTCCATACATATATATGGGGAGGTACTAACTCCAACTCGGTTTGACAGTGAAAACTGCAGGAACTTCAAACCGGCACTAGGAAACAAACTGAGAAAGCAGAGAAAAAGTGTCTCCTGCAACCCGTTCCCTT